>NC_133387.1:88992624-89295655 GCF_047511655.1 Castor canadensis
GCTCTGTTCTTAGAAGCAACTTTTTGAAAGCCCAGGTCATCTTTCAAATCGCCCACTGGCTTGCTTTTGAGTTCTGCTTATTAGTTCAGTACCTGAATCAGGATATCCCCTTCTAACAGCAGAATTAAGAACACAGTCATTGTTTATAATGAATCAAAGCAGTGTTTTATTTTCTTTTTGCATGAGTCTACTATGTTGGTTGGTTATTGGATAAAAATGAAAGTATAAGGGACTTTCAAGGTAAATGGGAAGGCAAAAATTAAATATATGTTATAAAGCAGTATAGAAAGGTGCTCAAGTAATTTTTGGTTGTTTTTGCATTATAGTGATTCAATTTTGTTTATTCATTTATTCATATATGCATACATTGTTTGGGCAATTTCTCCCACCTTCCCTCTGTCCCCTCCCTCTCTCCCCCATCCTCCTCACTTCCAAGAAGAACCTTTGCTGCCCTCTTTTCCAATTTTGTTGAAGACGTAGCAATAATAAGAAAGACATAGTGTTTTTGCTAGTTGAGATAAGGATAGCTGTACAGGGATTCCTAGCATTGCTTCCATGTACATGTGTATTACAGCCCGCATTGATTCATCTCTACCTGACCTTTTCACTATTTGCAGGTCACCTTCCCATATTGACCTCTGTCTTTTTAAGGTTACTATATATTAGCTCTTCTGCAGAGGGCGCATCAAACACTTTTAAGTTTTGAGTTTCCTATCTTTCCATATTCCTCCTGTAGGTGTTCTCCCCTTAGTGTGTGACCCATGTCTAATAATATTACTGCATTTGTTTTAGATCTAAAGTCCGCATATGAGGGAGAACATATGATTTTTAGCTTTCTGAGTCTGACTAACTTTGCTTAAGATGATGTTCTCCAGTTCTGTCCATTCACTTGCAAATGATAAAATTTCATTCTTCTTCATGGCTGAGTAAAATTCCATTGTGTATAAATACCACATTTTCTTAATCCATTTGTCAGTAGTGGGGATCTTGGCTGTTTCCATAACTTGGCTGTTGTGAATAGCGCTGCAATAAACATGGGTGTGCCGGTGCCTCTGGAGTAACCTGAGTCGCATTCCTTTGGGTATATCTCTAGGAGTGGGATTGCTGGATCATATGGCAGATCTATGTTTAGTTTTTTAAGACGCCTCCATATTGTTTTCCAGAGTGGTTGTCCTAGCTTACATTCCCATCAGCAGTGTATGTGATGGTTCCTTTTCCCCCACATCCTCACCAACATTTGTTGTTGGTGGTGTTTTTAATGATAGCTATTCTAACAGGGGTGAGGTGGAATCTTAGTGTGGTTTTGATTGGTATTACCTTTATGGCCAGAGATGGTAAGCATTTTTTCATTTGAATTTCTTCTTTTGAAAAAGTTCAGTTCAGTTGCCTACTTCTTTATTGGTTCATTGATTTGTAGGGAGTTTAGTTTTTTGAGTTCTCTGTATATTCTGGTTATCAGTCCTTTGATGTATAGCTGGCAAATATTTTCTCCTGCTCTGTGGGTAGTCTCTTCAGTTTAGAGACCATTTCTTTTGTTGTGCAGAAGCTTTTTAATTTTACATAGTTCCATTTGTTATCCTTTCTCTTAGTTGCTGAAGTGCTGGGGTTCTACTCAGGAAGTCCTTGCCTATACCTATTGCTTCCAGAGTATTCCCTCCTCTTTCCTGTACTAATTTCAGAGTTTTGGGTCTGATATTAAGGTCCTTGATCCATTTCGAGTTGATAATAGTACCAGGTGATAAACATGGATCTAATTTCAGTTTTCTGCAGGCAGATAACCACTTTTCCCAGCAGCATTTCTTGAAGAGGCTGTCTTTTTCTCCATCATATGTTTTTGATGCCTTTGTCAAAAATAAGGTGGTGTAGTGATTCAATTTAATACTAAATCATGTTTAAGAAACAAATACATAGTATGTAATATATGTTGTAAAATATAACTGGGTTAAGAGTTGGAAGAGAAATGAGGCTAGAGTCATGATACAGGAACAGAACTTTGTATCATGAATAAAAGTGTGTGACTGTATTTTAAACAGGAATAAGACTAAATTTGTGTTTTGAAGGTAACCTATAAGAATAGTATGGGGAATGGGAAGGCATAAACAGATGTATATAGTAGCTTCTGTTGCACCACTACACATCAGAGCTAAATTTAAGGTGTTTTTGAATGTCTGGAGAAGTGGGTGAATTTGACATACTCGGAGGTAAAATCTATGAGTTGGTGATGGCTTGAGATTAAACAGGTGTGGCTGCAGGAAAGCAGTGATAGTACCAACTGGACTGGAATGTCATCATTGTTCCTGCCATGGAGTAAACTAAAAGTCAAGTTCACTGGCAGCTTACAAACAGTTTTTGTAATACCCAAACTTTAAAAAAAATTTTTTGGAAGAGACTTTCCCCTCAAAAGAGTTCTCCCTTTTGAAACAAACTTTGAAGTATTCAGACATTCAAATTGTTTTTAATGGCTTACACCAAGAGTCTGCAAACTTCTAGTAAAGCACTAGGTAGCAAGTATATTAGGCTTTACAGACCTTTTGATCTCTATCTCCTCCTTCTGTAATGAGAAGCGAGCCATAGACAATATATAAATGAATGTCTGTGACTGCCTTCCACTAAAACATTACTAATGTGCACTGAATTTTGAATTTCCTATAACTTTAATGTGTCACAAAATTGTCTTCTGTTTTTAAATTTTTATTCAGCCATTTAAAATGTAAAATTTGTTCTTGACACAATGTTGTTTAGAACAGAAATTTAGCCTTCAGGCCCATAGTTTACCACCCCCAGAATAACCCCAAGAGCAGTTTACTTACAGGAAATGTTTAAGATAAATAGTAAATAGGCTGTGAGATGTTAATTCTTTCATTCCTGAGGAGTCATGAATCCTTAAGGTTATAATGCTGTATTTTACTCTTCTATTGGGGGACCCTAGAGACAACAATATGCAAACAAGGGGCTACCAGCAGACCCAGTACAGTTAGGGAAATACCTAATGCAGAATGAATTCCCAGAAGAACAGTATCTTTAAGAATGTAATTAACACATACCAATGAAAAGTAGTTTGCAGAGGTCAGCCCCAATGAGAAAGAAAGTTAGTAACTTTTGCCAGACTAAATACAAATGTGTTGTGAATGTAGAATTGGGTTCTAGGCTAGTTATAAGGAGCTTAGCTTGTATTAGGAGTTGGCATGACTTCATGTAAATGTGAAAGCCCTTATAGAACTAGCTCCTCAGTTCTAAGTTAATTTTGACATAAGTCATATAGTTAAATTATATATGTGTTAGATTAGGATACTGGCAGCATTCAATTAGATAATTGTGTGCAAAAAGTAGTGGACAAAGTTTTTTCTATGTAAACAAACCTGATGATACTCAAGTACCCAACTGCTACAATTAAAATTTGAGTTTAATTATGATACTAAACTGTTAAAACATTTAGTGTTCATGGTCATTTCTTCATTTGTTATAATGGCTATAAAAATATTACATTAGCAGAATATACTTTTAATCAGATATGTTTAAGGTTTTAAGTCTCCAGTTGCCAAGAAGGCATTTAAAAAATCTTACAAATTCTGTGGGGTCCATTTTGCATTTCATTAAGTATCTAAAAACAGTTATTTGGTAAAAAGAAATGTGTTTATGATAAATAGATATGCGTTACTATATGAAGATTTGTTACTGATAAGAAATCTCTACATGAAAACCAAGTCACTTAATGGAAACCAGTAGAATATTTAGTGTTTTAAAAATTATATTCTTCTGTTATTTAAGATACAATTTTTGTTTTAATCACTATTTTTCTCTTCACATTTTAAATTAGTTATTTTTTTATTTGAAAGTCCTGAGGACATTTGATTGATAGTTTTATTAAGACTATAATTATACCTGTAGTTAATAAATACATTTTAAGTCTAATGAATTTACCTGGTTACACTATACGGTAAAAGCAATAATTTCGTTTTTGTTTATATTTTAAAGGAACATAAGAGTTGGAGTAAGATTGTATTGAATCGTTAGCAAATAGTTTTTGGAATCACTAAAACATGGTAAGACAACAAATATATGATTGGAATAATACGTATATATTACGGGGATTTTCTCTATACCTTTTAGATAGAAACTAAGACTGGGCATAGTAGCTCACTTCTGTAATCCCAGCTATATGGGAAGTGGAGATTAAGAGGATCAGGGTTTGAGACTAGCCTTGGCAAATAGTTAGTGAGATCCTGTCTCAGCAGATAGACTAAGCATGGTGGAGCGTGCGTGGAATCTCAGCTATATAGGAGGTGTAGGAAGGAGGATTACCATCCAAGGCTGGCCTGGGCAAAAAGTGACATCCTGTCTGAAAAATAACTAAAGTAAAAAGGCGTGGCACACATGGTAGAACATTTGCCTAACAAGTACAAGGCCCTAAGTTCAAACCCTAGTACCGCCAAAAAGAAAAGTTAAATAAAATCTAAAAGGAACAATTGATGAAATAATTATAAGCCATGTGGACTATACCCAAGTTGAGATTCTAGTTCTGGAATTCATTATCAGTTAGGCATTGGTCCTATGTGTTGTACAGCTAAAGGGAATTGGGAATGTGTGCGTTTAGAATAAGCAAATTATTCTGGGACATTGAGCTTAAAATTAAGAGCTTTAGCTGTGGCTGGTACAGATTTTTCATGGTGTGTTGATTTAAGCCAAAGACTATAATGACAATAGTGGTTAGCTTGCATTTCATTCTGAAATCCGTTCCTCTGATTTCCTGTCTTTCATATGATCTTTTCTACATGTTCCCATTGTAATTCGTCCTACAACAAAATATATGAAGTTGGGTACTTTATACTGAAACAAAGTTGTTTAACTCTCAGTTTTGGAAGCTGAAGGCCCATAATGAAACAGCCCCATCTGTTTGGCCTCTGGTGAAGGTCTCGTGGTGGATGGCACCCCAATGACAGGAACCTATAGAAGACACTACCTTGCAAGACAGGAAGCCAAAGGGATTCAGGTGCCAGACTTTCTCTTTTTAAAATAATTTGCTTGCACGGGACCTAATTAAGAGTCTTTTGAGAACTACATTAATCCCTTCAGTGAGCAGTACTTCCAGCGACTTAACAACTTTCCACTAGGCCCCACCCTTTAAAACTTCCACCACCTGTCAATATCACTGCATCGAGAACCTAGCTTCCAGCACATAAAACTTTGGGAGACATAGTCAAACCTACCATTCCCTGTGTCTGTGTTATGGTGGTCATACTTCATTACCCACTATCACTAGTGATGTGGGGCCATTTAAAGGTTCCCATGTGACAAAAGATATTCAGTATACTCTATTAGTTTTTACAAGACCCAGCTGTATTGGTTAAACCATGTATCCCTAGGTCTTTGTTCTATTATTGGCATACTTTCTCCTATTATAAAAGAATGACATTTTATTTGTATTACTACATGGATTGTTAGTTTTCCCTGGAAGCTGACCTGTCTCATAATAACACACTTTGAGTTGGATTTTCTAACCATTCTAAATAGCGCTTTTGTTCTGCTGTTCCCTTTCAACTATTCCTTAGGAGCAACCACATTGTATCCTTTTGGGCATTCTTCTGTAAAATGGATTAATTCACTTACACAAAGTTAAAAGATAAATCATATTGTTAGTTTTTCCCAGAGAAATGCCCATGTTACTCAAGACTACCTTTATTTTTTTTTAAAAAAAGCTGATTTTTCAGTATCAAAATAGTTTCTATACGTAAGAGCTTGCACAGGTTAGTGACTGAAAAGCATTCTCTGTTCACAGTGACCCACCATTAAGGTCTTTTATAGTCTTCCTATCAGATTTGAGTGTTATATATATTTGAGGTAATCCAGATATTTATTACCTGGATCCAAAATACAGGATAGGAATAAAGCTAACAGGATATTTTGGGGAGTGAGTTGAAAACAAGTTGACAAAGTTGTTTGATAACCTAGAAGATGATAAAGTGACATGAGTGGTAAACAACAAACAAAGACAGTGTTATTTTTCAGATTGTGAATTTGCCAAGATAAATAAAAATTTATGCATGTTATTCTCACATTTTATTACTTAATGTCTGTAAAACTTTTTCATTTTGGTGGGGAGGAATTACTGAATCCTATACTTAATCTCTGGGTTTCTGAATAGTTTCCCCAGTATGTGAAGTGCATTTGTTAAGATGTCCAGGACTTGGTTCCACTATGGATTTTAATTTACTCAGGGTACCTAGCCCACGCTCTTCATCTTAGCCATTCATTTTGTTAATTTTTTTATTTTTGCCATTGTGCACAAGGAAGACTCACCTCCTCTTGAAAACAGTCTCAGAATAAACCCCCTATGATGGTTCCATGGCTGTAACCTTCTTGTTGTGTCATGTATTATAAATTGTTAGTTTAATTTATTAATAATGTTTATGAGAACGGTCTGGTAAAGAGGTGAGGGCTGGATAGTATAATAAAAGAGTTCTACTTCTGGCCCTACCGCTGAATAGTTCTATGACTTTTGGCGAGAATTTTTACCTTCCTGGGTTTACTTATCTATAATTGGAGATTAAAGTATATGCTCCCTCAGGACCCATTCACATTCTCCTCAAGTTGAGTCACGGAGTGGAAGTGATTGCTGTGTACAGAGAGAAGTAGCTCTTTTTGGACAACGCTGAAGGCATAGTTCAGTACACAGACTAAACCATGTAAAGTGTCTGATCTCATAAATATTTCTGCTTTGTTTAATTTTTCATGAGGATCTGAAAGAGGAAAAAAGAAAAATTTTTTTTAAACTGTAAAGAAACTTTCAAGGCATATTTAAGGAAACCATTGTAAGATATTTAACCAGTCCTTTCAGCATGCTAATATCTAATGGTGGAGGGGAACACTTCTTGGGTAGCTTTGTATTCATTCAAATATCTGAATGCTTACTTTGTGTCAAAATAGTTATGGCTTTTGGGTCACACATAATAAATCATAGTTTTTAACTTCAAACTGCTTCATTCATTTCTTCTCTCATGCTTCTCAGAAGTGGTAGTTTTAAAAGAAAATACCTGAAAAAGATTAAAGTGAAAGAATTGGGTAGATAGTAGAAAATAATGACTTTCCCTAGAGGACTTAAAGCACGGATGTAGCCTGTAGTAGTTGTACCTATTAGAAAGCCATGGTACTTTATAGAGGAAATAGGTAATCTGCAGTGAATCCTTCTTGTGGTTATTTAGGTTATTTAGCTTGCACCTCTGGAGAAGTTTTTCTTAGCAGATAATCCTGTATTTGCCTAACTCTGAACAGGTCCCTTCAGCAAATGAAATGTCTGTCTTCTCAGTTTAGACTCCAAACCTTTTGCTGTGCATTATGTATTTCACACTGTAAAACTTCCTTGTTTATGGAAATTGACTTATTTGCCTTTTTATTGACTTGCCTAAATTTTTAATTTTACTTTTAAAATGAATTTGAAAAACCATTCCATTCTAATGAGCTATGCTTAGGACTGTACTAATTATAGTTATGATTACCAGTAATAAGATTTGGAAAATCTGCCTTTAATGATGCTCTCTTGCCTCAGTAGAACTGAAGCCAATTATATGATGTATATGTAGAAGAAATATTAATAATGTATAAATGAGTGTTATCAATAAAAGGAATGTAGTAGGTCAGAGAAGGACATTTTAGTTTTGAGTTCTCTTAAAAGATTTTATTAAGATGCGAAGACTTGATCTGGGCTTACGGGGATTAGGAGTAAATTTTCAATAAAATAAGAAAAAACAAAATCAAGAGCAAGGACATAGAGATGTAATGAACATGTGTTCTGGGAGGAAAAAAATTAAATGGCAATACCAAATTTGCATTAGGATAATCCTGGAAGATAATATGAAAATCCTAGTGTAGGAAAAGATGGTGTAGATGTGTGCAATAATGTAAAAGTGGGTCAAGAGCCATGATGCCACAGAAGAAAGCTAGGAAGCTGAGCAGTCACAGGAGCTGAGCTCCTTGCTTTCAGTGTCTTTCTACTTAAACCTCTATTTAAGTGAGTACGCCCCTTTTGCCTAATATTTTTATTTCCATTATTGATGACAAGAAGTGATATCTGTCTTATCTGAGGAGTTCTGTATTTCCTGGTGTAGCAAAAAGTGGAGGTTACCTGCTGTAAAAAAATCTGAACTTATTTGTCTACCATTAAAAAGTTCATCATATTCAGTTTATCCTTAGGGAAGCTTCAAGCTTATCAATCATTTCCTTCTAAATACTATCAATTAAATTACCTACTTGAGATCAGGTGGAATAGAATAAGCTTTGTTATAGGGACAATATAAAAAATAGTTTGTTCTGGTGGAACATGTAGTACCAGTTTTGGGTAAAGAATGTTGATAATGAGCAGGGATAATAGGTTGATGACCTTTGGAGTGAGGGTGGAACATTTGGGTTATTATAAAGGTTAAAGTAGTAAAAGTATCTGAAAACCTGACATCTAGTCCATCTCCACAGCAGCCAGCATAATGTAGTATCTGGTTATTTTTCTTTTCTTTCCGTCTCAACTGTGGTGGTTTTGAGAGGATATCTTCTCTGATGTGGTTTATTGTTGTGTTTTATTTTGTGTTTGGCTATCAGAATCTCTTCCAACTAAGCAAGCAAGTTGTGTATAGATGACTTGATATATAAATCTTGTAATAGGACCTGGAGGTTGGCACTGTAGCTAGAAGCCTTACCTAGCATGCACAAGTCCTTGGGGTTTGATCTCCACACTACAAATAACAGCAACCATAAAAAAAATAGGGCTTGTTCTTTCTGTCATACCCCAACAGATTCTGACTGATGATGGCAGCAGTTTTTCACCATTGGGGAAAAAAGATCACCTTTATTTTTTCTGCTGATAGGTGTATTTACCAGACTGATTTAGACTCTCTTTTTCTTGTGGTTGGTTGGTTTCTAGGAGGAAACAGTGTACAAATACTGAGTTAAAGTTGGATTGGGCTACTGAGACAAAATGAATGTTTTTCTCTTAGTCATTAACAGTGGAAAAGCACTTGGTATTCCCCTGAACTGGTAAAGATGGTTTATTTCACTATACAAAGTAATTTGGATACAGCAGGTATGTCTTACTGAGTTGTTAAAGGGTGCTTTCCTTTAGTCTGTGAGTCTCTGGATTTTATTATTAAAGAATGCTTTGAAAATTGAAAAGATGAAAATTTCAATAAATGATAGCTACTGTTTACTGAATACCTGCTGTATTCTAGACATTTCATACACATTAATTTTTACCAGTTTGCTATATATAAGTAGCATTATCAGCATTTCCACCACATGTTTTGTATTAGATGTAGAATTTGTTAGCCAGGTCTTTTTGGCTTCAGAGCCTGTATTTTCACTAGATTATCAAACAAATGAGATAGACCCATAATTAGTCCACTTGCTCTGTTGTGTTGGAAGTATCGTCTGAGTATGGAAGAAACGCAAAAGCAGGGAATGACTTTATCTGTTTTGGAGTGCAGCATTTAGAGAAAGATTCCTGGAAAAAGATGGACTAGCAGGATTTTGATAACAGTCTTTAGGGTAGAAGAGAGGAAACAATGTCATGGACGGATAGGTGTTATGGTGTAGTTATATATTTATTAGCTGTAGCTTGTCCATAAATATTTTTGTTTTGATTCATCTCTTGATTCTTTTTAACAATTTGAGGTTATAAATTTTTTTTCTAAGAGTTGTAAAGGCCCCCCTTTGCCCAGCATGTCCCAAGCAATAGCTACATACTATTCTGTGAATAATTTCTAAGCCTATCTTTGTCTTTCTCTCCCTTCACTTTGCTCTTGAAACCTAGACTAATAGATTCTACCTGCTTCATGGTTATCATGGTTATCCTAAAGTAACTTCCCTTTACCTCTGTCATATAAAGGTACCTATCTGCTCTTTGTTTTAGTGGAGTAACATGCTAGAAATTTCTAAATCTCTTAAGAGGTAAGGTGTTTTGTTGTTGTTTATTCATTCATATGTGCATACATTGTTTGGGCCATCTCTTCCCCCCTGCCCCCGCCACCCCCTTCCTCTCCCTCCCCACCCAAGAGGTGAAGTTTTTGCTGCCTTACCTATGTAGAAAAAAGTATATATCAGTTGTGAATATGAAGTAGTTTGGGTACATACTTTTAAGTGAAATACACTTTTTTTAGAATTTTGAAGTTGTTTCATTTGTCTTCTAGCTTCTAGCTCAAGTGTTGCTGTGGGAAAGACCAAATGCTATTCAGATTCTAAAAAATAGTTGGATCTAGACTCTAAAAACAGTAATACCGTGAAAGACAAAGTAAAAATGCATGGGAAAGTGAAGTATTGTACGTATTTTTCTTCTTGAAAAGTAAATTTTTGTGTGTTTTTTTTTAATCCCTATTGGTTTGTTGTTTCCTATTAATATACCTAAGCATGGCTACTTACTCTCATTTATTTCTTTTTTACAATTTTCGTTTATTAGTGTATATTAAATGTGCACAGGGGTTTCATTGTCATATTTCCATACACACACATTATGTACTTCGGTAACAATCACCCCCTTTACCCTCACCTTTTGCCCTCTCCACTCTTACTGGTTGTCTCCCAAACAATACCCTTATTGTATTCATGACTTTTTCTCTTGTTTTTTTTTTAGGTCTAGATTCCACATGTGAGAGATAATCTGCAATATTTGTCTTTCTGAGTCTGGCTTATTTCACTTAATAGGATGATCTCCAGTTCTATCCATTTTCCTGCAAATGGCATAATTTCATTCCTCTTTATAGCTGAATAATATCCTGTTGAATAATAATACATACCACATTTTGTCTTTTTTTATTAGCATAAATTAATTGTGCAGAGGTTTCATTATGATATTTCCATAGATGTATACAATATACTTGGATCAAATTTGCCCACTCTACTGTACTTTCATAGCTCCCGCCTCTTCTCTTCCTCTTTTCTAACAGTATTTAGTGGATCTCAATATTCTGTCTGTCTGTCTATCCATCTATCTATCTATACTTTGATTATGTCCACCCCCAGCACCTTCTCCTTTCCTCTTTCCCCCCTTCTCATTGGTTTTTCCTGCCAGAGAACCCACCTTATCATTTTAGGTCTAGATTTTGCATATGAGTGAAAACATGCACTATCTGGCTTATCTCCTTCAAAATGATAACCTTCATTTCATCCATTTCCCTGTAAATATATATCTGATAAATATAGGTGTGTGGGTATCGCTATTACATATTGATTAAACTCCTTCTTACATGTGCTCTCAGAGTGGTAGAGCAGATCATGTGGGAGTTCTTCCTCTCTCCCCACCACATCCTTGCCAGCATCTGTTTTCTTGATGACAGCTGTTCTGATTGTGGTGAGATAGAATCGCAGTGCCATTTTGGCAGTACTGAGGTGTGAACTCAGAGTCTTGTGCTTGCTAGGCAGGTACTCTACTATTTGAGCCATGTCAGTGTCATTTTGATTTTCATTACCTTTGTGGATAAGGAGATTAAACATTGCTTCATTTATTTATTGGTCATTTGTGTTTCTGTTTTTTGAGAAGTGACTGTTCAATTCATTTGTCCATTATCAATTGGATTATTTGGTCCTTTGGTGTTTAGTTTTTTGACTTGTTTATATATTGTAGATACTAATCCTCTATCCAGTGAGTAGCTTGCAAAGATTTTCTCCCATCTGTAATGGTCTCTTTATTCTGGTAATTGTTTCTTTTCATGTGCAGAAGCGTTTTAATTCAATGCAATCTCATTTGCCAATTCTTGCTCTTATTTCCTGGGCAATTGAAGTCTTAGTCAAAAAATAGTTGACTATGCCTATATCTTTAAGTGTTTTTCCTGTAGTATTTCAAAATTCCAGGTCTTACATTAATTTCTTTGATCTATTTTGAATTGGTTTTTGGTAGTACTGTGGTTTGAATTTGGGTCCTTGGGCTCCCTAGGCAGGTGCCCTACCACTGGAGCCACACCCCCAGCTCAGTCTTGAAGTGATTTTTGTACAAGGTGAAAGATAGGGCTCTAGTTTAAATCTTCTACATGTATACATCCAGTTTTCCTAGCATCATTTATTGAAGAAGCTGTCTTTTCTCCAGTATGTTTTTGGCTCCTTTGTCAAAGATCATTTGGCTATAACTGCGTGGGTTTATTTCTGGATCCTCTATTCTTTTCCATTTGTCTACCTATGTGTCAGCTTTTATGTCAGAATCATGCTGTTTGTTACTACGGCTCTGTAGTATAACTTGAAGTCCGAAACTTTGATAACTTCCAGTGTTGCTCTTTTTGCTTGGGACTGCTTTGCTATTTGGGTTCTTTTATGTTTTCATATGAATTTTAGGATTGACTTTTTTTTTAATTTCTGTGAAAAATGACATTGGGATTTGTGGGCGTCACATTGGCTCTGTAGATTGCTTTTGGTAGTAAAGCCATTTTCACAGTATTAATTGTGCCAGTCCATAAATGTCTTCTGGTGTTTTCTAGTCTTCATTGTAGAGGTCTTTCACCTCCTTAATTAAGTTTGTACTTACTTAGTTATTTTATTTGATGCTGTTGTGAATGGGATTGGTTTCCTGATTTCTTTCTTGGTCTCGTCATCATTGGTACATAGAAATGCTCCTGATTTTTTGTATGTTGATTTTGTTTTCTGTTACTTTGCTGAAAGTGTTTATCAGATTAAGGAGTCTTTTTGGTGCATTCTTTAAGGACTTACAAGTGTAGAATCATAGTCATATGCAAATAGGAATAATTTGTCTTCTTCCTTTCCTATTTGTTTCACTTTTATTTCTTTCTCTTACCTTATTGCTCTGGCTAGGCTTTCAAGCATTATATTGAATAAGAGTGGGGAGAATGGACAACCTTGTCTTGTTCTCACCTTAGAGGAAATGTTTTTAGATTTTCCTTGTTCAGTATTGGCTATAGGTTTGACATAGATAGCCTTTATTATTAATATTTTGACATATGTTCCCTTCTATTCCTATTCTCTTCAGGAATTTTATCATGAAAGGATCATGAATTTTGTCAGGGTTTTTCTTCTGTTGAGGTGATCAAGTAGTTTTTGTCCTTAATTCTGTTTATATGCTGTATTATTACATTTATTGACTTATGTTGAACCATCCTTACATTCCTGGAGTGAAACCAACTTGTTGCATACCTGGAATGAAACCAACTTGATAATAGTATATATGTGTATAAATATATGGTTTTTTTGGGGGGGGGTGTGGTACTGGAATTTGAACTTAGGGCCTTATGCTTTTTTCAAGTAGGGTCTAGGGTTGTTGCCTACAGCCATCCTCAGACCATAATCCTCCTACCTACAGCTTCCCACAGAGTTGGAGTCATAGGCGCTCTCCATCATGTCCAAGTCTGTTGATTGCAATGGAGTCTTGCTAACTTTTTACTTGGGGTAGCCTCAAACTTTGATCCTCCCAGTTCCCACCTCCCAAGTATGTGGAATTACAGGCATAAGCTACCATGTCCAGCCAATGATGTTTTATTGTATTGAGTTCAGTTTATAATAGTTATTGGCAGTGTTTGCCATTAGGGTAAAAATTGGTTGTTCCAATGGTCAGGGCATATATCCTCTTGATAGATTGCTCCCGTTAATCAATATGAAGTGACCTGCATTGTCTCTTGACTAATTTCGGTTTTAAGTCTGCTTTGTCAAATAGGAAGGAGTATAGCTAACTCTTTCCTGCTTGCTTTTGGGTTCCATTTGATTGGATTATCTTTTTTCCATCTGTTCACTCTAAGTGTATGATTGTCTTTCCAGTGAGATGCATTTCTTATAGGCAACAGGTGGGTGGATCTTGGTTTTTAAATCCAACTTACCAGTGTTTGTCTTTTGATTGGAGAATTGAGACCAGTAACATTCAGCCTTACTATTGAAAGGTATGTAGTATTTCTTGTCATTTTATTTTTGTGATGTTTTCTTCTTAATTTATCCTCATTTGCTTATCTGTCGGGTGAGATTGATTCTTTGCAGTGGTTTCCTGGTTGTGTTTATCTTTTCTGTGTTGGATTCCTTTAAGTGTCTTCTGCAATATTGGTTCAGTTGTGAATTTCATTAGTGTTTGTTTATCATGGAAAGTTTTTATTTCTCTTTCAATTATGGAGGGTAGCTTTGCTGGATACAGTAAACTAAGTTATTTTTCTTTCAGGACTTGAAAGACATTATTTCATGCCCTCCTGGCTTTTAGAGTTTCTGTTGAAAAAATTGTGTTATGCCAATGGGTTAGCAATTAAATATGCCTTGGTACTTCTCTCTTGCATCTTTCAGTATTCTTTCCTTAATGTTTTGACCATAGTGTGCCTTGAAGAAATTAATTTCATTTCTTTTCTGTGATGATCTAAAAGCCACATGCACCTGAATGATCATATTTTTTCTAAGGATTAGGAAGTTTTCTGCTATTTTGTTAAATATGTTTTCTATGCCTTTATCTTGTAACTCTTCTTCTTACACTGTTCCACTGTATGTGACACTTTCAACTGAAATTTTTTTTTTCTGGCATTTCAATTGTACTTTTTTTCTGGGTTCCATAATTTTGTATTCTGCTTTGTCTTCCTTATTTCATTTAGTTGTGTATTTGAATTCTGAGTTCATTCATCTGTTTATTTGTATCCTCTTTGAGGTGTTTGTACATGTCCTCTTTAATTTTGGCAATAATTCTAAGTATTCTTTTGAGCTCCATGCTTGAGATTTTATCTACTTCACTATCTTTCAGGTCCTTTATTGTGTAATTGTTGACTTTTGGAGGAGATATGTTGCCTTGGTTTTTTTTCTTATTTCTTGTGTTTCTGTGTTGATATTTACTCTTCTGGGGCCAGGTTTTTGGTTGGAGGTTTTGATCTCCTGTGTACGTTCAATTGAAGCATTCATATTGTTTAGGCAAGACTGGGTAGTGACCAGTTGTGCATTTTCTCACCACTGGACTGGGTTGTGATCCAGTACTCAGTCATTTGCCTACCATGCTCAAGACACTGGGTCCAGACCCCTTCTCCACTCAGAAGACTAGCAGCAGAAGCAATCATAGTTGACAGACATACCATTAAGAGAATGCAGTAATCCCTAGCCAAGAATGATCACTCCCATTGCTCCAGCATCTTTAGAGAAATAAAAGTGCAAAGATAGTACATTATGAACTAGGAAGTCATTAATTAATAAGGGTAGAAATGGAAAGAGGAAAGGATGAATACTAATGAATAGTACAAAATGTATGGTGGAATAAAAATGAAAGGGTAGGTGGCTAAAGTAAATGGAGGGAATAATGAGAAAGAAGAAGGCAATAGAAAAGATCCAACATAAGGTATTGTGAGAAAAGAGAACAAAGAAAGTGATCTGGCAGTCTTAACAACCTGCAACAGATGATAACAATAAGGAAGGGGGAATAGAAAGAAAAATAAGTAGAACTAATCTAGTTAAGGATAGTAGTAAAGTAGAAATGAAGGAGAGCATTGAGAGAGAGGAAGAAGAGATGATTTCAAATTGATTATTAAGGCTGGGTGCAGTGACTCATGTCTATAAACCTAGGTACTTGAAAGCAAAGACAGGGAGGATCTTAGTTCAAGGCCAGTCCAGGGAAAAAAGTTAGTGAGATCCTATCTCAGTGAAAAAGCTGGGCATGCTGGCATGTGCCTGTCAACCCAGCTACACAGAAGGGGTAGGTAGGAGGATCATGATCCACTGCAACCCAGACAAAAAGTGTAAGATCTTATTCCAAAAATAACTAAAGCAAAAAAGGTTCTGGGGCTGGCTCAAATGTTAGAGCACTTGCCTAGCAAGTACAAGATCCTGAGTTCAGATTCTAGCACTGCCAGGAAATAAATTGACTATTACAAGGTGGGTGTTGTGGCTCACATGTAATAACTGGGTGGGGAAAAAAAAGGAAAGGAGGAAAAAGAACAAAAAAGAAAGGAAGAAAGAACAAAAATATCCAAAGAACCAACAACAGAAAATTCCAAAATGATGAAGACAAAAATCAGTTAAGATTGTCCTCATTGTTGGAGAGGAGGGTGACTGCCTTTCTTCCCCAAAGAAGGTTTTGTTGTTGTTGTTTGTTGTTTGTTGTGCATTTTCTCACCACTGGACTGGGTTGTGATCCAGTACTCAGTCATTTGCCTACCATGCTCAAGACACTGGGTCCAGACCCCTGCTCCACTCAGAAGACTAGCAGCAGAAGCAATCATAGTTGGTTGGTTGGTTTATTTGTTTTTAAAAGTCTGAGCCAATTATGCCAGTAGAGGACTGTCTGGTTTGCAGATTTAGCTCAGTGTTACAATCAGGCCGTGAATTGGGGTCCTGATACAGAAAAGTACACTTAAAATTCTGTTTTCAAGTTCTTGTGCTGACTCCCAGGGGCTGGGTCTCTAATCTCCTGCTTGGAGAGTGTCACTGTTGTCCACTTGACCTATGGTATCCTCCAGTCACTTGGCAACTCATAGACAGTGTGGTTCTCAAGGCTGTTACTGCAGCGTTGTGCCCTGGATTCCTGGCAGCCTCTGTGATCACACTTCGTAGGTGCATGCCAAGATTTTCAAGACACACACCTGTGGCTAGTGGCAGGGCTGTGCTGTTCATCAGGACTTAGTATCTCATGACTCTCAGGTGGTTTCTGTGATGCAGTTGGTGTGGTGTCGCATCAGTTGAAAGGTTCCTGGTGGCAAAACTGATCATTCTGGCCTGGGGACCCCAGCTACCACAGCTGTATTCTCACCAGGCTCCTTTCCCAGCTGCCTCCATACTCAGTATGGAGTACTGATACCTTCCACATACCAGTGTCCCACACTTCCATGTCTGCAGGTATATTTATGAGATACTGCTATAAAAAGTCTGTGACACCAGTCCTGATTTCCTTACTTCTTCTGGAGAACATTTGGGGTGAAAAGAACTGTGCAATTTGATGCCTCTGTGAGGAGAAATGCTGAAAGATGTTACTCAGCTGCCATCTTGCTCCCTTTTTTCCACTTGTTTTGCATTTGTTCAGCGTGTATAGCCTTGAGCTACAGTTTGGGAAAATCTTTCCTGAATTCTATGATTTATAGTTGGTTGGATGTTAGACCACTTGATTTGATCTCTGATTTTGTTACCTACTCTACTTGGTTTTACTTCCTGGGAGATTGAAAATGCTGTGTGGAGTAATGGTTAAGGACATTATGGAGCTAGGAGGCCTCTGTGAATTCTGTTGTGGCCAGTTTCTAGCTGTATAACCATATGCATTACTTATCCTTTCTGTTTTTCGTCTTTAAAATAAATGTTAGTTGTTATGGATTGGCATCAGTATTATCTCAAGTTAATTTTGAAATAGTATCAAATTTGGGGCTGGGGAGTTGCTCAAGTGAGGTCCTGAGCTTACACCATAGTACTGCCCAAAAAAATGAATTAGTATCAAAATTTTAATTTTTAAGATCTTTCTTTTGGTTCTCTGTTACTATATTGTAGCTTCCTGTTCTTGTTTCATGGATGCAATAACTTTAATAATGGAAACTAAAACAATAGAAACAACATCAAATAAATCAAAATCTTATAATATTCAGGACAGGATAGGGATTTGGCACTGTGGCATTTCCTTCTGTTTTCTGCATTGACTTTTGCATTTATTTGGTTTGGTGTCTCTTGTGTATAAGAAGCCTTTTCCAGACTTCCTTACGATTAAGTTCAAATTATATACAGAGGTATATCATGTTCTCAAATGTGTCACTAGAAAGTATGTGGTGCCAGTGTACCATTTTGTTTCTGATCCTAAGTTTGAACATTTTTTTAAGGTCAATGCCAGGCAGCTTTTTCATTGTAAAAGTATGGTTTTCTCTTTGTTAACTTAAGTGGACTTGGGTTGATACTTTTAGAATGCATAATTGTTTTAAAACTCAATATATTATAGTCTATGTATTATTAATTTTGGTCCTCAGATTGCTCACATTTGCCAAGAGTAGCCCTTTCAAGTTGACGGATTCCTTTTTGTATGTCTATATCTGTTTCAAAGTATTTACTTAATTTGGCACAAGACATCCTATGCTCACCTTTACTTCTCCTGTCCCAGAGCTAGAACCACCATTTTTCCAAGGAGCTGTGGTCCCTTTTTTTGCAGAAGAGACATAGAAGCCTGAGGTCTGAGGATACTGGGATGCATTCTGTCCCTTCAGTGCAGGGAGTGTGTATACTTTTTTTGTGTGTTTTGTATTTGATATATGGTTAGGTTAATTTTTTTTTATTTACATTTGATATTGGGTAAGGATTTTCCCCTAATCCTTGTTTATTTGTTTTTAGTTTTGAATTACAAATCATAAACATTGTTCAAAAGTAAAAAATTTTATTAAAAAGTATAGTAAGAATACCTTAAGTTTTATCACATTCTTGCCACATATTTGCTATCATGTATAGAAAACCCTAGTTTGAAGTTTGTCCTTTGTGTTTTTCCTTTTGCAGATATATACATATATACACATTTACTCTTTTTTCTTACACATTTGCTAGGATAGCATGTGCATTCCTGTGAACATTGCTTTTTTTATTTACTATATCCTGGATGTGATTTCATTTGAGTTTATAGAGATCTTCCTCATTTTTTTAACAGCTGCATAATACTTCATTAAGATTTCAGAATTTCAAATAGTGCTACAGGAAATTACTATGTGTGTTTTGTTTGGTTTTATTTTTCATTGTTGGGGGTATTTTCAGGGTGGGTTCTTAGAACTGGGTCAGAAACTATAGAGTTGGTTAAATATTGCCATATTACCCTTCTGTATAGATTGTACAATTTTGCAACCCTACCAGCAGTGTATGAAAGTGCTTGTTTGCCCCCAACCTCTCCAGTGGAGTATGATCCAGAGCTTTTTAGTTTTCCCCAATCTGGGATGAGAGGTGGTATCTCAGTGGAGATAAAGGAGAGCCTCTGGAGCTAAAACTGACTTAACTACTCAATTTTCTAGTGAAATACAATGAGTTAGACACATGAGCTTTCTCCTTCCTGAACTCACTGGAGTGAGAATAAAGAAACAGTGTAATTTTTCATTTCTGTTTAAGGACTTTTGCCCGTTTTTCTAGCAGTATTTGGTTTTATTTTTGTCAATTTTAAGAGTTATTTGTTAAGGATATTGTCCTTTTTTATTACTATTATTTTTATTTTTTTTCCTGAGACAGAGTCCTACTGCATAGCCTAGGCTATCCTGGAACTCATGGGAACTATGTAACCCGTGATGCCCTCAAGCTTGCAGTCTTCCTGTTTGTTCCTCCCAAGTGTGTGCTACCACATATAGCTGTCCTTCCATTTTTGATATATATTGCAATTTTTTTTTGCATTAGTCTTTTGGATTTTCTTCTGGTATATTTCACCATAATAATTTTTTTCTTTTATTGTGTTGTTGCTTAAGAGAAAGACCCTACAGAGCTGATGGGAAACTTGTGTGTAAGACAGGGCTTATCTGGGCAAGGAACCTTGATGTTTCATTGTATGAGACTTTTTCTTTAGAGAAGAACCTACCATTTTTCTTAACAGGTAGATGAAGGTTGTGGGGAGGGGTCTTTTTCAGTATGCAGATCTTCATTTGTTCCTGCTTTCTTAGCTGCTTACTGTTACGCCTGACATCTTTAGTTCTTTTTCCACAATAAATCTCATTTTCTTGCTCTAGTAAGGCAATGGGAACTGTTCAGTTGTATATCATGGATTGGTGGCCTAGAGATCTGTTTTCAATAAGTTTTTTAGCCTCATGCATCACTGTTGTTTTGGGAAATCTTGGGACATATTGGGATGTCATTATCCATCTTGATGGGTCCCTGAGTCCTATGATTCTCAAAGGACTCTTTTTTTTTTTTTGTAATTTTCAAAAAATTAAAGTAAATACACTTCTATTCCTTTATTTTAAGTTCATTCAATATAGTTTTTCAAATGTTCAAAATCATGTTTCATGAAGGAAATGGAATACCTGAATGAATAGCCATCCTAAACCCTTTCGTAATCCTCATAAAGTTGTGCATGAGGAAGGATTTCTAGTCTGGTTCATTAGGTTGCCAGTGACTTTCACATCATGACAAAGGGAAGACAGTCCTTGTAAGAACATTCATGTACTAGAGAGAATGCAGAATGTCTCTTTCACCGTTGAAATGACGTGGCATTGCAGTACGTCTGCTTCTCTCCACACGTCTGTTACATGATGTCCATATGCACCACTTTTCCTGTGCTTGTCTACAGTTTTTGTTCTCTTGTAAGTTCAACCATCATGAACACTCCACTTCAGCTTTTTACCACTGGCCAGTATAATCTTTGACTGTTTCTTACAGTTCCAAGAAAACTGATGGTCCCAGCTCATTGTTCCACGTTTGATTTGCCCCTAGGCAAACTACAGATTGGCTGTCTGGGATCAAAGTCTTCCAGCTCTGCTTAAGTACCGAGGATGTCAGGGATGGAGGGAGTACCGGGCCAGCAGGAAAACACAGTCTATGTGATGACGGCCTAAGTAGTGGGACAGTTGCCTTTTTGAGTAAGGGGGCAGGACAGAGCAGAATACTTAACATATTTTCTCACTTCATATGCTGGTTTGTTTTTAATGGAGTACTTCAAGCAAATGTTAGTGCAGATTGAATATTGCATTTAAATATAATAGGAATTTTTAAATGTCAAAATTGACTGTAAAAATCTATACTGGTTTCATGCTATTTCTGTTCACATTATGACTTTAGTGGCAGGATGTTACAGAAAGACCACTGTATTAGTCAGCTTTTCATTACTATAACAAAATTCCCAAGGCTGAGTAATTAAATTTTAAAAAAGGCTTCTTTAGTTCACAGTTCTGGAAATTGAAGGCATCGTGCTGGCATCAGTTTGGCTCTGATGAAGGCCTTATTGTAGGTGACACCACATCAGCAGGTGGGGATGAGAGATCACATTGCCAAACAGAAAGCCAGAAAACCATTAAGGGGTCACACTGATACATCTTGTAACAACTTGCTTTCCACGAGAACTCTAAAGTCCCAGGAGGATACTTTAGTTCCTTTGGAGAGCATGCTCTGGTAACCTAATGACCTCCCAGTAGGCCTGACCTCTTAAAGTTACTATTACCTCACCACCACTAAACTGGTGATAAAACTTCCAACACAGGAACTTTTGGGTGACAAACTAAAACTATATTAAACCATAGCAACCACCAGTACAGACACCAGGAGTCTCAGATTGTAGACCTCTAGAAGCAGAAACTGTATAAACATGTTTTTGCTATTCTGAAAGCCTTCACATTCTTTATCAGATACATTTTAAAAATAGTGATTGGACAGAACAGATTCTAAGGTATGGTGTAGCTATAAAACCTATGACTTACAGTATGCTATACAAAAGTAGAAAAGGTAATTTCCACAAGGATAGTCAGGATAGGAAGATATTCTCTCTCTCTCTCTCTCTCTCTCTCTCTCTCTCTCTCTCTCTCTCTCTCTCTCTCTCTCTCTCTATATATATATATATATATATGAGATCGTATGGAATAGATTAGTGTAAAAAGTCAGAAATAAGAATGACTAGATCAGTATTACATTAGGAATAAATGTGGAAGTTTTGTAGAACACACCCTTCTCATGTGAACGTGTTTGTTTGATGATGGAATAATCTTCATAAATTGATTTAACTCAGATACTATAGTCACAAACTTTTCCCCAACTCAAGTCATTGTAAGTATAATGTTAAAGTTGGATATTCAGAATAGTTAAGTAACTTGGGTTTCTTTTATTTTTTAGGATTTAAGTGTCCTGTATGCTCAAAATTTGTACCCTCAGATGAAATGGATTTGCATCTTGTCATGTGTTTAACAAAGCCAAGAATAACCTATAATGGTAAGTCCAAAGCCTTAAAGTATTATTTTAAATTAGAATTACCTTAACTTTTTGTGAATTTCATGTTTCAAATAAAATTTAAACGATACAGAAGGACCTTGTTTCTTCTCTATCTTCGCTAGTTCCTTAAAGTGTCTTTCTTAAACTGGAGATTTTTTTTTATTAGATTATATCTGTCAACAGTGTCATTATTAACATTAACTCATTTAAATATAATATGCTTATGTTGATGTGGTATTTAAGTGAAAAACAGTAAAACTTCTAAGACAAATATTTAGTGGCATGAGTGGCATTGCACTGTATTTTTGTAAACTCTTTGATACCTGGCTGATTACAAAGAACTCTCGCATCTTTTCTTCGTTTAATTTCTTGTGATATGGCACTTCACATGTGCTAGAAAACTCCACTGGTATACTGGAAAAAATGGGAATGGAAAAAGCATCTTACTGTTACTATAAAAATAATTTCTACCTTGTTAAACTAAAAGGATCTTAAAGACTCCTTCACTTCCCCTAACCCAGATTCTTTGGATCACACTTTGAGAACTGCTGCATTGGTCAGGCCTCAGTAAAAAGTAATGTTTGTAATGGCCATTTACAAAAGTAAGCATATACATGGTTAAAATAGCAAGTTTTTTCTTTTTCTTAAAAGTATATAATAAATGGTACATATTAAAGAGTAGAGAATAAAGTTTTATCTAATGAATATAGTAAATAGATAGCTAATGGAAGAAAAAAATGCTTGAAAGAGAGATTAGAATTTGACCTATGCCTTGCATGTCTGTCTCTGTCTTTCTCCCTATTCTGTGACACTAAATGGCAGTTTAATTAGGTTTGGCACTTTGGAGTATGCTGTTCTTTCCTGACCAAAAATCTTTAGTTGCTTAAGACCCAAGAGAGGTATTCAGTGTAATCTTAGCCTACTTTGGAATCCTTCAAATTTGAAAAAAAAAAGCTCAAATAGTTCTTTCTTGATTAGTAAATAAAGAATAAAGGAAAAGTGAAAGCTTTTCCCCAAAATTTTACAGAAAAACTTCAAGCCAGGCATAGTGGTAAATGCTTGTTATCCTAGCGTACAGGAGTCTGAGGCAGGAGTATCTTGAGCTGTAGGCCTGGGCTACATAGCAAGAACTTGTCTCAAAAACTAACAAACAAAAAATAAACAGATTTCAAGGGGTATGATGGTACATGCCTGAAATCCTAATACTGGGGAGACTAATGCAGAAGGCCTGCCTAGGCTACATAGAATCTATCTTAAAAAAAAGTTTAAAGACTAAAAATAAATAAAAAGGAATTTAGATCTTAGTTACTAGCTGTGTGACTTTTTTTTTAAAAATTCTTTTTCCAGAAGCTTGAAAGAACTTTTATATTTTTAAAATTTTGGTTTGAATAAAATGAGTAAAAAGAGTAAACACTGAAAACAACAGATTGGCTGGATTCAACAAATATCTTTTGAGCACCTATTATATATTAGATACTCTGTTAAGAACTGGGGATAGAGCAATTAATAAAATGGAGGTGCAGTTTACAGCTTATGATAGTCATTAATGTCTGTGAGTTAAGATTTATTGGTTAAATAAAATACTACAAGAAAGACAGTAAATATACTAGCACTTTGTTAATCAGATTTCTCAGGTAACAAAACTGTTGGGAGGTATAGAATTTAACACTGATATGAGCATACTCTTGTGATAACTTTTTGCAAATTGATTTAGAAATCAACTCCCCAAAGGTAGTGAATGTTTTAGCACTACTATAGTGGTGCCATTCATTTGTCAATGAATACAGGAAAGTGACTTTTAGCAATCATTTTGAGTAGTAAATGTATAATTTGTATCTATATCCTAACCTTTTTGAATTTTGAAATTAGCTACTTTGCATAATCTAGATGACATGTTTAAAAAGAAAGATGGCCAACACAAGAATGCTTGTAGGCAGAGAATTTAGTATTATAATGAGCAAAATTTATGAATCAGAATGCCTGGGTTATTGTAGCAGGTTTCTCTACATTCCTCCAAGAATTCTGGCTGAAACAAAAAGGAAGAACTTTGAAAGCATAATAACTTTGTTTTGAAGGGGCAGCAGCTTTCCAGGAAGTAAGTGTAGCAGTTTACTAAAGTGCCTGCCCTGCTTTGTGGAGAGCAAAAGAACCAATATATAACTTTCTACCTGGGAATACTGTAAATCAAAGATTTAAGTTTTAAATATTTAATAGTATTTTAATTCCAAAATAATAAATTTCATATAAAAAGTAAACTTAATACAGTTGCAGCTTCTGGGTGTGGTGGTGTACACTTATAATCCCTGCACTCAAGAGATAAGAGGCAGGAGGATTGATCAGTAAGTTTGAGGCCAACCTGAGCTGCATAGGGAGATCCTGTCTCAAAAAACAAAAACAAAAAAGTTGCAGCCATTCTTAAAGTAGCTACACCTAAATCTTCTACAATTTTAAGTGTATATTGATTGACTGTCTAAGTCTTCACGAGAAGAAGCAAAAAAAAAAAACCTTCATAAAATTTATATATAGTTTTTGAAGTTTTAAAACTAGCCCTTATACAGTAGTCACATAGGAGTAAGCTGAGGAAAGGAGCTTTGACTGGATTTACGGGGGAGAGGGGTTACAGAGAGGTGGCAGACTGATGATGTGCCTTCCTATGACAGGTGAGAGGCATTCCAAAACTCCCTTGTTTTAAGGGCAGAGCCCTTTGGATGCCATTTCTCCCATTGGTGTTGACTTCATATGAAAATGGCCTCTTTGGGCAGAACAGGTTCTGCCTGGAAGCTAAGGGGGGAAGGGAGAAACAGGGGAGGGGACAGGGAGAAGAAATAGCCCAAATGATGTATGCACATATGAATAAATAAAAAATAAATAAATTATAAAAAGGAAAAAAAAGAAAATGGCCTTTTTAATGCCTAAGCAAAGCATGTGGTATTATTATTCTAAAGTTTAGAACAAGATGAGTTAGAGAATCTCTGATGCTGAATCTTTTTTAGTCACCTGGAATCCTTACAGTTTTGTATTTGAATTCCTAAATATTGTTTCTCAATCAGATTGGGCTTCTACATTGTGTTAATGTTCAATTTACATGTTTTATAGCCCCTGTTGAAGTAGCTAGATAAGAAAATTTCTTTGTGAAGTATATATTAATTTATAAGCCTTCATAATTAGCAGCTAGAGAGAATAGTTGAACCTGTTTCCAGGCTACCTGTATTTATAGACAAACTGCCAGATAGGATGAGTTCCAGAAATTTGAATATGACTTGTTGATTGGGAGTTTCAGATTCATTCTCACAGAGATAATACTTTAAATCTTTGTTTAACATTTAAAGTAACTTACAACTTTTATTTTAAAATCCATAATATGTCTGAGTATCCAAATCCTAGTATCTAAAGAGGAAAATCAGCTGGCTAGGTAGAAGCTGTCTAGGTTTAGCAGAGGATCAGGTTGGAGGCTCAAAGCACTAATGGCAGAGAAGGATTGTGAACAATGTGGACATTGCTCTCTCTTCTATTTTGGCAGAGTGGGAAAAATTGAGAATGCCACAGTGAGTATTCATGAACATAGATGCTCTTAAGTTGAGTCAGGAACGGCCGTGTCATCACATATGTGCCCTCTTTCATGTGCTTTTTGTGCTTCATTGCTTATCTTACGGATGTAGTCAGTTCTTTTGTAGTTTCTGAGCTGAATATAAGTTTTACAGTGTAGAGTCTGTCACTTCCTTATGCATTATCTTTGAAAGTGTTTCAGAGCAAGCTAAAAACTGAATTAATATTATTAGCACATGCTTAGCCTTGCTTATATGGGTCTTCAAACTACATTGGGTGTACTATATTTTGAGTGAAGTTCAGTTTTTACTTTAGAATTCTCCAAAGCAGTAAAGTTGGTTTGTTTAATTTTAATTGTTATTATTATTATTTTTGCAATGGTAGGGATCAAACCCAGGGTGTTGTGTGCATGTTAGGCAAGTGCTCTGTCACCACTGAGCTGTCCTCCAGCTCTTTCATGCATAGTTCTTTACAGGCGAGGAATGCTAACTAAAGAAGAGACCTGCTGTTACTAAGAAAGATTTCCTTTGACTTTGAGAGGTAAATATATAGTATGAATGCTATTACTTAACAAATTCTTTTGATATCATTGTCATAGTTCATAGTTGTTTAATCCCAAATTAGAAGTCTAAAGTCTTACATGACAATATAGTTGTATAATAAATAAAGGGGTAAGGGATGGGAGGATTCCTGCTGTCATATGATTTGACATTTTAAAGCTGCTGTTTAATGGAAAATGTTCTACTTTTTATGACCAAACATGGTCTATTCAGTAAGAATCTGAACTTTAAATGTGATGACAGGTAGATTACTTACTGGAATCCTAGGAGAAATTCATCTACATTTCTAATTTGTATAGAAAAATAAATGCTGTAAAAAGCTGACTCTACCTGGATAAATGTGATTGTGTTAGAATGCATTCTGTATGGATTATTATAAGAGAGATGAATGTAAACAAAATTACCTAAGTGAGAAAGAAGGAAGTTCTGCTAGATCTCAAAGGCATGAAGTTGGTTTCAGACTGTATTTCTTATTTCACTAATAATATTTGAGGATCAGGTGTGGTGGTACATACTTTTTAATACCAGCTACTCAACTGAGTTTCAGAATGAAAAAGGACTGGGTATGTAGCTGAGTATTAAAGCAGGGCCTAATGTGCATAAAGCCCTGGGTTCAGTACCCAGCTCAGGAAAAAAAAATATTTTTTTAGAAGAAAAAATAACACCTTTCCTCATTATTTGGTGATTTTTCTTTTTTTTTTTTTTAATGAGACAGGGTTTCAGTGTATTATTGCCCAGACTGACTTTGAACTCCTGGACTCAAATGCCTTTTTTATTTTTATAATTCCAGCATTCCAAGTACATTAACTTTAAGTTTAAGAAAAAAATCAGAATGAAACAAAGCAGTGCAAGAGAATACAGGAAACAACATAGTTGCTCTCAAAGCAAAAAGGTTTTTCTTGTCTTGCTCACAGTTCTTATTTTGGTTAAGATGTGGTGTTGACAAACTCTCATTTTTAAGGAATTCTAATACATAGATACTAATAAACACATTTCCAAATTTATCTTATTTTTGTATTTCCTGTGTTAAGGAACAAATCTAGGACTCAATCCACATCTGTGGACAGTTCTTCCCTTTCATAAAAATTGTTTTATACATACGTGTGCAGTAAAATAATAAATTATTCTTAATATTTAGGTCTTGAAGGGTTGAAGATGATTGGGATATGCTTAGGAATAACTAGCTGCATGTAGTAGTCAGGAGCAAGAGAGAATGATAAAAAAAATTGGAGAAAAAAAATTAGTGCTATGTAATGAATTTCTTTAAAAACTGTTTTGGATCTTGGAAAGTTAATCTTACATTAATATGCAGAAATATTTGTAAGGAAAATAATTTCTTTAAAGACCAGCTTGGAGAATGGTACAGTAATTTACATTGGTATAAAGTACTTTGTGAATGATAGGTGATATATTGGAGGGAAAGAGACCTGTGTCAGAGGTGTTAAAAAGAAAGGGTGAGCTGGGTTTACTGAATCCTTCCAATGATTTGAGGATCGGCAGTGGGGTGACTGCATTTGGGGTAAGAAGATTACAGAGGGTAAGTAAGCAGCTGCTCCAAATGTTATGCCAGGGATGTGATCTTGGCCAAATATGAAAGTTATGAAATGTAATTTTTAGAGTATTTCCCAAAAGGAGGAGTAAAGATTTTTTGCCACCTTTGCTCTGTTAATCCTTGCCATTGCCCTGAATTGCCTCAGAAGTAGCCTTGAGAAAGTCCAGTCTCTGGGTGGTTTGGTTTCAGGGAGAACAATGCTAACTTGAGGGGGGAACTATATTTAACATTTTAAATGTATTAAGGTAATATCCATTTCTTTGCCATCTAAATATTTATAATACATTTATGATTTGCTTGATTTCTTCCATTTTCCAACAGACTAATTTTGGGATTTCCAGCCTTCTTGGCCTTATTACTTTTTATTTATTTATTTTTTTATTTTATTCATATGTGCATACAGGCCTTATTACTTTTTTGTTATTGTTACTTTCATCTCTTTTTGTCTTAATTCTTTGAAACTCTACTAATTAGCATTCCCTGCAAAATCTAGGCTTTCACTTGTAATGCTTTTCGGTATAAGAGACCTAGCTGAGACATTGTTGACACTCAGCACCCAGATCTTGATTTCTAAGTACTAGTCTCTGGTAAAAGGAAAGCGGCTTCTCGGAGAAGCACCTGATTGATTCTAGGACTAGACAGGGAAAATCAAGGCGAGCTGGAGCACCCTGTAGTGTCTGAAAGCAGGGGAAATACTCAAAGGATGAGGGTGTGTCAAAGGCACTGGAGCCAAACCAAAAGAGCTGCCAGTAGCTAAAGCTGGAACAGTTTGAGCAACAGAGCTAATATAACATGGTATTGGATTACAACCCAAAGTCTAAAATAAATATTTCTAGTCCGTACTGATAAAGGAACAAGTGAGTGAATCTATACAGAAAAGTAAAAGCTTAACCTGTACATTCAGTGCTAAGAGACCAACCATGTATTTGTTTGAATTTTTAAAAATTACAGTATTCTTACTTGGTATAAAGTAATTTTTCTCTCCAGATTTTCAAATGTACTTGCAAGACTAACTAAGACACATGTACTCTGTGTGGTACGTGTATAATTTGAATCACACAATCCTAATCACCATCAATATCACTATTGTGAATAAAGGGCATTTAAAGCTTTTATAAGCCCCAGCAACAAAGACAGTATAATTTTCTTTTCCCCCAGTTTTAGAGGGAAAATGTGAATTAACTTTTTTAGGTTTTATATTGCAGAATTCTCATAATGAAGACTTAAATTAACAAAGTATTTTCAGATATTTTATGTTTATTTTATTACATTATCTACAGAGTACACACGAGTGGTTATAAAATATAGTGTATTCATTGATCTAAGCTCCACAGGACAATATATGTTTACCTGTTACTAAATCACTAAGGCAGATAGAGGTATACTGTATCCTAAAACAACTGAGCAGTTTTCTGTGGTTTGTGTCTACATTTGTTTGAATTCATACAAAAGTGTATCTTTAGTCTTTAAGTTTGCTTCTGGTATTGCTATTGAGAATGACGGTTATTTTTACCATTTGAACTTCAGACTGATTTTGCAGATTATGTTAATTACGAATGACTAACATAACTATGGCTGTGACAAAATAACGTAAGAAAAAATAGCTTAAAAGGAGAAAAGATTTATTTTGGTGCATGGTTTCAGGCCATGGTTACTTGGCCTGAGGAGAGATGTTCATACCTTGTGGTGGCAGGAAAGCAAAGAGGAAGAGAGAGGAAGGGGCAGGGATTTGAATATACCCTTCAAGGGCATGCCCACAGTGAACTACTCCCTCCAACTGCACCCCAATCTCCAAAAGTTACCCACCTCTACATAGCAGAGGGGATCAGCACTTAGCACATAATCTTTGGGGGCCATTTCAGATCCAAACAATACCATTGGTACAAAGAGAAACTTGATTTTAGTTGAGTCTTTGGATTTTCTGGATATATAACTGACCATCTGTAAGTGACAGTAGTGTTTTTAAGCGCTCATGCACATGTTTTGTTTCTTTGTCTTGCTGCATTAGTTTGAGTCTTACAATGCAGAATAATACAGATGCCATGAGGCATGCCTGTCTTGTTCCTGTATGTTCAGTGTTTCCCTTTTTAATAGATGCTTGTAATTTTGTAATTTTTATTGTGTGTATCATTTTCTTCCCTTAAAGCAAAAAAAAACCCAAAAAACAAAAAAACAGCTTAGTATTTAGTAAATGCTTTCTTTGTTGTTCTTGTTCTTTGAGATGGGAGTCACATCCTGTACCCCTGGCTGGCTTTGGCCTTAAGATCCTCCTGCCTCAGCCTCCCAGATGCTGGGATTACAGGTATGCACTGCCATGCCTGGCATATTAAATACTTTTCTTCTTTTTTTATTTGTTGATAAATTAATAGATTTTTCTAAGATCTAGATGAATTATCTTGATTTCTAGATTTTAAACAATTCGGTCTTGGGGTATTATTCTTTTAAAATATGCTATCAAGGTTATACATACATAGATAAAGATTATACACATAAATAAATTGGGAATTCCATCTTGGCTTTGAAATAATTTGAATAACTCAGTAATATCTATTTTTTTCCTAGCAGATGTGATACAACTCCAAAACCACCTACCCTTTTAAAGATAGACCTTTGATAGTTTCATCAGGGTATTCATATTCTACCATGTCCTGAGTAAATTTGGGGAATTTGTGTTTTGCTAGATAATCCTCCTCTTCTTAATTTCCTAACTATTTGCTATAGCATTGGACATAACATTTTCTTATAATTATTTTAATGTTTGAAATGGTTTTTTTGCTTTTTTTTCATTCTGATATGTGTTTTATACTTTTGTACTTTAGGCTAGATAAAATAGTTAAAATTTTCAAAGAAGATAAACTTGTAAATAAAGCTAAAACTCATTAGTACTAAGTACTAAAGAAAGCTGTTTGGTTTATTTCCTTTCAGTATTTCAGTTTTGATAATAAAAGTATTTTAGAAACAAAGTTTTCTTAGAATTACTTTATCCCAGATTTTAATGAGACAGTCTTTTATTAATCTCTAGATAATTCCTCATTTTAATTTTTAATTTCTTCTTTGATTTATAATTTCAGAGACAAATTTGGTAGGGAGAAATACCTGTTCTGGGAAGTCCTTTTGACCTTGACATTAGAGAAAGCTGCCTGTGCCCCTCTGTTTTTGTAATTCATTGATGTCTGTGGCCAAGTGTGTCTTTGCTTTCTGAAAATAATGAATATAAAAGTGTACTTTTTTTTATAGAGTGAAAAGTCTTTCTACTGCTGTTTCCTAATACATAAACTGAGTTAGTTGTATTATTGAAATATTCTATATCTTTGCTTATAAATATGTTTGGTCTCTATTTTGATAAGTTTATTTGGTGGGGGCAGTATTAGGGTTTGAACTTAGGGCCTGCACTTGTTACTCATGTGCTATACCACTTGAGCCATACCTCTAGCTGCCCCCCCCCCAGTTTTTTTTTTTTTTTTTTTCTTTTTAGCAGTATGAGGTTTTGAATTCAGGGTCTTATGCTTGCTAGATAAGTGCTCTGTCACTTGAGACACATCTCTAGCTCTCTTTCTTTGGTGTTTGGTTTTTTTTTTTTTTTTTTTTTTTTTTAGCAGTACTGAGGGTTGAGCTAAGGGCCTTGTGCTGGCAAGCAAGACAGGCGCTCTGCCTTGAGCCAGTTCCCCCAGTCTAGTCTGACAAATTCAGGAGGAGGTTTGTAAAAGTATCCCTACTGTTGTTTTGGTGATACTTGCCCTTTTTTTTTTTTCATGCTTTCTGTATTTCATAGCTATGTTGTTTGGACAAATATTTCTGATTTATTTCCTTTTTGGATTGGATCTTTTTTTGTTTGTTTGTTTGTTTGTTTCTGTGAAAGTAACAGTAAAGTTTATTAGGAAAAGAATATGCTTTCAACAGACTGAAAATCTGTCTTTCGAGTGGGAACAATGGGGAGGGGAGAGAGAGAAACATTTCCTGTTCCCCATGCAGGAAATGGGAGCAAAAACTCCTTGTATTCTTCTTTGTCCCATGTGAGACTTTAGCCTTTTCCTGCTTTATTATCATCATCATTGTTATCATCATCATCTTCATCACCATCATTTTTCAGTGCTGAGGTCCAGCACCAGGCCTTGATTAAGCAAGCGCTGTATCACTGAGCCGTTAGAGGACTCCCAGTCCTCTATATCATTTTGACTTGTATTTGTCAGAAACTGTAGTGTCTCTTTTACCCTAACTTTGTAAGTTAACCTACATTTGAGTTAGAATCAAAGAACTTTGTTATCTATAAAGTAACAATAGCCAAAATAAAGTAACAGAGCGCCTGCCTTGTGTTATCATTGAAGCCTTAGTTCACACTAAGATGTGAAAAGGACCAGTGCTACCTACACACTCAGTGAGCTGTCATACAGAAGAGGAGCTCTGCACTCAGGAAGCCTACATCCTTTTTGGGGAAGTAGGCATGTCTGTCATTTATTCTGCAGGTGACATTATCTCTGCCTTCTCAAGATATTTTCTGAACAAACATCCTTTAAAAGGTAACCCAAGTGCACAGAAACACTTTTTTTTATAGTGAGCTTTAATCATCATCTTAAATAGGTAATATGTTTGCATGATTTCAAAGCAAAGACACAAAAGATATCCAGTGGAAAGTCTCCCTCTCACTTTAGCCCCCAGTCTTCTCCAGAGGTAGCCATACTACCAGTTTCTTGTGATTTCCTATGTGTGGGTTTTGTTGTTGTTTGTTTCTTTTGTGGTGATGTGATGGAACTTAGGGCTTTGCACGTTAGGCAAGCACTCTACCAATGAGCTATATCCCCAGCCCTTTATAGAGATTTTTAAAATACAGATTCAAACATATATTCACTTATTCTTATACACACTACATGGTAGTACCATGCTGTACATAATTTTGCATCTTTAGTTTTTAAAAATATGCTTGCTAACAGCAATTCCAAATGGGCTTCTTCATTCTTCTTTATAATTATCTTGCGTTTTTTAGGTGGATTCACCACAGTTTATTGGCCTGTTTCTTATGCATGGACTTTCAAATTGTTCTTGGTATTTTGATTGTTCGTGAGTATTTCTGTGGGATAGATTCCTTATAGCTGTGCTTAGAAAGGGATGTCTGTATTTTTGCATTTCTGACATTATCATACATCACATTCTTACAGGTATTGGAGTCTCTTTCTGGAATGCTTTTTTCTCTCCCATAGATCTCTGATTATTTTGTCGTATTCCATTGTTAACTCTCTTATTATTAAGTTAGTTTTTTATACCATGTCCTAATATCCAGGCATTCTACTCTTCTTCAGTTTGCTTCTTCTAAACATTTCTGGCCATTTGTGCTTGATTTTTTTTTTTTCTATAAGCTTTAAAATAACTTCTTAATTTTTTTCCCGGTATTGATGCACAATTTATGGACTGTTAGTTTTTTGAACTCCACTCATTTCCAAAGGTACTTAAAGGTCAACACCTTTTTCTTTTCTTTTTTTTGGCACATGAATATCCATAGCAGTTTATTAAAACTTGGAAAACAATTAAAATGTCCCAGAAATTCTTGAAAGGGTAGACTGTGATATGTTTTTACAGTGTTTCACAAGTATGATACATTTATACAATGTATCATCGTAACAATAAATGGGAACAAGCACTGATACACTGATCACAGAATATTAGAATATTGATTGCCTTGTGCTAAATTGAAAGAAGCCAGATTCAGAAGGTGACATAGTGCTTACTTCCATCAATGTGACATTCTGGAATAGGGCAAAAGCTATGAGAAAAATCCATGAGTGATTGCAGGGTAGGTCTGGGAAATGGGTTACACCTAAGGGATTGGGGTACGAGGGGGTGGATGATTACACTGTTTTGTTTCTTGATTGCAAGTCAACACCTTTTTCTTTAATTTCTTTAGCAAAGGTGTTTCCTACATTTGCAGTATAGTTATATTACTTTATAACATTTGTGCTCAATCCTGTGATTTTGCCAGCTTGTAAAAAAATGTTCTTAATTTGCAAACATTGAGGTTCATTATGTGCTGTAAGTTTCAGTGTTTTTACAAAGCACAATAACACATGTCCACAATTAAAGTATCATACAGAATAGAATAACCAGAAATACCCCCAAATCACTGACAGACACTCATTTTTTAGTGTGTCTATAGTTTTGTGTTTTGCAGAATGTAATATAGTTGGAATAATATGGTGTATTACCATTTCAGACTGGCTTCTTTCATTTCACTACAATGCAGTTAAGGTATCTATCAATTTATGTTTGGTATTTCATTTCTTTTTGTCTCTGAAACATTCATTTCATGGGCATACTGTAGTTTATTTATGTATTAACTTATTAAAGGATATCTTGGTTGTTTTCAGTAGTTTTTGGCAATTACAAAGAAAGTGGCTGTAAATACTCAAGTTCAGGTGTTTATGCAAGCATAGTTTTTAAATCAGTTGGTAAATATATAGCAGCACAACTGAATCATTATGGCAAGGCTTCTTGGTGTTTTCTTTAATAAAGACCACATTCAGTTTATAGATTACCATTAGGGAATTGACATATCGGTATTAGGTTTTCCTATCCAAGAATTTGGTTTATTTCCCCTGGGTGTTTTTTTGTTTTTGTTTTTTTTTTTTCTCAGTACTGGGGTTTGAACTCAAAGCCTCTCTTTTGCTAGACAGGCACTCTGCTACTTGGCCCATACCCCTATCCCTGTTTGTTTTTTTGAGACAGGGTCTTGATGTGTAGCACAGGGTAGCCTTGAACTCCTCCTGCCTCAGCCTGCTGAGTGCTGGGATTACATGCCCTGCTGTTCTGTTTCTTTTAACTAAGAATAATTTTATTTTTTAGTGATTACTTTCACAAACATACTTTATAATGTCTTTAATCCTCATATTTTCAACACAAATACTACTAATTTCCTTCTATGAACAATGATGAAATTAGTGTATTTCTTATTTCATCCTTCTATCGATACTTATTTCATTCTTCATTCTTTTTTTTTTTTTTTTTTTTTTTTTTACTTTGCTAAGGATGAACTCCATGGCCTTAAGCAGTCTAGGCAAGTAGTAGACTTTGCCCTTGACCTATACCCCCATCCCCATCCAAATTTTAGTTTGTTACCTCAATGTTTACTTCTGTTGTTAAATAATTTTGTACTTCTTTTGCTTTGTCAGCTTTAAATGGTACTCTTGAGACCTAATTATCAAAGATAAGGAAACAGACTTTAATCACGTCTCACTCTGTACATCCTTGCTCTTTTAACTTCTGGTAGGTATGTATTTTATACATTACCTAGTGATAGTTCCCATTTTTGTTTTAATTTTACAGTTGATTCATTTCTCACTGTCCTTTTGCTTTCATTTCTCTAGGTATCTCGGTTAGCTGAAATTCATCCTTACATAAATTCTTTGAGACAGATTCAGTAGTTTCCTAGATTTCTTTACTATTTAACACAGGCTACTTATCTCTCTGGGGTTTTTTTGTTTGGTTGGTTGGTTTTGGATAACAATTTGGCTGAGTATAAAATCTTTGGGTTATACTTTCTTGAGGCTATTATAAACATTTTTCAAGGCTATAAATATAAAGAATTGCTATGGAGAAGTCTGAGACAACTTGATTTTCTTTTTTTTTTTTTTTGGCGGGACTGGGGTTTGAACGCAGGGCTTCTCGCTTGCAAAGCAAATGCTCTACTTCTTGAGCCACACCTCCAGTCTCTCCTTTTAATATTGACTTCTCTGACAAGGTCAGAGAAATCATTATAATTAATTATAACTATATAATACTACTCCTAATAATTACTATTTTTGGTGCTGGGGATGTAATCTCTGTTTTGAGCAGTATGTACTAGGATGTGTTTTTAATAGTTTTTTCCTTGGCCAGTTTTTTTCCCAGATGCATTGTGCTCTTAAATGTGTACATTTAGATCTGCTTTTATTTCTGTAATGTATTCTTACATTTTTCCTATTAATTTTTTTTGTACAATAGATAGGCATAGGTTGTATTTCCTTTTCTTGTCTTCTTTAGGTAACATTTTTTTCTCTAATTCTTAGCTCTCCATTTCTAATATTTCTCATTTCTGTTCCCCTGAGATTTCAGGAATATCTATTCTTGTGCTCCTTCTACTTTCACCTTCAATTTTACAATTTTTTTCTGATACATCAGTTGAGCTCTTTATATCTTTACATATACTCTTGGACAAGTCACTGGCAACAAGCCCATGCTTTGGGCATTTTCTCTGTCAGCTGTTCACTTGTTGGTGTTTTCTCTGGTCTCCTGAGATGTTACTTCAGTAGTTGTTCAAAAAATGTTTAGCAAGGATTTACTGTATGCAAAACACAATGATTCCACACATAGTGGAGTACACCTGTAATCCAAGCACTCTCAGCCCTAGGAAGGTTGAGACAAGAGGATGGTGAGTTTAAGGCCAGACTAGGGGCACCCTGTCTCAACAACAACAACAAAAATACAATGCTACATGCTAGGGTAAGCAAACCTGCAAGGTCCCCTGCCCTCATGTAATTGGCCCTGTTTCTATAATACAAGGGATGCAAAGTATTTTCTGTGTCCGAATCAGAAGCATGCTTTATTTGCATCAGAAACATGTTTTTCGGGGGAGGGGTAGAGTCACTACTAGGGTTTTGCATTCAGGACTCACAAGTACTCTGCCACTTGAGCCATACTTTTAGCCCTTTGAGTCAGTATTTTGAAATTGAAAATTTTCACCTAGAAACCTAAATCTCTACCTGCTTTAAGTGGATAATATCCAGCCAAACTGGGCCTTCATTCCCACATGACACATGACATTCTTCAGTAGTAACTGGCCCTTTACACGACTGTGACCCCTGTGTACTATGTATCAATGAGCCTGCTAATTATCTCATACACTCTAGAAGATGCAGAAGAGAAAGCCTTTCTAAATTCATTCTAATAAAACGATATCTAGAATCCTAGCTTATAAACCTGATGGTAGTTTTGATGTAATATAATTCTGTAACAATATGATACTACTTCAGTGGACATTTTACAAATACTGCTGTAGTAAAATTTTATTTATATTCATCTAACAGTTAATGCCTGTTCAGTATTTTCACATTCATTAGCTCCATTACATCTACTTACCAGTATTAGAGACCATGTGAGTTATAGGTGTCATGATCTGCAATTTATTTGAACAAAACAAGGGTCAGAGAGATTTGTGCTTGTCCCAAGTTAAAGCCTGATTATTTTCCTTGAAACTGTCTTCATTTACATTATCTCATTAGATCTTCACAACAGTCCTAAGAGATAGATCAAGCAGGTTTCATCATTATTCTACTTTATATTACAGAAAACAAACAGGATTTTTTTTTTTCAGTAATCACAGAACTAGTGTTCAGAACATACCTGCCCCATGCCAGGTATAGTGTTAGATATTTGACGGTATTATTCAATTCTTACTCCTACCATATAAAATAGGTATTGTTACCCCATTATATTTACAGATAAATTGAAAGAGAATTGAACCTGTAACTATCTTAAGTCACACATGCAAGATAGTTTTTTGGTTGTTGCTTAGTGGATTTTTTGTTTTGTTTTGTTATATTACATTACTCAAATTGCTTGAAGTCTTTTTTATTGGCATTAAGAGTCTACATACAGGGCTGGGGATATGGTTCAATGAGTATCTGATTCAAGGCCCTGAGTTCAAACTTAGTACCGCCAAGAACAACAACAACAAAAAAGAAGTCTGCATACAATATAACTTAATACATTACTCTAATTTAAAAAGTATATAGTAATAAATTAAGCTTCAAAATCAGATAATTCAAGAGTGTTACTTTTCTTTCTACAGTGATTCAAGACAAACTTGAATTTTAGTTTCTTTTATTTTTATATGTATTCAACAGTTTCAAAGATTTTTTTTTCTTTTTCATACGGATAACTCATTTAGGAAAATATATGTTTCGTGTTTAGCAAATCAATATAATTTTTGAGTTCGGGGGTTTTTTGTTGTCGAATCTGTAACAGGGAGGGGTCATAGGAAAATTGTTTGGGGAAGTTGGGATATAATTTAATAATCCTAACAATTTCTTACGTGACTTGTATGACTACTTACAAGCTTGTAAGGAACCTGGTTTTATATAATACTTTCTTTTTTGTTTGCTTTTTAAGGCAAGTTAAGAACACAAAAGCCCAAGGTAGGATCATTTTTGTATATTTAAGTTTACACTTTGGGTGCCATCTTATTTAGTTACATTTTTAAGTCATCATTAGTTGCAAGTTGTAAGTATTCTTTTAAAATTAATCTTAATTTTACATTGCTTCTAACAGTGAAGATGAAGCCAGACTACATGCTTAATATTCAATTCTTATATTTAAACTAAAGAAAGAATTGATACAGTAGTTTTCAGCTGTGTCTAGGCAGAGAAGCCAGTAACTCCTATTCAAAATAGTACTTTTTTTTTTTTTTGGGTGGTACTGGGGTTTGAACTCAGGGCCTCATGGCTTGCTAGGCAGGCACTCTACCACTTGAGCCACTCCACCAGCTGACATTACTTTTTTTTTTGGCCGGGGCGGGGAGGGTGGTCCTATTCAAAACAGAGTAAGAAAGTTCTGAAAGGGATAAAAGCTGATACCAGGAACTTCTAGTTTTGGACAGATTAATAAAGGTTATTAACATGTTTTTACTGATATATGTAACTTACAGTAAAAATCACAGCTTCCCTTTGTTTTAATACTATTTCTAAACCCCGTTATATTTGAGTACAATAATAGATACATGTATCTGAAGTCTAGAATATTAGTGTTAACTTCTTTTAAACTAGTTAAGAAATATCTTAATATCCGAAAGTATTTATTAATAAACTTTATGAGCCCAACTTTTCATTCTTTGAGTAATTGCTTCCTACTAATCTTGTAAATTTTTTTAATTCTTGGTTTTTCCAGGGATTCTTTCACATTTCAGCTGCTTTTGTTTTCTACTGCTATCATTGAGGGTTCAAGAACAAAAAATAAGTCTTCAGGTAAAATGCCTGATCCATAACAGTGCTTGGCATTATATTTTGCTGAAAAGATCATATATACCTGTTTGGATGCTTGATCTGAGTTAAAGTTATGATGATTATGAAAATTTCGCATGGAGTTTTCTTGGCTGCCTCTAACAAATTCAGTCTTACTTGTTTGTTTATTGTTTTGTTTTGTTTTGTTTTTAAAGAATATTGGCTGTCTGCTTTTTTTCATGTTGTCTTGACCTGCAGTAACTATTTGGGTATGTGCTTGGACTTGCTAACTATTTTAATTTTGCATTTCTGGCTGCTTGAATTTTAAGTAATTTCTGTGGACAATGCAAATTTAAGGGCTTGTGAGGCTATTTGTAAAATACCAATTTATAGACGCTTATAATTGGTTTATAGATGTATGTTCATTATTTACTGTATATTTTAAGGTTTCATATTTTGCCAAATTAAATAAAACTGAAAATTCTGTTCCTCAATTGCACTGACCACATTTTAAGAGCTCTTTTCAGGCCACTTGTGGCTAGCAACTACCATTGTGGACAGTACAATTACTATTTTATCATAAAACATTATATTGGATAGGATTACATGCAAATAGTGCAACCTCATTTCTTTTTTTTTTGATAGTACTAAAGGCCTTAATAGGCAAGCACTCTATAACTTGAGCCAACCCCCCCGCCCCCAGCCTTTTTACTTCCGTTATTTCTCAAATAGGTCATTTGCTTCTCTATTGGATTGGCCTCAGATTGCAATCCTCCTATCTCCGCCTCCTGAGGAATTGGGATTGCAGTCGTGAACCCCCATCACTAATACCAGTTTTTTATAAAAGTTTAAGAACTCCAGAAGATAAAATATGACCAGTGTTGAGAATATTTCCTCTAATACTGTAGTCATCCATTTGAGGTCCTGAGTTTAATCTCCAGTATCACTCCTCCCCCCCAGCCAAAATGAAGTCATTCCCAGCTTGACTATTTTAAACTTAAGGTTATCTAAAATTGCTCATTCAATTCAGTATTTATGCAGCTTTAAAGTGGAATTATTTCTTGTAGCAAAATTCATGAAGTAGACAAGAAAAAGCCAAGGACTTACGTATTAAATAGGTCCACCTAAATTTGAATCCTGGTCCCAGAACTTACAGTTTAGTAACTTCTGGTAAGTTAAATTTCTTGACTCTCTCATTTCCTTACGTATAAAATAGAGGTAACACTTCATGAGATTTATCAATACTCAACTGTGTCTAAAAGAACGTAGCAAAGTGGAGAGTTACGATGCTGAAAACTGTGGAATGGAGCCACAGCATTCATAAATTAATTGGGCAGTGTTACTGTCGGTGAGTTGTTCCCAGCCTGACAATTACAATAGAAACGGCAAGGTCACAATTATCTCAGAAGTTCCTGGTTGTTGTGGGGTTATTTGGTGATGTGTAAATTTGAAACAACTAAAACAATAGGGTGGGGAGAAAATAAATTGGAAATAATTGTGCTTTGAGAGGCCTATACATTTCTTCCTAATAATAAAACTAATACTTTCTATAGTATAATTATATAATTCTTTAAAAATCTCACCTCTAAAAATTTGAGTATGTTTATGCTTATATGAAAGAAGAATAAATGGATATTTCAGAGACTGACTTAACAGATCTAAGATTGTATAGCTAGTAGTTAGAATGGAAATCTACTTTAAGTTTTCAATTTTGAATTATTTATTTATTTATTTATTTTGGCTATAGTGGGTTTACACCTTGAATCACTCCACTAGCCCTTTTTGGTGATTTTTTTTTTTTTTTTCCAAGATAGGGTCTCAAGAACTATTTGTCTGAGATGACTTTGAACTGCGACCCTTCTAATCTCTGCCTCATGGGTAGCTAGGATTACAGGCTATGTAGGCCAGAGAGGTCTTAAATGCATAGTTCTCCAGCCTCAGCCCCCCAAGTGCTGGGATTTATAGATGTGTACCACCATCCCAGCTCAACTTTAAATGTTAACACTTTTTACTTCAACATGCTGTTTCTTTCTCTTTTTTCTTTTTAAAACACGTTGATTCTTTAGTAGTGATCTCATTTTTGAGACAGGCAAATACGGCAGTCTCTAGAGGCTCAGGTAGATGTAGTTATTTGTTGTGGTGGTAAAAAAGAATGTGCTCCACAAAGGGATTCTGGTGCCCACCTCTGGTTAAAAATCATTACATTTAACTTTTCTTTTCTTGTTTCCAGTTGTATACATTAATGCAAACATCTTAGGAATAAGCCACAGAGTTAGACTGACAAGCAGTTCTCTGACTTAACTTTCATTGCTCCAAATGTTTGCATGGGTAATGAACAACATTTTTGAAAAGCAACACAACCTCAGTTTCCTGTCTACAATCTCATGGATCTTCACTGATCAGTGATTGGGAAGAGGTGAACCCAGACTAACCTATGGTGGCTGTTAACTCTGTTACAGTGTTCTCTTCATAATAGAGATTTTTGGGTAACTAACAGTCTGCCCTACATGATTTCCATCCTAAAGTGATGATTCCACTGTGCCTAGTCTCAACATGAATGTTTTCAGTTGATTGGCAATCAGTAGTTACAGTATGTTAACATTAGCTTTTAGTTTTCTAAGCCATGGTAATTTCACTAGACGCTACTTACAGTGGACATGGCTGCCTCTGCTTAAATTCAATGTTGTCTGGAGGTGTACCTTTCTTCTGTTGCTGCTGGGTTTTTGTTTTTCCTGGCTTTTTAAGATGGCATCTCACATAGTCGCCAAGGCTGGCCTCAAACTGAAAAACCTCCTGCCTCAGGTTCCTGAGTGCTGGGGTTATACACATGGCCACCCTCAGCACATGTGTACCTTTCTTGATACAGAAAATACATTTCTATGTATTTATTTATTTATTTAGCAGTACTGGGGTTTGAACTGAGGGCCTCACACTTGCTAGACAGGTGCTCTACCACTTGAGCAATTCTGTCAGTGCCCCTGTCAATTTTTAAATACTGTGATACGATATTCTTAAGAAATAGTTCTGTTAATTGTGTAGATTATGTTTGTCTTTGGTATACAGATTTTCCTATAAGAAAGATAAGATTGAGAAATATTAAAATTAGATATTTTAATTGAATGGTAAACATTTTAATTAAATATTTAAAATCTCAGAGATGCTTATAAAACTTACTGTAATAAAGAAATGATACCTGGTCATATGTCAATATAACTGTTAAAAGACAGTTGTTTTTCTTTCAACATTGTGTTCAGAGGTAATACTTAGTGAATTGCTACTTAATTCCTTTTAGGGTTGGAAATCTGTTACTTGGGCTTATTTGGCAAAAATGGCTGTTGTGTTTCTCTCTCTTTTTTTTTTTTTTAAGCTGACATCTTACCTCTTTCTTAATTTGTGAAGAATGAGATTGACAGTAAATTTATACTTAAATCTGGATGCATTGTTAATGTATTCCAAGGTGGGAAATGTGATAATGTAGCCAATCAGTTGTAAGACAGCCTTGTCACACTTCAGCAACTCTGACAATAAGATGTGTTTTAAAATTGGCATGTGTTACAGTTTACCGGAGGCATTTTTTCTTACTCAGTGGTTTATAAACTCATGGTGCATCTTAAAGTCATTGATGTCTTGGGTTGAGTAGAAAGTAGTGATTGATTTTTGGAAGTTTATTGTATAACTTACATTCTTCTAATTCTTTTTTCTAGTGTTGATACATCTTTATGGTGGGAAAAAAATCTAAGTAGTAGGAATATACTCTTATTATTTTTTACTGTAGACCTTCACAAAGAGTAATGTTTCTTTCTAATCATTTTCTTTCTTTTTATTTATTTATTTATTATTTTTTGTTTTTTGTTTTTTTTCTTTTGTTTTGCTTGTACAGAGGATTGATCTCTGGGCCTCATACTTGCTAGGCAAGTATTCTACTTGAGCCACATCCCCCCAGTCCTTTTGCTTTTTAAGTTTGTTTTTCAGGTAGAGCCTCTTACTAACTTTGCCAGGCTGGCCTTGAATTGCAGTCTTCCTGTCTCTTCCTCCTGGGATTATAGACGTGGGTCACCATGTCCAGCTCCAATCATTTTCTTTTTGTACCCACTACTAATATCCTAGTTAGTGCTTTATACTGAACTGATTCCCTGTCTGAATCTTTCATTAAAAGATACTCAGGACACTGAGAGAAAAATGGAGATCAAGCAAAAGAGAAAAACGAGACTCAGTGATAGAGTGCTTACGTAGCATGGGCAAGGCCTTAGATCCCCAGTACCACCACTCCCCCCTCCCAAAAGAAAGAAAGGCTTGGGATCCAGAGTCAAGTGGGAAGAGTATGTGGGACCTCGAGGGTCCCACATACAGAAGAAAAATGGTGAAAGGGAACTTGAGAGAAGTGGTAATAAACACCATTTTCCATTTCTCCAGTTTTGCTTGTACAGAAATCATTCCCTGCTAAGTCTCTGACTATGAGCTACCTGGTATTTAGCTAAAATCACTCCTAACATTCCTTAGGTTCAGCTAGTGTAAACTCTTCTTGTTGGAGCCTTCTCTGATTCTGCAGCAGTTGTCTATCCCCTCCAGCTAGTGCCTTCCCTCTGTGTCTCCCCTTAATGTGAATTAAGTCTATGTTTCCCCTTTAAAATGAATAATTAAATGGGGAGCCACACTGCTGTCAGTTGTTTGTTTGTTTGTTTTTTAATTCATACTTTTCAGTAATGGAATGTTGTGCTCTTTAAAGAGTCACAAAGGATATCTGGCTAGCGCTGTATATTAGGCAAGATTGTTTTAACAGTTCAAATTTAACATTAAAATATAATTTAAAATTTCAGGTAAAAATTTGAAAGAACTTTTTTAAAGGAACTTTTGCTTTATAATAAGGGGTTTGCCCTTGGAGTACTTTAAACACACAATAGATTTTTCAAAATACCTGCAGAGCTTTCTGGAAGCCACTCTAATTACTGCCTAACATAGGCTTGGCATTGTCATGGCAAAAAGATTATGAAGAATTGCTGTGTCCAATGTCTTAAATCCTCAAGTCTCTTAAAGTCTCAGGATTCACACAAAAGCTTTTTTATCTTTCTTTGCAGTATTTTCTTGAGTTAAGTAGCTTTTTAAAAGTTTCATATTCAAGGTGATTTCTTTTTGTGTTTTAGAATTTTAAAATTTATAATAGTGTTTTATTTTCATGTCTGATGAACTATCTTAGACACCAAACTTAGGACTTAAAATTTTAAATCAAAATCCTTTGCAAGTTGAGGAATTCTGTACTATTCTTGCTTACTGTAATGCCTCAATAAAGTGGAAGAGCATTTGTGAATAGTATTTCAGATACAGATACAGTTTTATATAGTTTTGATAAAAGATGTGTTGGGATTTCTACTTTTTATAAACTAGCATACACATAAGTCTTTTTTCAATTGGATGACTAACTTTATTGTCCTGAATTCATCCTTTTCTACAGAGGATGTGCTGAGTAAAGATGCTGGGGAATGTGCAATATGCCTTGAAGAATTGCAGCAGGGAGATACTATAGCAAGACTGCCTTGTCTATGCATATATCACAAAGGGTAAGTGTCATTTTTATGTTAACCAAGTTGACATTGGAGTAAAAGATTGTTCTCTTAGTTTCAAGCATTTTAGCTAGGGCTGAAAGATTTCCTCTTCACTAAAACCCTTCTTCTCAACATATGGCCTCAATAGTGGCTTTTTTTTTCCCCTGCTAGAATAATACTTGAACCCATACATGTTGTATCTAAAAGGCTACCATTTTTTAAGCATTTTCTATGATTCAGATATTGTCTGATTTTGTCTCATGTAAGCCTTTTAACAAGAACCTCATTTTACAGTTGAGAAAATAAGGAGTTTCTCTAAGGTCATATTGCTAGTAAATGACAGAGCTGAGATTCCAGTAGATTTGAAATCTGCTTTACTTTAAAGCCTTTCTGGCTTCTTACACATTCTTTATCCTTTCAGAGCAATGTAAGATAAAGTTTAATTAAAAAAAAAAAAAAACAAAAAACTGTTTAACCACAAAAAGAATAGAAAGCTGTAGCTTTCAAACCAGTGAAAGAAGTAAGGTGGGTTTTTACTTAAAGGTGTGGGGGAAGACAGAAATTAGAGTAAATAATACAAAATAAGGAGGCAAAAATAAACCCAAGTATCTCAACAACTATAAAATAAATGCATAAAGAACAAACTCACCAGTTGAAAAATAGATTAAAAAAAGGTTGTGATATATTGTTCATAAGCAACACATTTAAACATAAAGATATAGACAAAAGCAAGGAAAACTGTCCAGGCAAATACTAGCTAAAATAAACTGGCAAAGTTAAACTAATGTTTATAGTAGAAAGAATGATTGAATTTTATACCAGAAACATGACTAGGGATAGAGTCACTATAAAATGATAAGTACATAGATTTCTATTTTTATACCTAATGTGTCAAAATACAATATTTATAAAGCTATCAGAAGAAACTGACAAATCTGTCAACAAAATGGAAAATTTCAACACCTCTTCCTCAAGCAGGCACCTGCAAAGAAAGGGAGTTAGGAAACTAGAAAAATTGAGCAGTGCATTTTATCACATTTGATGTAATGAATGTGTGTATTTGTATCTGTACTCAGCAATTAGAGAATCCATTTTCTTTTCACACATACATAGAATATGATAGAAATTGATCCTGACCTAGCCCATGAAGCATGTCTCAGCAAACTACAGAGAACTGGTTCCCTACAGAACTCTCCCTGACCACTGTTAGGTATCAGTAATAAAAACATAAATGATCCTCACATATCTTTCTAAATAACTTGTAGATCAAAGAAGAAATCACAATGGAACTTAGAAAATACTTGGAGCTAACTAATAATGGAAATGTTTGGTGTGCACCTAGAGCGTGTAATGTTTGGGAGGGAGAGGCTCACGTTAGAATATATAGAAAGAGGTAAATTCAATAAATGAAATTTCTTAAGAAATTAAAAAAGTAATAACAGAACAAGCACAAGGAAAACAGAAAAAAAAATTTGAACATCTGAGAAGAAAATAATCAAAGAGTAATGCATTAAAGTCCAAACGTTAAAAAAGAAAACCCTAAAACTGAGCCTTCAGAGACAGTTTGGCAGTGAATTCTGCCAGACATACAAAATACAGTATGTTAACAATCTTAAATTCTTCCAAAAAAGAAAAAGTCGGGTTTCTGAGAATATAATGAACTTGAAACTTGATACCAATACTAGACAAGAACAGCACAAGAAGGAAAATATATATTATTAACTTAGATGCCAATGTCCAAATATACAATTATGAAACCAAATTTAGAAATACATATTTAACAATATATATCTAAAATAATGCCTCATGACAAAATCAAACATACTTGGAATGACAAGATATCATAGGATTAGAAAAATTATATATATAATTGACTACATTAATGAAGAAGTTTATAGTAGAAAGCATGAATGAATTTTATACCAGAAACATGACTAGGGATAGAGTCACTATATAATGATAAGTATACTATTAACTCAGTAAAATTCTGCACTTATTAATGATTTTAAAACAAAAGCTAAGAGTAAATATTAAATAAATTATTAAAATTAGTGGAGTTCATCAGGGTTGCCAGATAGGAAATCGACATGGAAATCAGTTGCATTCATATCCCAGTAAGAAAAAATGAAAATACAACCTTTCATGAAATAATAACATTAAAGGCAAAAGAAAGGCCTGTTAGGGTTGCAAAGAATATTAGGAATAAATTCTACAAAAGCCATGCTAAAATTTCCTTTAGAAAAAATTTTAAAACTTTATTTAAAGATAATAACGTGGGGGATAAAGTAAATGCAGAAGTTCATGTTAAGTATATGAAATCAATATGACAATGTCATTTTAACCCAAATTAACCTGTGTGGTTAATACTGTCGCAGTCAAATTTCAATTAGTTTTTTCATACAACTTGACAAGTTGATTGTAAAAATACATACGAACCAAAGAGTGAAGATACTCATGACAAATACTGTGTTGGGGAACCTTGTCCTATAAAAATTCATTATAAAGTTACATTGATATGTTGGGGAAATAACACAGGAAGGCCAAAGTGGAGTCCATAAACACTCCTACTTGTGTGGAGACAAAACACAATGTGGGGCTTAAGAACATGGACTCTGAAGTCCAGATTTCAAGATCTGAATCTCATCCTTTCCAGCAGTTTACTATGTGATCTTGGTCAAGTTGCTTAGTTTTTCTCTCTCTAAATTTGTAAGATGAGGACAATAGTACCAGCTTTATATAGTTATGAGAGTTTCAGTGAGTAAATTTTTTAAATTATTGGCACTAATAGATGCTATATAAGAGTTTGTTGAATAAATGAAAACATTGATCTGCCAGAGATGGTATTACAGTGTTGTAGAGAAAAAATGGTAAATAAGTGGTACTGGGAATCAGTTGGTTATTGATAGGACAAAATAGTTGAATCCCAGAAATAAAAATCAATTATACATTGTCTAAATACTGCCTCTGAAAATCAAAATCTACTAGAGGTGTGGCTTAAGTGATAGAGCATCTGCTTTGCAAGTGTGAAGCCCTTAGTTCAAACTCCAATCCCACCAAAATAAAATATAAAATAAAATAATATGAGTAAAGAATATAGGAAAATGTTTTTGACCAGTTCATAAGGAATTATTTTTTGTCTTAAGTTACACCCCTCAAAAAAAAAAAAACTTAAAAGACTAATAAATGTGATTTGATTGTATTAAAATTCAAAACTTATTTGCACTGAAAAAGTACAAAGCTAGACTTTACACTGAGAGTAGTTCTCAACACATACAGTAGCAAAGGCTTTGCATCTAATGTAATATGCTCCTTAAGTCACTTTCTATAATGCAGTTGACTGCAGCTGGTAAATGGAAGAGTGATGAAAATATGACATAATCTTACTAGTGTCACAACACATTTGAGTAATAACAAATAAAAACATATATGCTAACATAGCAAGCCACAGAAGAATACAGTATTTTAAGAATGCCTATGTTATCACTCTTAGTTCTGTTAGGCCATGAACTTTTGAAGTATTTATTTCATGGTTCTCATATTTTGTGCATTAGCTTTTGTCTTCATAACCTATCAGTCTAAATACTTCCCTGACCATCTTTCTGTGATGCTAATTTCACTTTCCTCCCACCCCCCCCCCGATACAGGGTCTTGCCATGAAGCTCAGGCTGACGTGGAACTTATGTTCCTCCTGCCTCTGCCTCTAAAGTGCTTGGATTTAGATTTTAGGTGTGTGCCACCAGTCCCAGCTACCATTAACAAAATAAAACAAAAAACTATATTTACAGTAGTATTTATTAGAAATGAACAGATCTTTCTTTTTTCCTGGTTTCAAAATTATATAATTTAGATAGTCTGATTTAAACTTACTATTTTTTCCCATAAGGCCTGGTTTGTTTTCATTTATAATTTTGTGGAAAGCAAGGTTCATCAAAAACACATACATCGCCAAGCCTGGAGGCACATGCGTGTAATTCCAGCATTCAGGAAGCTGAGGCAGGAGGATCACATGTTTGAAGACAGCCTGGGCTATATAGCAAGCTGCTGTCTCAGGAAAAAAAAAAAGAAAAAGAATACTGTAGCTGACGTACATGAATAATTGCTCATTTAAAAAAGGCTAAATCAAAATAGGAAATTTGCAAAAATTGTTAATTCAGTAAAAGGGAACCCCAGTTAGCCAATAAGTACACAAATATAGTGATAATACTTGGTGGATAACTACAATAGCCATGTGTGGTACATAATGCTGTAACTCAGTAATTCCACCCCTGGACATATGCCCAAGAAAAGGCTTGATGTTTTGCTCTAGAACACTGCTATCTACAGAGAGAAGATGCTTACGCCAGGAAGTAAATCAATACTGCTTTCTTCATTGAGAAAACCTTGTAGGATTAAAAATCTTTTTAAATTCAAATTCTGTGATTAATTTATATTCTGGTGCAAACCCCTTTCAAATAATGTTTATACATCATTGAAAATGTCCATCAGTAGAAGAATAGATTCATAGATTGTGGTATACTTGCATAATAGAATACTATATACAACGGGACTATCAAAATTGGGGCCTTATTAATAATTACAAACTCAGAAGTGAACAAAACAAGTTAAAAAGCATTTATGAAAACCCCAAGTTAGAAAAGCATAATATTTGTGGTAGCATTTACATAATTTTTATGGAAACTACTGTTTATTGTTGTAAAATACACATATATGGTTGTAGAGTAGGAAAATGCTGAAGAATGAAAAGCACCAAATTCAGGATAGTGACTGCCTGCTGGATCTGGGAGAAGAAAATACCATCTTTTGAATAACCAGTGATGATAGTTTGGAATAGGAAATGTGTGGATCAGTGCCAGTTTACATGAAAAGGACCTGGAATTTTAATTATATGAGCCAAAATTACATGGTTATAAAATAAGAAGTACCCATCCTAGTTTACACATATCTTATTCAGGTATACCATGAATTGTTAACACATCTAGAGTATTTTGTTCAATTCTCAGTACTTGTTTTAACAGGTATTCTCATAGACCAAGGAACTTTTAGAAGCAAATGGTACAGAGCAGATTGAAAAGAATGTCATGCCAAATTGGTGTGTTTAGAGAACAGAAGTCTTAATGGCAACAGAAACTGTGTTTTAGACATTTGAAAGAATGTGTGGATGGGGTACTTCACTTTTTTTCTTCATCATTTTTACCTAACAAACCAGCCTTTGGGATGTGAGAATGATAAATTACTAGGTTTGCTCTTCACCACATTATCTAAGCCTTCTAGCTTTGTAGCTCATGTATCACCAGTGAGAATGCTGAACAGTTTGAATCCTACTACTTGGGTAACTTTCTAGATGCTGGGCAAGTTACCCTTTCGAGACATTGATTTTATCATCTAGTAGAGTGTTGTGAATTAGAATTTTCTGCTCTGATGGAAATGTTCTGTATCTGTGTTGTCCAATAGAATAGCCAATGGCCAAGTCACTTCATTTCATTTTTATTAGCATGTATTCATTGTGCAGAGGGATTCATTGTGCCACTTCCAAATAGCCTTACATTGTACATTAGTTACATTGTCCCCACCATGTCCCTCCCTGCCCCACTTAAAGCAATTGGTTTTTTGTTTGTTTGTTTGTTTGTTTGTTTGCAGTAGTAAGGATTAAACCCAGGGCCTCATGCATGCTAGGCAAATACTTAACTGCTGACCTACACCCCCCAGCCCCATATTTAATTTCTAATAAAATAAGATCATGAACTACTCTGTGCAAATGGATCATGGTATTTTTATCTGTGTAGATACATGCATTGCACAATGGGATAGAATTTTAAAGTAAAGAATTGCATACAAATAGTCATTTAAAATGTGAAGGATTAAAATTTGAAAGCAATTTTTATTACATTGATAGGTAACATGAACAGGTTGTATGAGTAGCTATTTTGAAAAGAGATACATTTCCAAATTTGTCCTTTAATATTGATTCAGTTTTTGAAATTGTCTTTAGGAAATACTTGCTCTGTTTAAATATTAAAATGCTTTACAGCATAACTTTGCAGGTATTTTCCCCTTAATGTCTTAGAATAATCAAAATATAAAAAATGCGCTTTATTTCTATATGCCAAATATTATCATTAAAAATATTGATTTTTTTTTCTCCAAAGATATGTTAAAGTCAAGTTGTAAGCATTTTTATTATGGCTGTCATCTAAATAATTTGACGTAGTATTTAAATTTTTCTGGCGGTATTCTTTTCTAGCTGCATAGATGAATGGTTTGAAGTAAATAGATCGTGCCCTGAGCATCCTTCAGATTAAGCATCTGATTCCTGTTTGATAGGTAATTCTTTCTTTATTTTAATTGCTTTTTAAAATGTTATCTTGAATTACACAGTTTTAGCTGTCATTGTTATTCATCCATGCACATGTCTTTGTGGAAGCATGCGATTGTGTATTCCAGGTACTTCATTAGAGTAGTTAAATTTGCATTTGAAAGCATGTTAAAAGAAGCAGTGGGTGTTGGTCAGTGATTGACATAGCATATGCTTACATATACAAGGCCATGGGTGCAAGCCCCAGCACTGAAAAAAAATCTCACAAAACAAAAAATTACATAAAAACATCTTTTCTCAATTCCTGAGCAGAATCAGATGATGAGTAACTATGTTCTTGGTGCTTTAAAACACATTTGCCTATTGTAGTTATACTGAAACAACAGAAAAAAACCCATGAAGTGTATATCATGACATTATTTTCCCAGTAAGAGGCCCAATTGATGTAGTTAGTTCCAAGAAGCAAGTTGTACCAAACTCATCAGATTGCTTATGGTAAACTTGTACAACTTCTTGTATGTCACTCATACCTCAGTACGTGATTGAAGAGAAAAAACAAAGCATCAACAGCAGCAAGTTGTTCCAGGTCCATGATGCTCACTGGTGTACTGAGACTGTACTCCTTACAACCCTTAGATGTGTTTGTCGGTAAATAATGTGAGTCTAACCAGTTATCATTATGTGCCTGGCATTTTTATAAGTAGTAGTTATTCATTTAATAGTTAAAGCATTGAGCTCAATCCCATTATTATTATTTCTATTACACTGTAAGAAAGTTGACTTGTCAAGGTCACCTAGCTAGTTTGGTGGTGGAATTGGTATTCAAACCCGGGCATTCTGGCTCTAAAGACCATTTTTAAGCAGTTATTCTGTGATTAGATAGAAACATTCTCTTTAAAAAGTTGCATCATGAATTGACTTACCTAATCACTTACCATTAAATCATTCACCTTCATATCCTCACCGCTTTATAAGGTGCTTATCTACTACTGTATGTGGTAGACAAGAAAATTGAACTGAATTTTAAAACCAAATAATAGTTTTTCTCTGTTCATTTAGCTTTTCGTGGTTCTGTATTATCTAAAAACATTGAGTGAATTGAAGGATAACTTCACATGCATATTGTCGGTTTATATATTCTATAAAGTAGATTCAGTGGCATCTTTTAGCTTTGGAAAAATAAATGTTAATTACTGTCTTCAAACATATTTAAAAGCATTTATGGAAGGACTTGCAGAAATGTGATAAGTTCTGGATTTGTACATCAAGGTAGAACATTTAGCACATCTTGGAATTTGTTTCCAAAGGAATTAGAGCCTCAGTGGTCAAAGACTGAAGATTGTAGTTGGCCATTGTCTTTGCTGAATGGCTCTTGACTAGAGGGAGCAGGTGATGTCTTGGAGTGTTTTCCTGTGTTGTCCCTCCATTTCCTTTTATTTCAGTAACTCTTGCTCTTTAATTTCAAAATGAAGTTTTGAAGTAATAAACATCTCAAGGGATTCTGTTGCTCTATTGATGAGTATATCTCAAGAGTAGCAGATTAGAATATTGACACAGGAGAGTATTTGACCCTTTTACTGTGAACTTAGTCATATCATACCTTGACACATTTAAAATATGAATTGAAATTAGATTTCTAGGTAAGAGTAGTATAGTGATGGAGTGGTATTTTGGGTATGTATACATGTATATCTTTATTTCAGTATAAAAAAAGCTTTTGTTTTGTTTTTATTTGTGGTGCTGGATATTGAACTGAGAGCCTTGCTTGGGCATGCCAGGCAAGTATTCTATCTCTGAGCTGCATCTCCAGCCCTTGAAAAAGGTTGGGGGAGGATGCTTTGAAATGCCCTCAGTGTTGCCTTATGTCTGTACCAATAAAGTAAAATTACAGTAAAATTATAGATGAATTTTAAGAGAAATGCTAATAAAATGAGTTTTTGACAGACATGGTTGCACATGCCTATAATCCCAGCACTCCGGAGAAGGAGGATTGGAAGTTCTAGGCCAGCCTGTGTGAGAGAGACAGAGGATAGCATTGACTAGTTTTTGTGACACTGTTAAGCTTTAACTGGTCATCCTCTGTCTTTATCTGTTCTTCACATTACTAATTTTATGAGTTTTTGGAATAGTTCATGAAAGTTTACAGTAATGAAAGCAGTGTTCTTTGGGAAATTATATTTTGATTTGTATTAGTATTATGGAGCATGGCTTAAATTTTTCTTTATCTGTTTTTACACAGGTTTTCTTGTCTTTTCGAGATGCTTGAAAAATCTAGAGGATTTGAGGATCTGTCTCTGGAAAAACAAAAATGCAGGCTTACTCAGCCAGAAATCTGAGTTCTGTGACACTTGGTAATACAGAGATGGATAATCAAACAGGGAAAAAATCCTGCTGAAGAGAGGACAGTAACCACAGAACTCAGTGTACCAAACTTGCATATAAGGGACACACAGGGATTTTGAAAATGCTGCACATCCCTTAATAGTCATCTACATAGATAATACTGATAAACATTTTGTATTCAGACGCCAAAGTTAAGTGATTTAAAAGTTGATTTACTTTTTATTAAGTTCTCTAGAGCAGTGCAACTAGCTGTGTTTTAATTTGTTTTGTTTGGGTGTTTTTTTTTTTTTTTTTCAGTTTGGGGTCTTTTTATTTTCCCCAACATAATGTTTCTGTATTTATCTATTCTTAAATTGAAAACCACATAATTTACTTCTTATAAAGTCTGAACTGTGAAACCAAGAAATGTAATCAAGCAGTAAACATTCTCTGAATGTAGACCATGATCTCAAGTTCTTCCATTTTTCTCTTTAAGTATGGAAAATAGACTTCTACATAGGAAAGCTAAAATATGTTAATATTTTTAAATTAAAGGCCTAATATTACCAGAATGCCATCCAAAGAGTAAATCAAGGTACATAATTACATTTTAATGAAATGTAGAATTGTATACTGAATTGCAGATTATGGAATACATTGTTTCCTCTTAAATAAAACTGCTCAACAGTTAATTAGCAATGAATCATCTTGCAGCTATGCAACTTTTTAAAAGACACAAATTACCAATTTTAAGTGCTGCCAGCTATAATAACTTTGTTTTAACGGGTATTTTCTGTTTGTTCTTTTCATGTAATTATTTCGTTGTGCTTTGCATCTCCAAGCAGTTTTACCACATTTGGGTTCAGCAACTGTAAACTTTAACTTATGAAAAGGGTAAAATAAAAACTTTGGAGTGGAACTTGGAATAATTTGAGGGATATTTTATATACTTTTAAAAAATCAGAATTTAATTGGGATGCTAGATTTATAGCAATTTGCATCTTTAATTTTCCAGGTAATCTGGAAATTAGCATTTGACAAATGATTTTTAAAGCAAATACAAAGATTTTGTTAATTTATAATTTACTAGTGTGTTATTACTGTAATTAAAAAGTCACAGAGACTTATAAATTCAGTCTTATGTAGAAAGAAATGTATTAAGCAAAATTATGTGAATAAATACTCCCAAAAAAACATATCTGAATGGTTAAGAATACTGGAAGAGAACTATCAGGGCTATGATAGTGAATGTCTTTTTTTTTTTTTTAATATCAAAAATACTGATAAGTAGATTTCTTGTTTTCCACAGAGGGAGAATGTTATCCATAAATATATAGGCAACGCACTTTACTTGGTGTAAGTGACAGTCGCACAGTACTGTTTCCTTATTTGGAACCCTCCTTTGTGTATTTAAGTATTTGCTCTTTTATTTAAAGCTGCTGCTCTTACCTCCTTTCATGTGTTTCCCCACTCTATTGCTTCTGTTTCATATTTTTTTAAAGGGCAAGTACAGGAGCAACTGCTGCTACACAGACAAATTTATGTATTTTTTAATCATTTTTAAAATAATTTTTTAATTGCTTTCTGTGTGATTTTATGTGAGATAACATTTTCCCTAAAGTTATGCTGTGAATGCCTTTTGTTATGCTGCAATTGCTAAAAGAATCCAAAACCTCCATTGTGACAGCTGACAGCACAGTTTCATAGGTGCTTTTTAAAACCAGTTATGGAAAGTTACTCTTCCTTCAAGAGAAATACTCTTTTCCTTAATTTTTTTTCTGTTACCATGAAATCATAATTTGAATTTGTTTTATTTCAGATTTTCAGTTTTGTAATCTTCACTCTCTCCTCCCATAATTCCCCAAGGAAAACCTCTTGGAATTTGAATGATTAATTTGTTTTCTACTACTGTATATTATTGTGATAAAAATTATTTGGTTGTCTTCCATCCTTAAAAGAAGAGATACATTACATCTGGGGTAATTAACCATTTCTATTGTCCTGAAGTTAATTTTCTGATACAGTCTGTTAACTACTTTTTAAACTGTATTGGCTCAAGTTCACCTGTCCTTCTTTCCCCTGGCCCTCACTCTCGGCTTCATAATTTAGCCTCTGTCTGTCATAGGGTTCTGTGCTGCAGCTGCTACAATAGAAAGAAATGCCTGTGGTTTTAAAGGAAGCTCAGTGTTTGTCGGTGTCAAGTACTACTTGATTATTAAATTTGTCTAAAACAGTGTTTACTGAAATCTGTTTAAAACAACCCTTTTTTGTTAAAACTTACAAAGTGACATTTTTACTTTAAATTCAGTCTCTAATAATTCCTAAAAAGTACAATTTAGAAAGTGGAAAAAGTTTTTAAAACTCAAATGCTCCAGTTTTTATTTAGTCAAAGTCATTATTCTGAGAGACAATATTATGTAAAATATCACATATGACATTTATAGATCTATATGCAGACATTGAATAGTAAGAGACATGAAATCCTGTTAGATATTTAAGCATTCAGCTGAAATTACTGGCAATTAAATATTATGGAGACATAATAAAGGTTGAAAAGCCTGGGTTATCTAGTTGGTTATATCGCTTTCTAGAATCTCTGTAAATACTCATCTGAAAACAAGGTCACCTGTGAGTATATATAGAAAGCAGTTATGTTTCCAGATTTCACATCAGTGCCACTCTTTGTCTGTAAGGATTTATTGCCAATTTTCAAATCATTCTCTTTTGATCTGGCTTTTTACCCTTGCCAGAATGTTTGAAAGAAAGTTAAATTATTCTGTTTTACTTTAGGCTCTTTGCCAGAGAAACAGACTAACCATAGTGTTAATATGTTTTTCAGTCATATTACAAGTCAGATTATAGATTGTGTTTTAAGAGCAATATTTATTATTGAAATATGTATAAACAGTAGTTTCTAGAACTGCTTTTTTTGTATGTGTGATAGCAGAAACAACTTTGAAAAAGTCATGTTCACTGTTGCATAATATGTAGGTTTTGGTTCCTTAATGCAAGTCTTACGTTTCTTTTAAATGTTGCATGTTATTTTCAGCTTTCACCCACTACACCCTTTACTAGAATGCAGCCCCTAAATGACTGAGAACAACCATCAGTATAGCTGCACTATGTATTTCAAAAAGATTTCAGTTCGAATGAGTTAATGAAAATTGCAGACTTCTTTTCAAAGCCCATTTGACTGACATCTGTGTTTCTAAGTTTCTGCATAGTGAAGTTTAAAAGCAATCATTTAGATTAATATATTGTAGCAAAACATAGGGGTATTCCTTTAAGTGAAAAAAGACTGTAAATTCAATGTAAATATTATCTCCTTTTATGTACTAACTTGGTTGGTGGAAGAAGGGCATTTTCCCAAAAATAAGCTACATTTGAACAAAGCATGAAACTCCTTTGGAAAATTGAAGAATGGTTGAATTTACCATCTATTTGATATCCACACTGTGCACTGATAATAATGTCCAAATCTTATTCTTTCCCAGGAAGTTTCCATATAAATCAGAGTGTCAGGGGCTGGCAGAGTGGCTCAAGTGGTAGAGTGCTTGCCTAATTAACACGAGGCCCTGAGTTCAAATCCCAGTACCACCCTCCAAAAAAGAAAGAAAATCAGATTGATGAGAGCTATGTAAAGCTACTTAGAGGTACTTATTAGATATGAGTACAGTTTCTTAGTTGCTGGAAGTCCTTCAGTTCATTTGGACCACTTTCTTGTGATTTTAATTCATCCTGAGATAAATTCAATATATATTGGTAATGAGTGATTAAATATGAAGTGCCCCTGGTTCTGCATCCCTTGTATAATACAGATATTTTCCTAGTTTAAAAAATATTCTAGCATGTCAGTACTTTGTTTTGACCCATTCTATTTTTCCTGAGCTATGCATCTTCTGATATTTTCTTTGCTATTACATATGAATAGCAGTAGTTACCTGTTTTACTGTCTACCCTCTTTCCTACTCTACCTAAATCTCTTTGATTGATGAACTCATTCTGACACTGGACTGCTGACTTCTTGGTTTTCTTTAGAGGACATTGCTATTTGGGATATTCCTGGTAGTGATTCATATTCAGAAACAGTTGGTAAAACTTTTTTGGTAGTAACTTATCCATATAATACATTGAGTGCCATATTGTGTGAATGCTATACTTAAGCTAGGAAGCAGATTTTTTTCTTATCACAGAATTCCTGTAATAAATTGGAAATACCTGCTCTCCTAAATCAGTTGATTTTTTTTGTGTGTGTGAAAAGTGAAAGGTCTTGAAGAAAACTAGATATGTTAGCATTTAGTTTCAGTTGAAAATGCACCACTAATGTACTTTAGAGGAGTTGGATATTTTCAGGTATTTAAGCTATCATTAATTTTAGGACAATAACTGATAATAAGATATATTTTTGGTTGTTTGTTTATAGAGAGGAAAAGAACAACATAACATGAACTAACATCCCAGAAATAAATGAAAAATATTTACGTGACACTGTAGTATCTATTAACCAATTGTGTTTCTTAGCTCTGGACAGTGGGGCACCTGTCAGAACCCCAAGTCATGGCATCACAAATGACTAAGTTCTCCTATCAGTAGGTACTGATCATTTATGTGTAATAAACTTACAGTTCTGTCTGTATTCTGCTATCCGTAACTTGGAACCAGAATCTCAAACATGTTTTTATTAGCAAGCTGTGGTGATGCATGCCTGTATCCCAGCACACAGAAGGCTGAGGCAGGAGAATGGTGAGTTCGAGGCCAACCAGGGCTACTTGGTAAGACCTTACCTCAAAAGAAAAAAACAAGTTCCTTCATTAGTCAGTTTTGAGTACTTAGTGCATTTGATACAGTTAACAGACACTATAGGGAGATACAGAAAGTATGTTGGAATGTGATATCGGTTCATTACATTTCTTTGCAAGTTTCATCATTTGAAAATCATGGTAGTAATATTTACCTCTATTGCTTTATTCATAGTTTCCACAACTCTTCTGCAATACTTCTTTAGTTTCCTCCATTAGGAATTGTTTTCATATTAAATAAGGTATTGAAACCATCAATCAAAAGAAATAGAGAAAATGTTTTAGGCACAGCTTGTATGTTCTGAACTAAAATGGAACAGTTCATTATTGATTCTTCAATAAATGAAACTTCCAAATCATCTTGTTAAATTATCCTGTTATTTAGTAGTAGAACATAGAAGAATGCTTTCAAGGAAGCTGTCATATTCTACCATATGTCTATAAGTTTTATAATAAAACTAAGAAATATCTGACTGTTGGAAAGTTACCATGAATTAATTGATGTTATGGCTTCTTTATTTTTGTTCACCCATTGTGACAAAATTGAATCCAAACATTAATTAAAATTCTGTTCTAGCTTAAGAAGTGACTGTAGTAGTAATAAACAACAACAACAAAAAATTCTTTCTTCACTACCTTAACCATAAGTAAAGGCATTCTAAGAAATTTCTAGTGCTAGAGGAATGGCTCCAGTGGTAGATCACTGGCTTAGCAAGCTTCAGTGAAGCAGAGTTCATACCCCATACCATGGCAAAAAAGAAAAGAAAAATTTCTAATGTGAAACCTTGTATATTTTATAATTGAAATATGATTGGAGAGCTGTTAAATTTTGGGGCAGATTAATCTAGTACATATTCATAATTTCAGTTGTATTTTGTAGCATTTCTTTATCTGTTTAGAAGAGCAATGAATATTTGGAAGTAGTTTTCATGATACACACTCACTCACTCTTACTGAGTTTTGTAGTATAATGATTAAGAACCTGAGTTTTGGAGCCAAACTACCTAGTCTTACCATCTCTGGACTTAGGGCAAGTTTCTTTCTTTGGTTTAAGAAGGAGCTAATACCATTTCCTACATCATCAGGTTGTTGTGAATGTTAAATGAGAAGGTACATGTATACAAGGCTAGAGGCACAGAAAGCACTTAATATTGTTAGTAACGAGCATGAAGAAAAGTTTTTGAGGGCCGGGAATATAGCTGAATGGTAGAGCACTCACCTTGCATGTGCAAGGCTCTCGGTTTGATCCCTAGCACTACAACAAAACAAAGGGATTGTGCACTGTTAGAACCAAGAATATATAAATGAAAGATAACTGACCCCTAGGAAGCATGAATGGAGACTAGCAAATGCTGTGATAGACATACAGGTATTGTGAAGGTACAGAAGAAAGTTAACCACACTAGGCAAGAGAATGATTAAGTCCATAAGAACAAATAGATTATAGCTCTAAGAGGATAAAGGAACATGGGAGGTAGGAGGCTTGGGGAGGGTATTCCCAAGGCAGAAAACTTAGTATATAACCAAGATTGAGAAAGGCAGGACACTCATCTGCAGAAGGAAGCAAATGATAAATCATGCAAATGTTTATGTCAAATTATAATTGAAAGACTAAGGGCAGGAAAAAAGACAATCATAATTACATTTCAGATGGGAGAAGATGGGACTGGAGGCAGAGAGACCTGTTAAGAAATTCATAGTAATTCAGAGGAGACAATGAGGGGCAAAGTTAGTGCAGTGACAACAGGGAAGGCAAAGGTGAAAGAATTAGATACTTGGAGAGTAAAAGTGGCTCATTTGCATATAAGGGATAGACAAGCCAAGACAACTTCTGGTCATACTTTCTTCTGACTGAATTTACTATGGAAAGCTGATTATGCCAGGAGTATCTGCTGGAGAACACATAAACACCTGTGAGAGTGATAGAAACGTAATGCCTAGATATATATCCTAACATGTCAGAAACTGCTATACTTATAAATATTACCAGGTGGCTTAAGACTTGATTTCCCACATAAAATGCTTAAAAACAATGACTTTTCTGCAGTACCTTAATGAGTTTTAAATTTTTACCATACAGTGCCTTATTCCTATGTAAATGTTTTCTGTGGACTATTACAAGATTTGAAGAGTACCCAGCCAACAGTCAGAGTTTAATGCTCTCTGGTTGGCTTGATCATTTAGTAGCTAGGTAACTAAGTTGGGTAACTGAACAGACTGCATAGTGTTAGTATTGAAAACTTACTATTCAGAAAAATATCAAAAGTGCATCATGAGCCTTTCAAGGTAGCACCTTAATACTTGAAGTGTTATTAAATCTGTAAATGCTAAAGATAGTCATCCTCCAACTATGCAGATGTATTTGTTAAGGAACTCAGATGGTATGTAGCTTCATCCGTTGTTGCAATTCAATAGTAAAGGCCTCCATGGACTAAATAAAAATATCCACATGGTTATCATTGTAGCATGTAATCAATCTAAAAATTGTGTGATATATTACATTCTATTTTCCATTTGGGGGATCTAGTGTCTATTTTACACTTAACAGCATAGCTCTATTTGAAACTAGTCACATTTTATGTGTCCAGGAGTCGGGTAATCAGTGGTCACTCTACTAAACAGCATGGGCCTAGATGACTGTACTCTGGGAAGCTTCTCCACCCCTATCTTGTACCTGGATACTTCTGAAGACTTAGAATTCCAGCCTTGTGAAGACTAGTGGGCCTCTTTCAAAGTTGATTTAACTGTCACCCATGAGCAGCATGTAGCCTATCTATATGTTACTAAATTGAAGCAGTTTCTTGATTTTTTTTTTTTTTTTGATGAGAATAACTAGAAGTATCTGTAAAAAGCTAGGGATCTATTGAATCTTCTTTATGTGCACTCACGGGTATCTTTCATTGTGATTATGGCTTTCATTGTGATTGTGCTTTTTGGTGAGAATACAAAAGCTTTGATTAACTATTGAGTTTTATGGTTAGGAGTTGGTATGTTTGGGAGGTCTTACCTACCAATTAACAGGAACTGTGAGCAGGGCTGATGAGTGGTCCAGTCAGATTTAGCTCCTGTGTTGTGTTGCGCTGTATTGGAGCATTTTCACAACTGTCCTGCCTTACAGTTGTAATTGATTTTAAACCTTTTCCATGCTTAAACTGTTAGTCTTATGTAGGAGACGCTCATTCACAAAACAAACTTCAAACTGCATCGTGAGTGACAGCAGTAGTGACAACTAACCTGCCCAGGTTGCCTAGGGATTCTGTGCTGCAGGGCCCTGGTGAAGGTGGTCAGGGACTGAGGTTAACAGGAGTGTGTAAGTTTGAGCTGTACACTGGGAAGTTGGGGGGTGGGTGGCATGACACATTTCTGCTTGGGCTGCCCATGAGCCAGTGATTTTCAACACTTGACTAAATGTTTGGTTAATTCAGGAGGGAAGAATACAGAGGCAACTCTTCACATCTGTTAAGGCCTTGTTCCCCACCCCCATCGATTCTGAGTTAATTATTCTGGTGTGATTCTGTTGTATAACTGATGTATTAAACTATCTAGGTTTTCTCACATGATCCAAAATAGGATGTCAACTCAGGAGGAGAAAAGGTTGCCAAGCAGGTCTCAAACTTCTGCAGCCAACCTCTCTCTACATGCTCTTCAGTTCTCTTTCCTGCTTGATCGAGCTCTTGACTTTGGATAAGAAAACTGCTCTAATATTGTAAATTCTTCTCCCCAACCTGTGGTTCACAGAATAAACTACGTGATTCAGCCAGGCTCTGGCCCCTGGTTTTCACAGCAAAGTTTAGTGGATTCCCCTAGAAATCCTTTTTGCTTGCAGATCTTAGTTCTGACAAATCAAAAATCCTTTGGCTTTCAGGCTCTTGTCTCTTTCTTTGGATTTAAAGAACTCAACTTTGACATTCAAAATTGAGCAATGATGTCTTTGTGTTTCTTCATAGTCTCCTCCTGATGCAGTGCCTACCAGTGAGTCACGTAAGTTCCCACAGCAGCTGGAGCACAACAAATTAAGTACCAGGAATAAAAAAAAAAAATGAAGGAATTAAAAATAGTATGCTGTTACATTCCTGTCAGTCACCAGAAATCCATTAGTCTGATTTTCATCCAGAGTTGTGTTTTCACCTTGGAGAAGGATGTGTGGGAGTTCTGCGAACTAGAATGCAGGGTAAATGGAAGTGCTGTTTCATTCATTCAGCACATCATCTGTTGAACATTTGCTAGATGTAAGATACTGCATGTACATTGATGGGGGAAAAATAGGGAGTTTATGGTTCAGTATTTGTAGCAAAAAGGTTGGTGATCACTTGTAACAAACATAAATAACATGAGTTTTGAAATCTAGTTTTTTTTTCTCTCTCTCTTTTGAGTTAGGATCTCACTGAGTAGCCCATGTTGGCCTTGAACTTGCAATCCTCCTTCATCAGCCTCCGGAGTGCTGGATTACAGGCATGTGCTACCATGTCCAACTTGTGACCTAGTTGTTGAATAAGCATTTGGGTCAGGTCTTACAAATAGTAAGCTTACTGAAGTCGTTGAAAGCCCATTATTGGTGCATCAGGTAATGGTTTCATACATTGTGCCAGACTGATTTGTGTCCATGCTGCTAGAACAAAGGTGGATGCAGATGAAAGCACTGCACATGCTAGGGTTGTAGTAGAGCCACCCACCCAGATTAGATGGAAGCATTCAGCATGTCTTGTTTGTTTGTGTCACACAGCACAGTATCTGTGAGAAGCACCCATGTTGTTACTTGAATCAGTAGTTGTTTTGTTTTTGAGTAGTATTCCATCGGATGAATAGTCTATACTTTGTTATTCTATTGGTGGCACTGGGGCTGTTTTGAGTTTGGGGCTATTATGAATAAGGTGGTTATGAACATTTGGATACAAGTTCTTGTGAACATGTGACTTCATTTCTCTTTAATAAATGCCTGGGGGTGGAATTGTTAATCATGTGGTCTTTGCTTGACTATAGAATGCTACCAGACTATTTTCCGAAGTGATTGTCCCATTCTGCATTCCCACCAGCACTGCGTAAGGGTTGCAGTTTTACCATATTACCGCCCAGACTTGATGTTGACAGTTATTTGTAATTTTGGCCATTCTGCTGCATAGGTAGTGGTATTTCATTGTGGTTTTAGTTCGAATATACTTAACCAATAATGGAATTAAACATCTTTTGTTTGGTAAAAGGTCTGTTCAATTTCTTATTCCATTATTTTTTAATAGCTTTATAGAAGTATACTTGCATAACATAAAATCACCCATTAAAGTGTACAGGTTTTTAGTCCACTTAGACTTGTGCAGTCCTCAGCATAATCTAATTTGGGAATGTTTTATCACCCTAAAGAAACCTCATGCTCATTTCCGCCTCCTCCAGCCCTAGGCACTCGCTACTTTGTCTTCATAGATTTTCCATATAAATGGAATCTTTGCATTTGCTTTTTTTACCATAATATGATGTTTCTGAGGATTGCCTGTTTTGTGTATATTAGTAATTCATATTTTTACTGTATGGATACATCACATTATACCACGTCTGATCTGTCCACTCACAAGTTGGTAGAAATTTGGATTGTTTCCACTTTTTTGTCTGTCTTGAACTACTATAAACATTTACCTTCAAGTCTTTCTTTAGACACATGTTTTCATTTTTGTTAGGTAAGTACCTAAAAGTGGAATTGCTTTCATGTGCATGCAGCTTTAAACACCATCCTCCCTTGCTCTCCCACCGACCTGTTTTAAATTCCTGGCAGTACTACCCATCTATTGCTTGCCCCAACCAGTATCTCATCCTGAGACTAGTTACAACATTGGCCTTCCCTGATTAAAGGCCTCCTAGACCAATACTTTTTCCAGCATACCTGATACATATGGGTTTTCCCCACATACTACTTCAAATCAATTCAGTTCCCTCTAGCTGGGAGGCTGTGGCCTTCCCAGCCTGCCCTGCCCTCATAGAATTACAGTGTCACAGAACCTGGGGAGCTTAGCAGGGAGATGGGAGCAGGCTTGAGCTAAAATGCCACAGACTCCCCCATTCCTACAACGCCTTTAGTAAGTTTTCTTTAGTAAATGTTTCTCAGTTTGTTGCATGCCTTTCCAATTTCCCAGGCTCTGAAATAGTATTTTGACAGTTTTATTATTGCTTTTTTTTAGGGTGGGGGGAACTTGAACAATCCTGGAGTGTCAGTGGGCTGTTCATTTTTTAATTGGGCATATATCATATTATTGAGTTGTAGAGTTCATTTTTGTTAGGCATACAAATCTTTTATTAAGTATGTGGTTAATGTAAATACTTTTGGTCTATGACTAGCCTTTTTTCTTAAAGTTTTAAATGTTGATGAAGTCAAGCTTATTGGTTTTATTTTTTTCCTGCTTTCCTACTCTTACTGTCCTAAGAAATTCTTGTCTAATCCAAGGTCACAGAGATTTTTCTCTATAACTATTTAGATCTGTGCTACAGTACAAGTCAACTACTTTGGGTGAGGATGAGGGTTGAGGTTCATACTTATTCATATGACTGTCCAGTTTGTTCTAGATCATTCATTAAAATTAATGTATTTTTCCTGTTCAGCTAACCTGGCATCTTTGTTGAAATCAAGTAACTTTATGTCTGAGACTGTTTCTGGGCTTTGCTGTGGTCCTTGACCTTTGTGGTCTGTTGTACCCATATGTTCTGCTGATGTCTCACTGCCTTGATTACAGTAGATTATTGGAAGTCTTGAAATCCTTTTGAATGAAATTTTTGCTACGTTTAATAATCTAGATTGCTTTGTTTTTGTTTTAAAGCTCCTAATAGCTCCATTTTCTTTTGTCTTCCATTCTGCCATTGTTCATATTTTTTCTTTGTAATTAAGACCTAATTCACATAACATATCACTATTTTGAAGTGTGCAATTCAGTATTTTTAGTACATTCACAGAGATGTGCAGCCATCACTACTGTCTTAACTCCAAAACATTTACATCACTCTACAGAGAAACCATATGTTCTTTAATGGTCATTCTCCATATCCCCTTTCCTCTTTGCCAAGGGAACTACTAATCTATTTTCTATCTCTATGGATCTGCCTATTTTAGACATTTCATTAAATGGACTCAAGCAGTATTGTGGCCTTTTGTGTATCATTTCTTTGCCTTAGCATAGTGTTTTCAAGATGCATCCATGTTATATATAACACATGAGGATCCTATTTCTCTTCATGGTTGACTAATACTCCATTGTATGGATATTCCACATTTTGTTGACGGGCCTTTGAGTTGTTTCTGCCTTTGGGGGTAATGCTGCCGTGAGCACTAGTGTACAAGTGAATGCAAATGTGTTTTTAATTTTCTCTGGTATATACCTTGGAGAATTGCTGAGTCATGATGCCTCTGAAAACTGCCAAACAGCAGCAGTGTATGAGGGATCCAGTCTGTCCACATCCTTGCCAACACGCTCGTTTTGTTCATCTTTTGTTACAGCCATCCTAGCAGCTGTGAAGTTGTATCTTTTGCCTTTGGTTTGCATTTTCATAGTGGTTAATTATACTCGGCATCTTTGCATATGCCTGTTGCCATTTGTGTATATGTTTGGAGAATTTTCTGTTCAAATCATTTACCTCTTTTAAAATTATACTTGTGTTGTGGATACTAAATCATAATCAGATGCATGATTTGCAAACATCTTCTGCCATTCTGTAGATTGCCCTTCCACATTTTTAACTGACTTTTGTAGCAAAGAAGTCCTGTTTTTTCCTTGCTTATGTTTTAGGTATCTGCTAAGAAACCATTGCCTAAGCCAAGGTCAAAGAGTTACACCTCTAAAATGAAAAAAAAAATTATATCTCACAAGAGTTTTATAATTTTAGGTTTTAAATTGGTCTTTGAGAGATCTGGAATTAACTCCTGGGTATGGTGTGAGTTGTAAGGATCTAACTTCATTCTTTGTTGCATGGCTATCCAGTTATTCCAGCACCATTTGTTGAAACCATTCTTCTTTCCCTATGACTGCCTTATCTCTCTTGTTGAAAATTACTCTAAATGTGTAGATTTATTTCTGAACTCTTAATGCTTTTCCATTGATCTATATCTGCCTTATGCCAGTACCACAAAGTCTTCATAACTACATCTTTGTAGTAGTATGCTTTGAAACTGGAACGTATTCTCAGCTTAGAACTAGAAGAGGTTTTCCATGGTGTTTCACTCAAGTAATGCCAGGTTGTAAGTTTTAGCATAGCTTTCACATTTTTGCATTAGTAAATGATGACAGTAGTGCATATGGCAGGAGAAATATCATTTGGGCATTTCACTATTAGCATTAAGTGCAATCTTGATTTTATATTATTTCCAATGATACTGTACTTTCCTTTGTCAGGGAGTGAGAACTCTCCCACCTTGTTGCTGTTTGCTGATAAGGAAATTGATAGCTGTAAAGTCAGGGCAGCTTTGTAAAGGAAAAAATTCTTCTTTAAAACAATTAGAAAACTAAATATGTAAATATCAACTCAAAAATCTCACCACCTCAAATCCTACCATATATGGACAAGCACTGTTATTATTTGGTAAATATACTTCCATTTACCAATCTGTGTAAATATGGTTTTATGTAAATGGTACCATACCATAGATGCTGTCTTTCAACCTGCAGCCTCAACAATACATCACAAACATCCTTATCATTAAATACGGGTCTACTTCATTTCTATGATCATGTCATATCACTGTTGAAGTATACTGTAATTTCTTTCATTAAAATTTTAAGTTGTCTACAATTTACATTTTCACATCAACAGGACGTTTGAGTTCAAGTTTTCCCAAAACTAGCTTTTGTCATTGTTTTTCCATCTTTACTAGTAGAATAAGCAAACATCAGTATTCATTGCATTTCTTTCATTCTGAGCATAGTTGAACATCTTTTCCTTCATGTTCTGACCATTTGTATTTCTTTGTGAATTATTTATGATTATTGCCTGTTCTGGGGTATTTGTTTTTAGCAGTTTATTTTTTAATACTTTAAAATATTAAAGCTGTTAATCTTTATGTTGCAAATGTGTTTTCTTAGTTTCTTTTGTCTTTGAACCTATGGCAGTATTTCTTCTTGTTACAGTTTTTCTCTCCTGTTCAACGTCTTTGCCTTTTCATAAAAATTGTCACATTTATCAGTTTTTGCTTTCATATTTTACATTTGGTTTTATAACTTCATTTGACAGGCAGCAATTCTCATAACAAAACTTATAAAAATTAAACACAAAAGTTATACATAACCAAAATATATATGTTTGTTGAGTCTTCATCCTCATTGCTGTTTTGAGACAACACCACATTGGAGATGTTAACCCTGATACAGCTGTGCACATGTGGAATCCCTGTCTTCATGGCAAATTTCTGGATATCTCTCTCTCTCATACACATACATACACACTCTTTCTCTCTGGGGCTTGGATCCAGGGCCGCCAGAGGGGCACACTTCTTAAAGTCCACACTTCATTGGTGATAAAATGACCTTAATTGTCACACCAGCCTGACTGAGGTTCTTCTGCTGTACCCAGATAGAAATAATAGATAGGCAAGGAAGGAGCTGCTCCTCCAGTTACACTAGACCCTCAGTGGATGTTGGGACTCAGAGTTGGGGCTGAGGCCTGAAGTGTTAACATGGAGGGAGGAGTCTCTTGGCCTTACATCTGATCTGGTCCAGCCTGTCAATTTCACTTTCACTCCCTGCTGCTTATCCCTGGTGCTCCCAAGAGAGTAAAACACACACGCACGCACGCACGCTGCTTTCACCTCCAACACACCCTGACTGGCTGCAAGGCAAGCATGGCTTCTGCTGCTGACGTGCCGGCTGACATGGGAGACCCACCTTTATCACCACCTACCCCAACGGGTGGTTCCACTACTATGGGAACCAGAACCACATTCCCACTGCTGCTCTCACTGCCTCTCCACTGCTGCTGCCTCTGTCACTGATTCTCTAGCACCTGGCTCAGCTGCTCTACTGATGCAAATCCAGTAGGCAAGGGAGACCATTCAAGAGAAGTCTTTACTGGGACCTAATGTTGCAACACCAGGAGGCAGCACAAGAGGGTCTTCTCCCAGCTGCTCACAAAGTAACTTGATCAGTCTTATTTATATACCAAAAAGGGAAGGAAGGGGGAGGGGCAACAGGGAACAACAGTGTCTGCACCAATCACTGCAGTCCCTCATCATACAGTTGAAGGATTGTGTTTGTACCAATCACAGCACAACCCCTGTCACCAGTCACAAGACTTCTGGACCACCAGGAGAGGGAAGTGCTCCCCCTTTGGTCAAGTAACCACTGTGGTGGCAAAAGGCCAGTGCAAGCCACTTGCTGGGGCAGTGCCCTGAGCTGCTGAAGTTGTGCCTTGGGTTCAGAGGCCAGTGCTGGCATGAGGGCAGTCTGGCTACTTGGCTGGCAGCCCTTTGCTCAAGGCAGCCAGGGCCCTAGAGCAAGGTCTAACAGCTGTCATTTAAGGAATCAACTCCCCAAACTCCTCAGCACTGTGTAAAGGAAGTTTCCAAAAGGGTGCTTACAAGGAAGACTTACAGTAACAGTGACTTAACTGTACTTAACAGTGCTCTAACAACACTTAACTCCTGCCTCAGAGATGGGGGGTCCCTACCCATGTTTCATTCTTTCTACCCTTCAAGAAGGTAAGAGCCATGGGCCCAGATTGAAAAACTGCCTTTATGTATTTGACCTTTGTGGTCATGCTTAAAAGGATTTTATCCACCTCAAGTTTATATAAATTTTCACTTTTATGTTCTCCTAGTACTTATATATAGTTCACTTTGAAATACATTTAAATATTTAATCCATCTATTATAACTTAAAAAATATAGAACTTTTTATTCTCCACAATATATTTGAGAAATGTCTTAATAAACAGGGGGTTTTTTGCTTTGTTTTTGGAAAATGAACTACTTAAAGCTTAAGTCCACTGATTGAATTCTGGAATAAGAGGGTTAGTGGTGAGATAGTTTTTTATATATTTATTTCCTTCCTTTAAATCTTTATTTGGCCAGCCATCTTTATTCAGGTCTCTATATAAATGTCACTTGTCAGAAAGGCCTTTTCTGACCTCCTCTATGTAAAATAGGTTCTAAAGAAGACCACCTCTATTATCCCACATCCTGTTCCCTGTTCAGTTTCCTCCCTGGCACTTTTCACTGTCTGACTTCTTGGTGTTTGTTTCTTCTTATCTCTCTTCCTCCCTAGAATGTGCACTCTTTCAAAGCTGGGATCTTTTCTGTCTTGTTCATCAAATGGCCCCAGAACTGGGAAGAGATTCTTGTGCATAATGGCCATCTCCGAATGATGGGATTTTTAGAAACTATTTTTTTCCAGCATGTTAGCGTCTACTGAAGTGTGTAAAAGAACCCTTACCCATCAATATCTCTGAAATTGTAAAGTAAGAAGGCAAGAGGAGAACATAATTCAATTTAAAGTAAAACTGAGAAGTCATTTAATGTCTAGTGCATAGATTAACCACACCTAATGATAACAAAAATAAGACTATTAACATACTGCATCAGCCTTTTGGCTGATAAAACTCTTTTATCAGAGTTTTATGTTAATGAGATTACACTAATAACAGCAATCGCTTTCATTTTGAGCACTCACTGAGTGTTAAGCAGAGTTATCTCATTTAATTCTCATAACAAACCCAATCCAAAAGGACTTCTAGCTTCATTTAACTTAGCTAGGATGAGGAGATAAGGAAAGTTGGGAGGTTAAATGGTTTGCCCAGAGCACACACCCTTGGGTTGTGACTAAACTGAAGTGCTTCAGGTGATCAACATTCCTGGCTCCAGAGCACTGACAGTTTGCCAGCAGAGGCTACAAGAGGGTGGAAAGGCAATGGTGGTGGAGATGTTAGTCCAGGGAATACCTGGTATTGAAAGTACTGGCTCCTTTCCATCTTGATGGTGATGAACGCTAAAGCTATCTCACGCTATATGATGTTTTTTGGTCATGGGAATCCCAGAGTTCCAAGAGAAGACGGACATGTCAAGGACCTTGGGAGCCTCTACCTTTGAAGGAAGATTATGTAGAAACCTTGAGGCTCAGTGAAGGAGAGTCACCATCCTCTGTTGTAGGTCAATTTGGAGAGGAAATAGAGCTGAATTTTTAGTGTCATTAGGTGCTTAATTTGTACTTGAACCTAGGATCTTTAACACGTACGTTTGAAATACGCTTATATTTCAACCAAAGTTTACCTTTTTGGACACATATTCTATCCTGCATACCTTAAGCCCCAGTTGAACTATTTCCTCCACAGACCTTTGTAGCAATCCAGGTGCATATGTGTCTAAACTTATGTTTCCCTCATGAGTTTGCTTGTGAACATTCAACCATTGCTATAAGGCCTCTTCAGAATGACCTTTCTTACAGAAAGCTCTTGCTAATTGTGCTAACCTATTGCGAAGCCCCTTCCCATAACTAATAATCGTCAAACCCCCAGCACATCTAGCATGCCTGTTGTTATTGTAACCTACATGCTTGTCTGAGCTCGTAGATTTTAAGCCAGAAGATGGAAATTACATATGCAGATAGTTATCCCAGTAGTGTATACTTAGAAGACACTCAATGAATGTGTCTCAAAGTTCCCACGTCACGTTTACACTCCACTGACATAGTAATGGCAGCGATGGGCAGAGAGCTTCAGTTCTGTTTGTAACAGAGCTGCTCCTTGGGTGAGTTGTCTTGGCAGAGTTACTTTCCTTTGCATTTCTGCGCTTCCCTGATCCTTTTGCGCAGCACCCTAAATTCGGAAGAGAAACCTCCACATCTAAATGGTTCAGATGTTAACTGCTTAATATTCTTTTTGTAGATTTACAAAACACAACTTTTGTAAATAATCTCTCCTTAATCTTTCGTTTTATACATCAACTAACACATCTGCATGTGGTCGAGCTCCATTGCTGTGGTCAGGAGAAGAAAAAAGGAGACACATGCCCTTGTCTGACAAAGACACCACTCAGCACTTAGCCTTCCTTCCCTTCTCCTTTCCCACCCAATAAAATCCGTTTGTCCATCTGAGCCATAAGATGGAGCTTTGAGGCTGAGCTCCTCCATCTCTTCATAATTACCAGCCCTTGAATAAACCTGATTCCTTCCTGCCAACTCTCAGCACCCAAATATTGGCCTTTGAGCAACAAGGAGCCTGGACCATAATCCAACAGCATGAACCTGAGTGGCCTTAGTTTACATTTAAACTGGTAACTTTTAAATCAAGAGCTGCATATCCCCATCCGCTCAAAAACATCATTGTTTCCCAACATACTTGGTCACAAACCAGAGTGATTCTTGCCACCCTGAAAGCAATGCTTGCTTAGAATTTTTTTTAAAAAAACTTTTTACAAATAGACACATTTTTTCCTAAGCCACAAGTGGTTCAGAAAAAAACAAAAACTATATATTACCAACACTTAATGATCAGTCCAGTGTTAACCCTCACTGCCACATCTACTGCTCTTAAGAGGCAAATGTGGCCTCATCGGCCTACATGTATGAACTCCTTTTGCTGGTGGTTGTGCGGTCATAGTTGTAGACCAAGACAGAGAAGGGCTGAGGCTCAGAGAAGTTGGTTGGTTTGCCGAGGGTCACACAGAAGATGAACAGTGAGTCAAGCAATAGAACCGAAATGTGCACTCTATCTAGAATTCTTGACTATCTCAGACAGACTGCTATCTTCAGTAGGGAGCCTGGCACTCCTCAAAAGGCCTTACAACCGAAAAGTCAGGTTACCTCTTTTAAAAGTGTCCATACAATCCTTTCACATTCCTCAAAAGGAAAAGTGGAGCCCTTTCTGAGGGTTTTTTTTTTGTAATGGTACTGGGATTTGAACTCAGGGCTTCACTCTTGCTAGACAGGTGCTCCACCACTCAAGCCACTCCACCAGTCTTATTGCTTTTACTTCGCTTTTCGCATAGAGTCTTATGCAGACTTTTCCTGAGCTGGCTTTGAATTATGATCTTCCTACCTCTATATCCTGAGTATCTGGAACCACAGACATGAACCACCATGCCAGAGCTGCTTTGTGACTTCTGACTAGGTTAGAAACAGCAGTACAGCTTCTATCTCAGGATGGTGGCGCTCGGTATACAGCCATCATACTACATCATCCAGGCCTGTGTAAAAGCCACAGTGGGCACCAGGCCAACAGTCCTTTCTGAGCTCCCAGCCAACAGTCAACATCAACCACCAGTCCTGTGAGTAAGGAAGCCTTCAAGATAACAACCTCAACCATCATTTGACTGCACTGCTTAAAACCCCAAGTGGAAGTCACCTAGCTAAGGCAGTGGGAGTATGGGGCTGTGAGAAGTGGCTTGCTGTGCATCAGCAACAAACTAAATAGATTTTGGTATCTAAGTAGTGGGCTGCCATTACAAAACCCTGAAACCCGGCATTGGCCTTGAGGCTGGGCAGCACATGGGAGTGGGAAGGGCCTTGAAGAAACCATCAGAAGAATGGTTTCTTGATGAGTCTTGAGGGCCTCGTAGTGAGGGCTTCAAGCAAGTGTTTTTGGAAATTAGAAGAAAGGCATTCTTTGTGTTGATAAAGTTTTGAAATACCATTAACATTCAATATGGAGAATTAAGGAATGTAAGCTAGGCACACATCTATAATCCCGGCTACTCTTGGAGGCTGAGGCAGGAGAATCACGAGTCCTGAGCCAGCCTAGACAATTTAGCAAGACTGTCTCAAAAAGGGACTGAAGGTGTACCTCAGTGGCAAAGTACTGTCTAGCATGCCAGAGGCCCTGGGATCAGTCCCTACTACAGGGGGGAAAAGTCGAGCTACTGAGATCTCCAAGTAGCTCAGTTTCATGTTGAAGAGCCACATGTCTTGTTGCTACCCTATACTAAAAGGAGAGAAGAGAGACTACAGAAAGAACTGTTAAATAAGGGAGCTAAGAAGACTTGATCATTAAAAAAATATATAACATGCCCAGAATCCAAATGACACTAAGATTAAGAAATAACTTCTGTCCAGAGATCAAACCCAGGAAAACATGCTCTGAAGATGGAAGCAAGGGTATGAGTGGAAGACCTCGGAAGGTTTGAAGTGGGGCCTCTTTCAGAAAGACAGCAGCCTTCTAAGCATGGGCCTTACAGCTCCTCCCATTTCAAAGCAAGAGGATTGCTTCTAAGAGCTGGATGGTCTCCTTATGCAGCTTTGCAGGAGCTCCAAGCAGGGAGGCCTGGCCCAAAGAGACCTTGGGTTTGGCACAGGTGTTTAGAATATATTGGCAGACATGCCACAGCTTAAAACAACAGGAATGGAAACAGTGCAAAATGGAAAAAATAAAATTAAAGCCTTTGTATCCAAATCCTAGTTCCATAAATAACCAACAGCAAGCACCAACTACTTTCCTTTTTCTTGTTAGGTGCTGGGGACTGAACCCAGGGCCTCGCCCATGGTAAGCAAGTGCTCTGCCACTCAACTATGCCCCCAACTTTTCTTTCTTAAATAGGAAAGACATGCAGAGAGCAGAACCAAGAGCAGAGAGAACAGAGGTAAAACCTGGAGAATCATTCCCAGAGAACAGAGCTGAACCAGGTAGATTTTCAGAGTTGTTGTGGGCGAGTGGCTGCCAGTGCCTTCCCTTCCCTTGTTTTTGCAAAAAGTGCAGTGGGTCCCTTACACACTGGGTGTGGGGAAGGTGGATGGAGAGTTGTCTCTGGTTCACATGCTTCATAGTGAGGATCCACACAGAAGCAGCTCGACCTGATGAGCCTCCCCTGCACCCACAGCCAGTATTCCTGCAGAGGTCCTTGCGGTGCTAGACTAAGCCGGAGTGTAAATGTTGGGGCTTCAGGGAATTCTGGGAGAGCTGTCCATGTTTTGCACTGGGAGGGTGTGAACAATACCTGGCCAGAAGGTAGACTGCTGGTATGGTTTGGCCCTATAACTGTTCCTAACTCAGTAGAATAAAGCAGAAGTGGTTCTGTATGAACTTCTGAGGCTAAGTTAGAAAAAGCCACTACCTCTCCTGGGGAATTTTCAACATGAAATGAAGAAGCTGTGCTGTGAGAAAGCCCAGCACATCAACCCCCCCAGTCCTTTGAGTAAGCAGCCATCTCACTGCCACCAGTCAGGTGAAGAAAGCCTGAGGCACTGGGTCCAATCCACCCTTCCGTGCTACAAGAGAGAGAGCAAAATATGGTTATCATGGCCATTCCACTGGGTTTGGGGTGGTTGGTCCCACAGCAATGGAAAACCAGAGCAAAACTTTTCTGCAAACACCAATGTTCCTGAATCATCCCCATGACCTCTTGCTTCTAAACAGCTTCCCATTTGATATGTTTTTTCTAATCCCCCATTGACCAAGGGGTGTTTTCTGGTCAAAGCTCCTCCTTATTTCAGGATCTGGACAGTTTTGAAAATCTTGAAATAATGTATAGACTTACTATCCAAAAAAAATGGCCAGTCAAGTTACATCAGTAAGTGCCACTCTTTCAAGAAAGAGGGAAAATTTTGCTGGTGATGACAATAATTCAGAATAGCCTGTTCTCTTTAAGCATTTACTGACTCTTACTGGCTCATTCTAGAGACTTATTCACCACGTGTGAATAAGTATTGTCTTGCTTATCATCATAGGAGCTGAAAAGGGCAGTATATAATTGTTTTTGAGCTTGTAAGGGAAAAGATTATTTTAAGTTTATGGTTTTAATAATTCATTCTTGGGGTGTTTCCAAATAATTTTTTTTCTCACTGCAAAATAATGGGTACAGTTGTAGGAACTTTTGAAAATACAAAAGGGAAAATATCCTTTATATTTCTCCTTTCTTCATCTCCCCAGAGCTTGGTTTTCTCTTAATTTGTTCTTAATTTGTTGGCACATGTCTTTCTAGACTCTTTCCTATGTATATATATTCGTGGGATAATATTAGTCTTAGAATCAATTCTCTCACAATCATTTCATTTATCATTTTTTGTAATTTCATAGTATTTTATTTCATAGTTGTGTCATAATATTATTTAAGTGATGCCCATGATTGAACAATTTTCCCCCAATGTTGGTATAAGGATTATAACCTTTTTTGAATGTTGAAGCAATGTTTTGTATGTATTTTGTTCAATTTGCTAATATTTGGTTAAAGATTTTTTTACAACTATGTAAGGGACATGGTCTATAGTTTTCTCTTGCAGTGTCTTTGGTTTTGGTATCAGGGAAATGGAGGGCTTATTGAAAGAGTGGGGAAGTGTTCCCTACTTTTTATTTTTTGAGTTTGTATAAAATGCTAGAAATGTTCCTCTGTGCACTGCTTTCTTACATCTCGTAAGTTAGGATATGTTGGTTGAAAAGCAGTGCAGGGCTGTGGTGTAGACTGTACTGAGGTGTGACATTTATCACAGCAGGTATGCGCCAACTACTTGTCCCTGGAGGCAGGTAGATTTCCTGAATGAAGAGAAACAGTGCCTGCAGATCAGGCTGGAGAGTCTCTGACGAGAACAGACTGACCCATGTGACAAGGATGGTCCCAGTACCTGTTCTCACTCCTAGTAAACACCACTGTAGTGATTTCCACAGAAGTATTCTAGTGACCTGAGGTTAGGTTCCGAGTTTTAAGATGCTGAAGTCTGGGCTAACAAAGGTAAAAAAATTAACCATCCAAGATGCTTAAAGTAACACTTGTAAGTTAACAGTGAAAACAGGTAAAAGCACTGTAGGTGATTAATCGCGAACACTTACAGTTTGAATGACTCCCCCCGTGCTGAGAGTTTATATAACCATCGTATGTTATCAGTACCAAGAACCTGACATTTGTACAATACTGCTAACTGAACTGCAGACCTATTTGAATTTTACCACTTTACATAAATTTTATGTATAGTTCTATGAAATTGATATGTATATGATTGAATTCATACATATTTGATTAAATGCATATATATGTGTGTAACTACCACAATGCTCATGATACAGAATGATTCCATCACCACAAAGAAACTCTCATGCTACCAACAAATGTGACTATTAATCTATTCTCCAGCATGTCATTTTGACATTGACCTCTTTTTTGCTCAATGTGATGCCCTTGAGATCCCATCAACTGGTGGCATGCATCAGTGGTTTGTCCTTTTTTCTTTCTGAGTAATATTCTATCATACAGCTGACTCAGCTTATCCACTCACTCGTTGGACATTTTGGTTGTTTCTAGTGCTCAGCTATTCAAAAAATGTGCTATACACATTTGTGTACAGATGTTTGGGTAGATGTCTGTGTTCATATCTCTAGGATAAATACTGAGGGTATAATTACTGAATCTTATGGCAAGACTACGTTAAACTTCATAGCTTTTTCCAAGCACCGTTCTAGAGCCCCACGGTCAGTGTAGGAGAGGTGGTGGCGCAGGGCTTATTGTCTTTTCTCACATCTCTCCAATCGGTGTGCAGTAGCACCTCATTGTAACTTCAGTTCGTTCCCAGTGGCTGACGATGTGTAACATCTTTTTGTTTAACTAACGTTGACTATTGCTTCTCTGTGAATAATCTCCCTGGAAAAGTGTTTAAGTCTTTTGCACCTTTTTCTAATTGGATTTTCTAATTTTCTTACTGTTGCATTTAGAGCGTTCTTTATGTATTCTGCATATAAGTGCCTGGTCAGAATTATGAATTGCAAATATTTTCTCCCAGTCTATGCTTTGTATTTTATCCTCTTAACAAAGGATCCCGTTGTGAACAGATGTGTGTGCATATGTGTACACACACACACACAGAGTGATATATAGTGATTGTGAAACAGGTGGTAGGTGCCCACCTCTCCTGGGACACTGGGACAGGAGTTCAGCATCGTTAGAGCCCTGTGGCATACTATGAACGCACTGATAATGATACTTACAAGCCTTTATTGTAGGCACCCCTTTTAATGTTTATTTTTCCTTTAGTGTGCTGAGATATTGGGAGCTAGGGCAATTTGACTCCCTAATGGACAGCTTTTAGATCCCCTCCAAGGCCCTGGCTGCCTTGGGTGAAGGACCATCAGCCAAGCAGCCAGCTGGACTGGCCTCATGCCGGCACCAGCTGCTTTGAACCCTCCACAAACAAACACACTGAGGAGCTTGTACACTAAACTATGACTCTGGCTCCTGGGGCACTGACTGACCCAGTAAACGGCTTGCACAAGATGTTTCGCCATTACGAATCTTGGCGAACTATGGATGACCCCGCATCCATTTCCACTCAGGCCAGTGGGGAAGCACTTCTGATGGCCCAGCAGGAGATTTGTGACTGATACAAACACAGTTCTTCATTTGCAAAAGGGCCTGCGATGAACGGTGCAAACACAATCCCTCATCTGCATGATGTGACTACGTGATCGGCGCTGACACCCTGTCATTTCCTGCCTCACCTCCTCCCCCACACACACCTGTTTTGGGCTATATAAGCAAGCTTCTCAACTTAATTTGTGAGCAGCTGGGATACATGCTCCTGGGCTACCCTTCTCCCTGTGTTGCAACGCTACTTCCCAGTAAAGACTTTCTCTTGAGTAGTCTTCCTACCTTTGCTGAGCTGGTAACAAAAGAAAAAGAAGAGAAGAAGCAGAGGCAGGAAGAGCAGCTTAGGACTGCCCCCAAAGCAAGGCAGCAGCAAAGCCCACAAGTGCTTCTGGAGGCTGCAGAAGCCTAGCAGCCTCAGGCTGATCACAGCTGATCAACCTAGGAAACTGAATGGCAGAAGCCTTGGGCAAAAGTAAACCTGGCGTGGGTGGTGAAAGTGAAACTGGTTGGGATCAGCCAGCAGAGGAGAAACACCTAGGGCCTCAGCTGAACCGCAGACCTGACCCTGTGCCACTTCCTTACCTGTCAGGAGCCTCAGGCCTGAGCCTGGAGATGCATCCATCACTGTAGCTATCAGAGGTCCAGGCTGACTCCAGCTGCCCACTATCATCCACTGTGGTGCCTGCAAATAACTACCCAGGGCTCAGAATACCAGGAACTTCTCATCTACCCTCGATTTCTATCTGGGTGGAACAGAAGGACCACAGCCTACTGGTTTGTGACAATTTCAGTGTTTTTTAAGTTTGTGAAGGTTTACCTTATGGCCTGGGATAGTATCTGCTCTAACTTGGAGTTTATTAGTTTCCTTCTTACGGCTTAAAACTGTTCCACTTTATATATATATATATATATATATATGCTTCAAACGGTCTATATTTTGAGACAAAATCTCATGATATAACCCAGGCTGGCCTCAAATTTGCTATCTTCCTGCCTCAGTCTCCCAAGTGCTGGGATTACTGTTGTGAACCACCACACCCAGCTCATTCCATATATTTTATTGATCTATTCTCTATACAAACTCAAAATCAGTACTAATCTAATGTCGTATTTAGTCTTCCAATTATTTTTGCTATCTAACAAAGCATCCCTGACCTCATGGCTTAATGGCAACAATCATTTGTTTTATTTTCAGATGTGCAGTTTGGGCTGGGACTGTTGAGGGCAGCTCATCTTTGCTCCTTGCAGTATCAACTGGAGCTGGTGGCGACTCAGTAGGTTGAGACCAGAGTCACCTGAAGGCTCACTTGTGTTAGCTCAGCTGGGACCTATTTGCAGAACACCTAAACCTGGCATGTCCATGTGGGTGGCCTGATTTGCTTACCACAGTGGCTGGATTCTGAGAGCAGTTGTTCCAAGAAAGCAAAGCGGAAGTACATGACATTTATGTTCTCATCTCACAAATGCATACAGTCACTCCCTCTCTACCCTGTTGGTGGGCAAAGACACAAAGTTCTTCCCAGGTTCATAGGAAGAAGGACCCAAAAGAAGGAATGTGTCAGTGTTAACAGGTATGAAAACCAGGTGGCACAGAATATGTGGTCTCTATCTTAGAAAACACAATTTGGCACATCTCTGAAAATTAAAAATCTGAATTTGGATATAAGTATGACTTAAATATTGAAGCTGATTATGAAAGTTAAACCTTAAATACACTTTTTTTCCTTTATCTTTTTTGCTTTTGCCAAAGTATTGGGTCATAGCTAAGAAACTCTTGTTTCCCATGTCCCTTGACTTTTTTTTTGGTAAGGTTGTCACTACATTTCCCCTTAGTCCTTGTTTTCCATGAGCTGTACAAGTTGACACAATAGGTTACAAAACCTAAATAACACCTGGGTAGAACCAAGAGAAATGGAAGCTTTTTAGAAAATACATCTTATAAGAAAAAATAGTAACTCATTCTCAGCCTATTTCCCATTTTGTGTTGTGAGCCAGAGGTTTCTTAAGGTACTAAACATTCTGATTACATACCTTCTACCTCCAGGTAGGTTTTTCATCTCCATCATTCCGCCCTTCTTCACATCATGGTACGCAAGAAGGATGGGAAAAATGTTCCCACAATCAGTATGGCAGGGAAAGGAGCAGTGCATCCATCAACTCTGTCAAGTTCTTGCTTCCTGTGTCTCATCTCAGCCACTTGTCTCAAAATCAGAAAGATGCTAGCCAAATGGTTAGCTATAATTACTGTTCACTGTACTGTTTTATTGGGGTTGGCAGAGTGGCTCACATGGTAGAGCACCTGCCTAGCAAGCCTGGGACCCTGAGTTCAAACCCCAGTACTATCAAAAAAATCACACTCTACCATCTTACTGACATAATGTTTTCACACAGACAGAAAGTTTCAACTAAAAAACTGACATGCATACCTGGCCAATCCATTTCCATTCTCTTTCTTTCTGAATCACTTAGCCAAGATGAGTCCAGTGTTGGGCCTTTGTGCTCTTTTCTTAGTTTGTGTTTCTTTTTTAGTAGAAGTGTTTGAATGTTTACAAAAATAGAATGTAGTGAAATCCTTTGCACCCATCCCCTAACTTCAGCAAATGTCACTGCAGGCCAGTCCTGTCATTTATTTTCTCCACTTCTCCAAGGGTGTTTACAATGTATTACTTTAAAGCAAAACCATGACGGCTCACCCACAAATACTTCAACATGTATTGAGAAAGAGAAGGACTTTTAAAACATAACCATAATAAAAATAATAAAATTATCATGCATTTAAAACAGCAATTTTGGAGATTGTTGAAACATGCAAAAGGTGTGCCTGGAAGAGAGAGACGCACAGGGGCATATAATATGAAAAAGGAGGAAAAAGAGTCTCATCCCTAAAGACCTAGAAGATTTGAGGGTGCTCGTTTGATGTTGAGAACTGCACCATAGCTTTCTATCTTTCTCATAAATCTTTTTTTGGCAGTACTGGAGATTGAACTCAGGGACTTGTACCACCACTTGAGCCATGGCCTCAGTCCTTTTGCTTTTAGTTTGTTTTCAGAAAGGGTCTTATGCTTTTGCCCAGGCCTGCAGTGAACCTCGATCCCTCCTATCTCACCTCCCACGTAGCTGGAATTACAGGTGTGTGCCAACCACACCCAGCTTGCCTGGGCTGGCCTTGAACTGTAATCCTCCTTTCCCTGCCTCTGAGTGGCTAGGATTACAGAAGTATGCCTCCACACCCAGCCTCAAATCTCCTTTTGTAGATTGCACTGTTTTGAGTTGAACTTTGGTGATTTAAAACTGAAAGTGTTGTGAGCAGCGCCACTGTTATGCAGGAAGTTTGGTGTTACTCTTCCTGTTTCTCCATACACTACAATTTGTTTCTTACGTCATTCAATTCAGCTATGATAGTAACATTAGTGACTCTAACGATATCACATGTCAGACACTCTGTTAAGTGTAGAGGTTAAATTACATTTAATCCTCAAAGAGCACAATGAAAACAGCAATCGCCAATATTGCAGATGAAGAAATGAAGGTCTGCCTGCACCAGGTAATTTCCCATGTTACACAGTTAATAAGTATGGAGCTGGAGTCCCACTCAACTCTTTTCTAGTCCTAACCTGTGCTCACCTGTGCCCTGTCGGATCTAGTTCCTAAAAAGCTGATACAATTCTGTAGCATCATTCTGTATTCACCAAGCTGCTCATCTTCCCTGGCACACAACTGCTCCTTCATTACAGTGATTAAGCCTGGCCACGCCTCATAAAACTTCCCATTGCTGTCTTCTATGTCTCTTTGCTTCTGGTTGACATTGCCTAAAGCGACCTGTGAAACCATACCCTAAAAATAGCAAAGTCCCTGAATGACAGCATGGAACAGAGACCCCTGTATCATCGTGAATCCTCCTTGGACCCCATCTATGAGCAAGAGACAAACTTCCATTGTTTATAGAAGCCAGTGTATATTTAGGGTCTATTTATTATAGCAGTTAGAGCCTTCCTTAACTTTTATGTACTATTTTGGGTATCCTTTGCTGGGTAAAAGTACTGCAGAAATGGAGTAGCTTACAACCACAGTCACTCTTAATTAACTCATGATTCCACGGGTGGATCGTGAGCTCTTGCCTCTGCTTGTTCATTGGCTTCACTCAGCAGGTGCCTCGGCTGAGACCAGTTGGTCTAGCATTACCTCCCTAGCATGTCTGGCTGGAGACAGGTGCTGGCTGTTGGCTGGACCTCGTGTCCCAGCAGGCTTCCAGAGGTTAGCCACGTGGTAGTGGAAGGGCTCCCAGCAGCAGAGGGTAAGGCCATGTGTTGTGTAAGGCACTGTATGATTAGCCAGTGCAAGTCACGTGTATAGAGGGAAATGGGATTTCTTAAAAGTCACTTACTGCAACAATCCATCACATATAACAGAAATGCACACATTAGGTAGATCATTCATATATATGCAATATCTTACTTGCATGTTTGATAATAAAGTCTGATAATAAAGCTACATAAATCTTTATAGTTATCCAGCCTTAGGTATTTTGTTATCGTAATGAAGAATGGACTAGCACACAAGTGAAATGAAGTTTTACTTTGGTCTATAATACATGGATGTAAAGAATATAAAATTTTCTTTGTAAAGTACATCAGCACCCTACTATGTTGACAAATGCCATCTCAGTCATGGTTTAAAAAGCTTCTGTGCCCCTCAAATTCGGGGGAACTGGAGTGGTGAAGAGAAGGTAGGGAAGAGAACTGGTCCTTAATATCCACATCTCGCCATCCTTCTTTCTGCTCCAAAAGGTTGATCTTAGGTCAAGTCTTCCATTTTCTATCGGAAAACGCAGTGGACATGTGTCACACTGTGGCAGCCTAGAATCCAGTCCTCTTTCCTTCTGGGAGTGTTTCCCATTGTGAGTAGACTTGTTGGCCACTCCCCAGTCCCCACTGTGGCAGACAAATGGACTATTTCCTCCCTCGCTGTCTCCTCCCAGCTGAGGCTTCTCCTATGACCTTAAGCTCACTTGGATGTGTGCACCTAGAGCTCGAGTGCCGACAGAGAGAAACTGAGGTTTTATTCAAAGTCGGTGTCCTGGCCATGCTGATCCTGCCTCCTGTTTCTTAGTCCTCCAGAACTGTCATCGTTCCTGCGGATTTCTTCACTGATCTCTAGTCCCCAGCAGATCCATCCCGTAAATTCCCCCTTTTTGCTTAAGATGCCCAGAAGATTCTGTTATTTACTGCCAGAGAAGTCACAGCTGCCAGAGGTACTGGTGTTCAATTAGATGCTGACTGAAGGCCTGACCACAGATTGCACAAAACGGCTCTCAAGAGCCGTTCAATGTCAAGGTCCATGGGCACCGCCCGCCCTGCCATTTCCCAGTCCTACGCTAAGCCACTGTGTCCTCTGCCTCAACTTCTACAAGAATGTCCCACCTGGTTGCCCTGTAGCCACCTCAACCCATTTTTCATACCTCGTTTCCAACTCCAGGCCTGCTTTGTGACACTCCTCTGTGGAAATCTTTCAGTGGCTCCATGTGACCCCCAAAGACCAAAATCCTTATGCTGGTTGACCTTTACTCATGTTAAGAAACAGTTTGTGTTGAAATCAGTGTACTTCACATATATTTTATATTGAGAGTGTCATAAGTCAAATCTCACCCTTCATTAACAAGTAAGTTCGTAACAGCAGTGTGGGTCAGACCTGTAACTCCTAACTGCTTCTCAGTGCTGCTCTCTGGGGACTCTGATATGCTATTATGTTTAATTATTAAAAACAGAGGTTAGGCATGCAGCAAACTTTTCACAACCTCCTAGCCAGTCCCAACATACAGGTTAGGAAACACTGGCCTGTGTTGGTGTGGACCTCTGCCCTGAACTCCCAGACCCCCCTGTACTGAACTCCTCCTCAGGTTCTGTGCTACAGTTTACAGAGGCCATGCTTTTAGCCACCTTTGCCCATACTGTCTCATCTACTGAACTCCTCCTCCCCTTCCTTCCCTCACATCATGTCCCTGATTCCAGGTGACATTGCACAGTGTACCTATCATTAGTCCCTCCTCCAGCACTCAGCATGCCTGCAGTCTGACATTTATCCTCCTGATGATTTGAATAAATACATCTGTCCTCCCCACCAGATGGTAAGTGCTGCAAGCGCAGGTCCTCGTGTGTTTGTAGCTCACTGCTGGGAGAAGCAACCTGAACGTGTCCTAAGCATCCCCATACATTCTCGCTTCGTATGTGAGCATGGCTAGGCCCTGAGTATTCTCCCTGGGCTGTTTGTTGGCCGGCTTCATGCCTTGAGGTATGAAGTATCATCGTCATCTTCCTCTAGTGCAGAGAGAAGGCTTGCTTTCTACTTGCTGTAACACGGCAGGCTCTCCACACTCAGTGTTCTTCTGCAAAGCCTCCATATGCATATGTGTGGCGTCCTTCTGTGCACGTGTCTGGGCCAGCATCCATGGAACAGTAACAGTACAGCTGTCACAGCTAACTTGTGAGTAGGGTAAAAAGTCTCAGGCATTGTCTCCTAGCAGCCGGTGCAGGTTCTGGCACAAAGTAAGTGCTTGGTATTTATTTGTGAGATAAATGGATGGCTAGATAGAAGAACACCAGAGCTGAAAAAGGGATCTGGCCTCTTCAGAAATGCCAGATCAGTTCTAAAACCATTCTTGGATTCTGGGGAAAACAACTGGGGATGTTATAGCTTGGGTCTGAAATGTCCTCCAAAGTTTTATGTGTTCGAGGCTTTGCCCTGAAATGCAGCAATGTTCAGAGGTGGGGCTTTGGGGAAGTGATTGGATCATGGATTCATAATTTGATGGGCTATTGGAGGTGATGGAAACTTAGGAGATGGGACCCAGTTGAAGGGAGTGGGTCCTTGGAGACTATATCTTGGTCCAAGCCCCTTCTCTCCCTCCTTTCTGCTTCCTGACTGCCATGAGGTGAGCAGATTTTCTCTACTATGTGCTTCTACCACCATGATTTTCTGCCTCAACAAAGACCCAAAAACAATGCAGCCAAGTGACCATGGACTGAAATCTCTGAAACCATTAGTCAAAATAAGCCTTTTCTCTTTGTAAGTGATTTATCCTAGGCATTTTGTTACAGCCACAGAAAGCTAACACAAGGGCCATGCAGATTAATTTGACCTAAAGTTTCTGCATTTATGTACCTAATTAGCACTTTCTTAATCAGCCAGCTACTGTTCTGAAGTGTAAATTATCTGATAGTAATATCATTAGACAGCTGCGTTGTATTCCGAATTACTTAGCTCTGTGTAAAAATCCTAATAGTTGAGCTTCACAGTGATATGTGGGGAGGGCTGATGTGGGAAGGAGGCAGCCTGGGGCACGCAGAGGCCTAGCTTCTATTTCAGAAAAAGAACTGTGGTTAGCCCTGTGTTTCTGTGGAGGCGGGAAGGGGACCCAGGAAGTGAGAAGAAGAAGTGGAACAACAGCAAGCTTGGCCCTGAGCTCTGCCCACAGCTGTTGCTGTTAGGAGAGGAATCATCCCCTTTTACAAATGGCACTTTTAAAATAACAAATGTAAAGGTTTTGCACACAGATTAAAACTCTCTTCAGGACAGATAAAAGACTGAGAAGAAAGCATGAGAGCATTAAACTTAGCTGTAGCTGCTAAGATTTACTGAATTGAAAGTTGAATAATACATAGAATGCCAAATAGTTCTTAGGTGCACAGAGGGGTTCTTTGTTGTTTTGGTACGGGGTTTGAACTCAGGGCCTGGTGCTTGCTAGGTAGGCACTCTACCACGTGAGCCCCAGGCCCAGCCCACCACCAAGGCTGGAGTAGAACAAGCGTTCTCAACAGGGGTGATTTCACCCCAAAGGCAGCAAAAATTCTTGAGAGACAAAAAAGAACTTAAATATTCAATGGTTTGTGGCCCTTTGAAGTACAGACAGAAGTACAGTGTACCTATGAGATTAAAAAGTGTATCTATGAGATTATATTTTACTAATGGGAGAGAAAGTAGAAGAAAATGTCTTTAAAAATCTCTTTAAGGGTCAATGATGAAAAAGTGGAGAAACACTGGCCTAGGTGATACAGGTGGAAGGGTCTTGTCAGCTGCTGTGGATCCTCCCGGAAAATAAATTGCAAACAAATACATTATCTCAGCAGCAGGAAAAAGATGTTTCATGTCACTTAGTGGGCAGCGAGCAGCTGGGATGTCCCCATGGCTGTTCAGTAGGTAATGGAGTTTTCTGACTCGGTGATTCTTTGCTGGGCCTAAACTCTAGCCCAAGGGCCTCAGACATATCAGGCCAGCCCTGGACACAGCAAGAGGAAGCTATGACCTAGGTGACAGTCAAGGTTCAGGAATTAGCGCCCTCCCCGTGCCCCCATCCCATTCTGTTCTGTTTTCATCTACTCCCTTCTTATTGTCTTCTCCCAGCTCATTCCTTTTTGCTACCGGCAAGGGAAGCAGTAGCAATGAATAAGCGAATGAAAAGAAAGCTAGATACAGAACCACACCATCATGTGAAAGAAATAACCGTCAATCATATCACTTTAGTGTAGAAAGCCAGACACTGTATCCTTCTATCAGTGAGATCAAATCAAAATGCAGACAGGCTGTGGGCTTTCCTACCCCAAGCTGCTGAATGTGACTTGTTCAGCAGGACATGCAGTTCCTTTACAAAATAAAAGTGAAGCTGGTTTCAAATACAGGCAAGGATTGGTTCTAATCCCATAGTATTCGGCCTTGGATGTGGCTTCTGGTCTCAGGATCTAAAAGTCTGGACTTCGCTATCCAGTTGAAATGGAGATGTTGTCTTGGGAGCACTCTGTAAGGTCAGGAACCATGGCTCCTCTTCTCTCTGGCTGTATCCCCTTTATGGTTGAGCAGTGCTGGAGGGAAGAGGTCTGTGTAGGTAACAGTGTGGCAGAGTGGCTCAGGTGGCAGGGCGTCTGCACACAGGTATTGTTTTACATGTGTTGTATTAATTTCTGTTAACTCATTTACGCAAACAACCCTGCAAGGGGGGCACCATTTTATCAACCCCATGTTGCACTTGGGAAACTCAAGTACAGAAAAGTTAAGTGACTTGTCCAAGGTCACACAGCCACAAGAAACACTGAGATTTGAGCCCTACCCCGCAACCCCAGAGAACTTGCCAAATACTATTTTAATGTGTCCTCGGGCCAACTCTCTGCCCTTGCTGATGTTTTGAACTTCTGGATGAATAGGCTTCAGATAAAATTGCTTTTAGCCCAATGTGCTACAAGTCTTATTTAAACATTGCAAAGTGCCAGTCACCAGAACCCATGCCCAGTTGACTGTTCCTGCCACTTTATATAATGGTTTCATCCCTGGACACGTGCTGCCCTCTTGTGATGAAAATCACTCCCTTGTGATCTGCAGTTCTCTGGAATAACCAACTTCCTTCTTTTGGTCCAGGTTCAGGCTAGGGATTGGAGGACGAGTGGCCAGAGATGAAGCCTGTGCTCTGTGGAGTCAAAACTCTTCCCAGCCGTTCTCCAGGGTGCTCCCAGCCTATGACTGTCAGTGAGGTCTACAACGGGACTCCAGAGTCCTGGGACTCTTAGCACCTTTAATATAAGAGAAAAGAAATTCCAGGAGCACTAAGAAGACCCTGTATGTTTGGGGTGGGGTGGGGGGTAGGGCTCCTTTTTGCTTAACCTGCCCTAGGAGAGTGGAGCCATGTTTTACAGAAGTGGCAGGAAAAAGGTCAGCTGCAGAATCAACTGAAGGTTGCAAATGCACCAGAACAGGAGGAAAATTAAGCCAGTAGGAGCCAGTGTTCTTACTCCAGCTCTACAAGTAATGAAGTGTGTGACCTTGCCAAGCCTCTTTTGCTCTCTGACACTAGTTTGCCCACTGGTAAAGTGAGGGGCCGAAATAAGTGAACACAAGGATGCCTTCCCTGAATGTCCGCTTTTTTCTTTTTTCACTTGTATACACATCTTGGTAAATAAGACAAGGTACATATTATCAGTCCTTAGGGTCCACGTTCATGAAATAATTCCTACTTCACAAGGCTGTGGAAGAAGTTTCCATTGCACACAATGTTGGTGGGCTCAGTCAGATCAGGTTTGTGGGTTTATTTAGGTCAGGTAAGGACATGTAGACAAAGATGAAGTTTTCCAATCAAGGAAGACTGATTCAGAAGACTCAAACCCTGCTTACTCACCAGCATCTCATACAGGACCTCTGTACAAGAGGTGCTGCCTGTGGGGTTATTCGTATTAGTTCCTCCCTGCAACTGACATTGCCACCATGGCACACACATCTGGGTGGATGGGCAGTGCCAGGACACCGATGAAGCTGAGGGGCAGACACGGAGCTTTGTTCCTCTTCAAAGATGACACTCTGACTTCATGTTTCATTGTTCTCTAATTCCCATCTGCTTCTAAACCATTTACCACACCCCAAATCAATGAAATCTCCGAGCAAGTTTTTGCCTCGATCAGCCCACGCCAGAGAAGTAACTGCAAAGGATCACCACAGCCGATCTGGAAGCATGACTAACAATCTGAACTAATTAAGCAAATTCCCAAATTCATAGAATACAAATGATAGTTGTGAAGACTGTGTAACAATGTGGAAAATGTGTAATTAAAAGAACTGCAAGTGTATACTCTAATTATGACTGTGAAAAGACCCAGGCAAGGAAGATGATATGCAAAAGTGAAAATGGCTGTATTAACACTGTGCTACTATTGCTATGGTTACCTATGAAGTGTCCCCCAAAAGGCTTGGATATTGAAGGCTTGCTTGGCCACCAGTTGAGAGGAGACTGGATCATTGAGGGCTCTGACTTCACCCTTGAGTTAAGCCATCCATGGATTCATAATTTGAATGGGTTGTTGAGAGGTGGCGGAAACAGGACAGTGGGTCTTGAGGAAGTGTGTCACTGGGGGTGTGCCTTTGAAGGATATTTCTTGTCCCTGATCTCTTCTGTCTTTCTGCTTCCTGGCTGCCATGCGATGATCTTCTTCTGCCACAGGCTTCTGCCACCGAGATATTTTGCCTCATCTTAAGCCCAAAGCAATGAAGGCAGCCAACCATGGACTGAAACTTCTGAAACCATGAGCCAAAATACTCTTTCCTTCTTTAAGTTATTTTATGTGTTTGGTCACAGTGATGTAAAACTGACACAATTATGCACATTATTTAAATTTTTTTCCTTTACCTCAGTGGTGTTGCTTTTACAAAAAACACACTGTGAGAGAAAAAAGAATCAAGGAAAAAAATTTCAAAGTTACTTTGACATTTACTATTTGACCACCAAAAGCACTTACAGAAGGAGTCAGGGAGGAAAAACAAACTTGTTTAGTATCTGTGTATATTCATAATTTACTACTTTTTGATTACAGATAATCTTTACAGTGCTTCGTCCCTCTAGAAGTCTTAAGCTGGTCATGGGTGTAATTCATTACATTTACAGATGACAAAAGCAGTGCTGGGATGGCCCTAGGCCCACTGCTTAGGGCTACATGGCTACAAAGCCATGTTTTCACCTATCTGGGAGGCAACATGAGTCTTGGCTTCTTCACAAGCCAATTCCACTTTCTTTAAAATTCTTTTCCATGGCTCTGGTACAATGGTCATGGGTTTGCTGTTCAGATCCAGAGCAAGTTTGTGTGTGTAATCACTAGAAACAGATGTGTGTCACACCTGAAGTACACCAAAATATTGACAAGCCTAACACTCCTTTCTGGTTCAGCAGTTGTGTTAGCTTTTTGTCACTGTGACAAAATATCTGAGAGGAATTGACTTAAAGAAGAAAGGGTTTATTTGGCTCACAGTTTCACAGGTATTCAGTTCATGGTCATCTGGCTGTTTGGAGACCTGTGGTGAGGCAGAGCATCATGGCAGAAGGGTGTGGCAGTGGAGCTGCTTACCTCATGGTTGCCAAGAAGCAGAGAGGAAGGAGCTGGGGATAAGACATACCTCTCGAGGTCATGCCCCCAGTGATCTACTTCCTCCAACCAGGTCCAGCCTCGTAAAGGAGGCTCACTTCCCAATATCCCATGGATTTATGAATCCAGCAATGAGTTCATTGATGAAGTCAGAGCCCTCATGATCCAATCACTTCCCCAAAGCCACCTCTAAACATTTACTGCATTGGGGACCAAGCCTTCAATGCACGAACTTTTGGGAAATGCTTAATATCCAAACCATGACAGGAGGTGAAAGGAAATCAGGTCACCTGGCCTAGGCTCATGGGCCAACACTGCTTTCTGCCCTATTCTTTCCTGTGAAGACATGGATGTCTGCCTATGCTGAGTTGACACTTACCTATAGGAGCATTTTGGTAATAATCGAACATTGCTATGGTTTTCACTGACAAAGCTAGAACATTGCTGGAAGCTTGATGTCAAATATTTTGAGATTTTACTTTGAGAACTTCCATTGTCATATTTAGCCTTGCTGGAAAACTTCCTGAGCCTGAGAGTGAACAACTGGGAGTCCACCATGAATGGGAATGAGAAGGTGGGTTTGCATATGGAGTGGGGAACCTTGCCAGGACTGCTACCCATCTCTGTGGGTACCCACCTCATTTCTTTCTCTCAACAACCTCCTCAGTCAGTGCTCTTTTTTTTGTTTGTTTCTGCAATAAGCAACAGTTTATTTATAAAAAAAGAAAAAAAAACAATTCTTTTACAACTTCTTACAGATTGAGTAAAAATACCAGTATTAATATATATATATGTATATACATAGCACATATATATATATACACACACACACACACACAGATGATATAACATCTCCATGTTCCCTCATACTGATTTAAATCACAATTTCAAATTACTGCAAGAAATCTTGCTTCCTGCATGGTCAGTCAGTGCTCTTGGGTTCCCATTTTTCAAAGAAAAAAGTCAAGATTATGATAGTCTCAGGCCTGGCCCAAAGCCACTCAGCCAGGCAATGGCAGAGTGGGTGGGAGCTCCATTGAGTTAAATCCATTTGATCACACAAGGACTTTACGTGGCTCTTTAAAATAAGTTCCAAACCACATGAACATGACATATATGCAGGTATGAAATATGAGGCTATAGTTTCCCCAAATCAGCTAAGACATCCTATGGAACATAATGGTCTTACCCCAAGTTTCTAGAGCTCATTTTGAAATTTCCCATTATCCTTTCATTTTCCCTCATTCTGGGGATGGAATCCAGAGCCTCGTGCATGCTGCTCTACCCTTGAGATGTTCTCAGCCACTTGGTGAGATAGGGTCTTACTACACAACCTAGGCTGTTAAACTCGCAGTCTCCCACCTCAGCTTCCATGGCTGCTCGGAAGCTCATCTGTGCAGCAGAGAGCCTTGCCAGTAAACTTGGAGGTTGTTTTCATTGTTGGTAGAGTGTAAGAATCCACCTTTCACTATGAAGTAGACCAAGGTTCTACAAACAGAACCTAAGTGCATAACCATGCAAATCTTAGTCCCCTGGAGGATGCAATTTTGAAAATTTCTAAGAGCAATAATTTTTGGTAGCTTCTGAGTAAATTTCAGACTATCTCAAGAGTTTAGCTTCAGCCATGCTATTCTCTTGTGCTTTGTAGGCAGATTTGCTGCCAGCATGCATTGGGGACAGAGCTGCTGCCTCAGAGGGTGATTATTACGTGAATGCCCAGGTCTAGGGTTGGAGGAGCGGGTGCTATCACCACAGCAGTGCCTTTGTGGGAACTGCCACCGTGGAGTGGCCGACCCCTAGATTTCCCCAATAACTTCCTGAATTGCACACTCCATAACAGACAACTGTGCAAAGCCAGGCTTGAACTCAGGGAACTCAAAAGGGCTGTTGGAGGGCCCCCTGCCTTGTCACCTGCTGCCTCTATCTTGTCACAGGCCCACCTAGTCCTCCACCCAGCAGTGAACAGCCAAGGAAGATAGTGGACCTGGCTTGGAGGACCTTCCATGCACAGTGGTGAGGGTGTGAAATGGGGCCCCTCTATCCCAACATGTCATGTGTCCTGATCCCAGCCAGCCCTGATACATAAGAAAACCCCTGTGTGGAATCAGGCCCAAGTTGATGATGTCTGTGGCCTCCATTTACCAGGTCTCTGCATGGCACAGTGCCCTGGGATTCCCTGTGCAGCAAGTCAGGGTGGAGTCCAAGGTTCACAGTGTGCTTATTAGCCAAGTCCTTTGAAAAAGGACTTTAGAAATAGTGAGTGTTTTCAGTATTTTATTAACAATAAGATGGCAAAAGGGTGTTATCTGGTAACATCACCACCACTGAACACTGCCCCCCATGTTCCGCCATGGTGGTGGGTGTCTGACTGTCACGCTCACTGGCCAAGTTCTCAGCAGGCTCCCTGAATCCTGGCTCTGACCAGTCACCTCGGGGAGGAAGGGACTTCCCTTCTCAGAGGTAAGGGAGAGAGAAGCTTCCCTTTGGATGCCTGGGTCACCAAGGCAAGCCAGAGGCCTCGTTCCTGGAGTGGACAGGAGCCAATGCTTCCTGGGGCAAGCAGGTCAGCCCAGGGAATGGAGCCTTCAGAGGTCAGCCAAGACAGGTAAAAGCCTGGGGTGGAATTCCAGGCAGTAGGAAAGCACCGTCCTTTCTCTTTGACCTGCTAAGAGGGCGCTGTCTGATCTTTGTGGTGAGTCCTGATGCCAGGTCCTCACAGGACCTTTGAGGAGTCAAATCCCCATGGCCACTACCTCAGCACATGGGAAGATCAGAAGGGGACAATCAGGCCTAACACTTCCTGTTCACTGAGCGACTAGCTTCCATGGCTCTTTGCCAAGTTCCAACACTTGCCTGAAAACAGCTGTGACCAATACCTTCCACAGGCCTCAGGCAGGCACTGTGTGAGCTGAGGCTGTCTCCTCCATATGCCTCTTACTCCTCCAGCTTTGGATAAACTAAGATATTCAATGAGGTCAAGATGTAGTCCTATTTTGCAATGAGTACAACAGCTCACATGACACTTAACTCCTGTGAAGTTCCCACATCTGCTCAGAGAGGCAGCTGCTTTTCATGGAACCCTGGAGAAGCAGGCTCCTGTTGTCCCCTCAGCTCAGCCTGCACAGTGTCCCTTGGCCCATGCTGACTGCACAGGGCACCATCCACTGCTTGTGCCCAGAGGCAAGACCCGCCACAGAAACATCTTCTCAGAAACAGATGAGTCGCTTCTCATCTTCAAACACTTTGGCCTCTTCTGGCTTTATCAAGTTTCCATTTAGACTGCCAAAAGGAGAAACACAAGTTGTACACAAATTGTTCCAGATAAGTGACCCTCCTTCCCAGTAAGAGTCTCTAACACTCTTGTGCATCACACACCCTAAAGTGAAGGAAGGCACCCTCCCCAAATACTGCTTTGATGGTCATGTTAGTCCTTTCTACCACTCCCACTAAGGTCACTGATAGCCTCCATAAGCCTGAGTTTAATGACATTTTTCAGGGCTTGTCTTTCTTTGGGACCTTCCCAGGCATCTGGCTCTCCTGACTTTTCCCTCCTTTTTGAAGCACTTCCTTCCCTTGGCTTGGCACTGTGCACTGGGGTTCTCCCCTTAAAGCCTCCTTCCCCATGTCCTCTTCCCTGTGACTGCTCAATACTGGGTTTCCTCCAGGCTTGGGGCCAAGCCCTGTGTCCTGGGCCTCTCATCTCTGCCACAGCCAGTGGAGTCAGTTTCCCACTGGACCTCTCCTCTAGATGTCTCCCAGCACCCCAAAGTAACCACACTTCCCTAGGTTCCCCCACTCAGTGAACGTTCCCTCTCTTCATCTGGTTGTGCCAGGTAGAGTCCTCAGTACTCCTTGACACCCTGCTGCTATCCTCATAGTCTTTCTATCACCAAGCTCTGTTTCATTTCCTAGTCAGCCCTGGAATGCCTCCGGGATCCTCTCTACAGCTTCAGCCCCACCACACTGGTCTGAATGCCCATCATATCTTCTCTGAATCTTGGCAGTGGCTTACTGACTGCTCCCTTTTTATCTCTGCTTGGCACCTCAAATACAATTTCCTAGGAGAGCCAAGAGTGGTCTCCTACCTTATAAATCTAACCATACCCGTTTTCTGCTTCAAACTCTTCAATGACTTCCCATTCCTTTTAGGACAAAGACCAAAATACGTGATAGGACCTACACGTATTTTTATGATCTAGTCTCTGCCTACCTCAGCCTCCCCGTTCCTTCTTCCACACTGGCAGACCCAAGAACAGCTCTATGCAGTTTTTGGTGGGCAATGTGTACCCTCCTACTCTGAGCTTTGCTTATGTTATTACACGGACTGTAGTCCTTTATCCCCGTCCCAGATGACTGACTCCTACTCATCCTTTGTGGCTTGGTTTTAATGCCACTTCCTCAGGGACACCTTCCTTGAAACTACCTCTGGGTCTGAGTCCCTCCTGGCTTTCCCATGTATGGCACAGTTATGATTAAACATTACAGGAATGGCTGTTTCTCTTTTACTGTGCATCTACTTCTCTAGACGGTGAACCCAAGGGGCCATTTTGCTCACCACTGGATTCTCAGTGTTGGCCCAGGGCCTCACATTCAAGCATCATGTTACTTAATGAAGGGATAAAGACAAAGTGCCAGACCTCGGGGATGCAGCGGGTCCACAATGCAGCCACCACCCAGAATGAGCTCAGAGTCTGGCAACCTTCTCACAGAAAGCTGTATTTGAAGACAGAATTCACAAAGTGACCTCAGACTTTCGGCTCTTTTTGGAGAACTGAGGTAGGAATAAATGTCAGTAGCAAATGAATCCAATAGACAATCCATCTGTGTCAGAGATGGCCTCAAGCAAAGATCCTGAACCCAACTTTCCTGCCAGTGGACCATAACCCCATAGCCGCTGGACAGGACCAACAAGGCCAGGACCTTGTAGATCCAATGCCATGAAATCACTCATAGAGGGATACCTTTGAGAGCACTGGGACAAGCCAGGAGTTGATATGAAGACACCTCTGAGACCAGCACCTAACCTGCCATCCTGCTCCACTCTGAATCACTCTTCAGTTCCTCTCTCCACTCTGACCCAGGTGCCTGCTGCTGGCTTTGGCCAGTGTACCCTGAAGGAAAAGATGCCTGGCCCTGTGAAGTAGTCCCTCCTCAAGGGGAAGAAAGCGTGTATCTTCAAGCCTGACAACATTTACAGAGCTGCAGATCCTGCTGACTATCCTGACCAACTTGGGAGAAGAGTAGAGGCCAACTGTGGCTGCACCTGGTCTGGAGCCTGCCGGTCTCCTGCTTACTCTGCCTATAAACGCAAGCACATCAGGACATCAGGAAGTGGGGCAGTCTGAGGGTAGGGTTGTGGGCGAGGGGGGCCAGAGACAGATGAAAACCACACAATCCGCTTTCTAATGTCTTCCAGGCCGAGGAGCAGCTTCACAACACAAATGCCACTCTGTTCTCTCTCTCTCTCTCTCTCTCATTGTACTGGGTTTGGGTTTGAACTCAGGGCCTTGCGCTTGCCAGGCAAGTACTCTACTACTTAAGCCACACCTCCAGTCCTTTGTGCTTTAGTTATTTTTCAAGTAGGTTCTTATGTTTTTGCCTGGGGCTGGCCTCAGACCACAATCCTCCCACTTATGGCCTCCTGTGTTGCTAAGACCACAGGCCCAAACCACACTGAGCGTATTGGTTGAGGTGCAATCTTGCCGACTTTTTGCATAGACTGGCCTGGAACTGCGATTCTCCCAATCTCTGCCTCCAGAGTAGCTGGGAGCCCCCAAACCTGGCCCCACTGTGTTTTCTTGCTGGATCTGTGCTCTGTTCTCTATAATAGTGTTTTTCACAAAAAAAATTTTTATACTATAATCCCAAATAATAGTTACATTTTACACTGTGAACCAGCATACAACACACACACACACACACTCACCTACACACAAGCCAGTAGTAAAGTCGGTGAGACAATACTTTTCCTTACTACATGTGTTGTAACTTGGCATTCTGACCTTTCAAATTTCATTTCAAAATCCTGCTGGCTGCAGCCCACCAGAAGACAAATCTTATGATCCACCAACAAATTCCAAAGCAAAGGAAACAACACTGGGTCAGGAGCCAATGCCAAAAACTGTACCTTGCTGGGTTTTTTGGGCTGTGAAATTCTTCTCCCCAGTCATGAAGGGAGAAAATGGTTCATGGTGAGTAAGTATCCCTGAGTTGAGGGCTTGAGTTCATGGTGAGGCTGCTCCATGAACCCCAGAGAAGTCACAGTGGGTACAGAAACTCCTGTAGTCTGTGTCCTCAACAGAAACCTGCTCTAGTCCCTACTGGCTTCTGCTCTGGGTCTGGCCTTACACTAGAAGGGTTGTCTTGCCAGGACGGGATGGGGGACATTCAAAGTCACATTCCCAGAGTACGTATGAGTCTATACATGGGATTTCCATTCTCAGTTCAGGCAGGTCAGCGCTGTTAAGTCAGGGCCCCTTCTGTCAGGTTAACTGCTGTGTTTCCCATCCCCTCACTGTGCCTGGCAGAAAGCAGGGGCACGGGGGGGGGGGAGGGAACACTCTGCACATTCTACAGCCCCTCTACCAGAACCCCCAGGTCCGCCTCAGCCAGGCAGCTAAATTAATAACAGGCTGCTGGTGGGGAGGAGAGGCATTTAGGAGGCAAGAAAGGAGTGGAATGGGCTCCATGCCATTGTCAAACAAGGGTTGTGGTTTCCTTCCATTAGCACAAGCGAGTTCTCAAAGCAGAAAAAAGAACAGAGAAAGCACAAATCAGCCCAAATTCAGCCTGAGAACAACCTCTGAATCCCAGGACACCCAGAGCAGTGGGAGGGTGATGCCTGGCCAGCACAGCTGCCTCTCAGGTCATGGTCTGGGGAGGAATTTGCTACAGTAGGACCCCATCTCAGGCTAGTTTCACCAGGGCAGAAGAGGCCAGTGGCCCAGGGCAGGAGAGCACAGACCAAGAGCTAGGCAGGCCAGGCTGAGTTCTACTTCCGCTTTTGCGGATGACCTTGGGCAAGTTTTACTTCTCTGGTGTGGACTTCCGTTTCCACATCTGCAAAGTAGAGACAACACTACCAGTCTACACTACATGTTGGAGGGACATATGGAACTGCCCTGTGGGGTGCCTGACACAAAGTCAATGTGCTGAGTCAGCAGTCACTGTCATTGTTACAGTGACTGGCTGGCGGCTGGCCTTACCAAAGCTCCGTGAGGCTGCTGTTCTTCTGCAGGGCCTCCGCCAACTGGGCAGTCCCCTTGGCTGTGATCTGATTCTGGATCAGCCTGAAAGATGAGCACATCTGTGTCCAATACACGCTGGCTGGAATCTGCCTCCTTCACAGATAGCTGTAGGGTCTGCTGGGATCAGAGATGGAATTGGGGAAAAGGGACGGTCTCCTGACTCTTTGCAGGCTGTGCCTCAGCCAGATACATAAAAATAATAGATAGCCTTTAAATGCTTAAAATTTGAGCAGGGCGTCCATGGCTCATACCTCTAATCCTAGCTATTTATAAGGTTGAAATCAGGAGGGAGGACCACAATTTGAGGCCACACTGGGTAGTTGGTTCAAGAGACCCCCTCATCTCCAAAAATAAACAGAGCAAAATGAACTGGAAGTATAGCTCAAATGGTAGAGTGCCTGCTTTGCAAGTGGGAAGCCCTGAGTTTAAACCCCAATCCCACAAAAAAAAAGTCTTAAAATTTTATAGCGAGCATAATATATCTAGATTCATATGTAGACAGTATAAATACATGTGCAGATGTGTGTAACCTTTTTCACTGCAGGCTTCCCAACCCAAAAGGTTTGGAGAACCCTGATCTGAACAACAAATTCTAAGAAACAGTTCGCCAGGGAAACAGGCTCTGAATATCTCCTTCCAGGGAGCCAGGCAAAGGCAGGGCAGCTTTTAAAGCTAGGTAACTGTCATCTGGTCATCTTTCCTTTGGGAGACCCAAAGGCTTTTAAGACCCTCATTCCCCCAACAGCCACAGGAAGGCAGAGAACAGCTCTGCTCCTCCCACTCAGGTCCAGTGGGAAGCATTGATAACAGATCTCTTGGAGTCTGTGTGCAACTGAGTAGCAATTATCCAATGAAACAAGGATTCTATGTGGCTTAGCCCTGACTGAAACACTGGCCTGGGCAGAGATACTTCCAACCACCCAGGAAATAAACTTGAAAAAGGCTGTGTCCCAGGTTTGCTCCTCACTCCTGGTCATGTAGAGAACAGGTTACTGCGAACCCCACCCTCAGAAATGCTGGGTACCAGCCCAGGCAGGAGTGCTGCCAGGAAGGTGACAGTAATGCGTCGTGACTGATGAGGATGCAGTTCAGCATGAGCCCCCTCCCCTTAAAGCTGGCTTGGTGGCCCAGACCTATAATCCTAGCACTCAGGAGGCTAAGGCAGAAGGCTAATGTGTCTGAGGTCAGCCTGGGCTACATAGCAAGACCTTGTCTCAAAAAAAAAAAAAAATATATATATATATATATATATATACACATATATATACAACCTCTCACAAAACCCTAAAGAGGCTAAAAGCTCCTTTTATAACCCCATCTCCCACTTTTCAGCTACAGAACCTTGAAGTAATAAAGTTATCTGTGCCTCATTTTCCCATCTATAAAATGGAAATAGCAGTAAGAGTGTGCTGCACACCGGCTAAGGTTTCAGCAGGAGAGTGGACACAGGGCACAGTGCCCAGTTCTCATGTTTGCTGTCCAAGCACATGGGACTCTGTGTGGCTGGGCAGAACCCACACCCCCTGCAGCACCCCTGTGGCCTCAGAGGCAGAGATGAGAACCTTCCAATGAGCATGGCCACAAGTAGAACTTGAATATTTTTGTGGCAAGAACAAATACAGAACCCAGAAATGGGCACAGAGTGCTACATCCAGTTAAACTCTGTTGTTTTCTAGTGACCATCTTCATGGTCACTACTCCTACCTCTTACACTTTGTTGGAAGCAAGAGAGGCTGCCTTTAAACAAGACCTGGCAAGAGGCCAGGAAGGAGAAGCATGCCTAATGTGCCTAAAAACTTGGCAGAATGGGCACATATGCCTGCCAGGGCTGCCTTAACCGTGCACATCAAGCAGCCAAAGCCCCTCCAGGCCTCTTAGGCTCTGCTCCCCAAGGGGGTGGCCTGGTGCCTGGGAGAAGGACATAACAGAATCCTGCAAGCTTAACTGAAAAGGAAGAAAAATGGATGTAGAAGTCACACAATTTGAGTTTGCAGAAAACGACAAGGTGATTCTAAATTCATGTGGAGATGCAAGGGACCCAGAATGGACCCAGAAAAACAAAATTGGAGGACTTTCACTTCCTGATTTCAAAACAGGCTACAAAGCTACAGCAATTAAGATAGTGCAGCTGTGACATAAGACACACAGATCAACAGGCTAGAATAGAGTCTAGACATACATTTTTGACAAGCCTGTCAAGGCCGTTAGATAGGGAAGTCTTTTCCCCACCTTACATTATACACAAAGTTAATTCTAAATAGACTGCAGACCTGGTTTGAGGGGGAAAACTATAAAACTTAACAGAAAACTTAGGTGACAATCTTTGTGACTTTGGATTAGGCCATGGTAAGTCTTCCAAAGCACAAGCAACCAAAGAAAAAGCAAACTAAAACTTCTGTGCATCAAAGGTGAATGAAGAGAAAACCCCACAGAAGAGACAAAACATTTGCAAGTCCTACATCTGATAAAAGCCTAGTACTCAGGAAAGAGACTCCTACAATGCAAGAAAAAAGACGAATAACCCAATTTAGAAATGGACAAAGGGGTGGAGACATTTCTTCAAAGAAGATGTGCAGGTAGCCAACAGTGCGTGAGAAAGTGCTCAATGTCGTTAGTCAGCAGGGAAATGCAAACCAAAAGCCCAGTATGATATTATTTCATATCCGTTGGCATGGCTAGACTCAAAAAGACTGACCATAATAACACATGTTGACGAGGAAATGGAGAAATTAGCATCCTCAAACATTGCTGGTGAGAATACAGTGTGGTCATTTTGGAAAGCAGTTTGCTGGTTCCCCAAAGTTATACATAGAATTGTCATATGACCTAGCAATTCTATTTTTAAGTATGCTCAAGTGAAATGACAACATGCAGTCACACAGAAATAAGTACATGAATGTTCACGGTAGCATTATTCATAATAGTCAAAAAGTAGAAATAATCATACAATAGACTATCATTTGGTCACAAAAGGCAATGAAGTGCTGATAGAAGCTACAATATATATTAACCTTGGAAACTTGCAGTAGTAGAAGAATATAGAACAGAAGCTCCCACATGGTAAAGTTCCACTTATATACCATGCCCACCATACAGACAGAAAGCACAGTAGTGGTTGCCAGGGACTGGGGAAGAGGACAGAGAGTGGCTGCCTAAGGTATGCAGGGGGTTTTTTGTTGGGGGCAGTGAAAATGTTCTAGAACTAGATAGCAACAGTTGTGCAACTTTGCGAATACATACATAACTCTGAACTCTATTTACATCTTTTTAAAAGGGTGAACTTTGTGGTCTATACATTTTATCTCAAAACTATTTATGAGAAGGATCACAGTCTGAATTTCTAAGGCTCTCTGAGTTACCATAAATGCTTTAGTGTCTGGTTGACTTTCAACATTTCTGCAAAGCTCTCTGCCACTTCATCGTTGAGTTCATTTTTGGTCAGCCTAGAAAAGAGAGGAAGTATTGACTTGGGAGAGCTGACTAGACAGTGTAAGGACTTCACAGAAGTGGGGCTCCAACCCAGGTCTCTCTAGCCCTGTAGCTCATCACTTGCTGAGGGCCAGACTCCTGGACAGACTTGCCACCCCACAGACGTACACAGACAGGACTCACTTCTGGTACATATAGTGCTCTACTGCATGCAGAGGACTCCATGCGCCCTACCTTAGGTGGGCCCTCAAATTTCACAGAAGACAGGACCCCAGAAAAAAGGGGATAGTGCCTGCATCTCAGGTCTCAAGCTCTGAGGCCCCTTGAACACTGCTGACAGTGTGCCATCAAGTCAGGATGGAGACCTGGAAAGCCTGTCTGTCCCCTGCACAGCAAAATGTGTTCAGTACTGTGCTCTCAGGCCAATTATGAAGGACTGAAGTTCAGAGACTGAGAGTTCAGGAAAATCTTGATTGCTCTGAAACCAGCAGTGGTCTGGATAAGGCAAAGAGCTCCCAGATGTAAGTAGGGTTGGACCTCTAGTTCTAGCAGATGAGAGAACGATAAGAATACCAGAACAGAAAGAATGCCATTTAAAAAAAAAAACATTCCTCAAAGGGAAGTTTGTTCATGTCCTATCTAAATTTTAAATGTGTTTCACTTTAAGGCAACAATCAGACCCCCAGAAATTTACTCTGCAGCATGCAAGATGTACAACAAAACTAGGTGTGCTGGTACACACCTATATTCTTAGGTACTTGGGAGGTGGAGGCAGTAGGGTCACAAGTTAGAGGCTAGCCTGGGCAACTTGGCAAGATTCTGTCTTACACATACTGTGTGCAAATTCTAGCACTGTGAAAAAAAGGTGCCACAAAGATTTATACCTTGCAGTGTGTGGTATGACAGGTATTACCTATCATAATGTAAAATTTGACTAATTTTAAATATCTGCCAATGGAAAGAACTGATGAAAGAGTGAACATCCTCTGAGTGGGCATTGTACAGCCTCAGAGCCTCTGGACCCAAGTTAAGGTATTTTTAAGGCTGGCTGCTAAGTGCTATTCTATTTTGTATATATTTGAATATACATAGAAAAAGGCTAGAAAGAAAAAGATGATATTTGGAAAACATAAGAGAGGTACTTTCATTTCCCACTTTTCAGATTTGTGTCTCACTTTTTAGTCTTACATTTTTTTTTAAAGAGCATATGTTATTTTTCAAAATGTTAAAGTTTTTTTTTGAAAGGAATGAATTAAAAATACATTTTCTGGCCAACAGATCTAGCACCAGAAGTCTCATAAAGATGACTATTGTTTTGGGGGCAATGAAGGCCAAATCCTGATGCGGAGACCTGGGAACGGGGAGGCGGCTACATGGAGGGAAGCAGTGCCAGGGAAGAAGGGAGAACATTGGGAGTCAGGTGCATGAAAGCTGGGCTCTGCAGGGGACCCTGGCAGCTAAAATGGCCACTTGAGCTTTCTGCTTCTTCTGAGCCTAGGGTGGCAAAGAAAGATAAGACCTCAAACCCACATTTTTGGGGCCCACTTCCTGTACCTGTCTGTGTTTCTGAAAATGACTGTTTTCTACACTAGGGGGGAATTTAACAAGCTTTCCCCACCGAAAGGCACCTTTTTGGTTACGATTCCCAGCTCTGTGAAGCCCCAGGTCTAATGGGCCAGACCCAACCCTTGGAAATGACTGTGGCCCTTACCAGAATATCGTGAGAGATGAGTTCTGTTGCAGGGCCTGTGCCAGGCTCTTCCCTCCTTCTGTGGAGATACCGTTGAATGCAAGGCTAGGAGGGAAAACACTTGGGCTGGATTATTAGACACAAAGCCACATCTGGCTCTAGCCTCAACACCCAGTGAGCTGGCAAGTTTCCATCTGGATGTAGCATCTGGCAGGCCAACTTCTGCAGGAAGCAGAAGTGCTCAGCCCTGTCAGAAGCTGGCCAGGCTTCATTGCTGCAGAACCCTGGCTCAGAGTGTGGGGAAAGGTGCAAGACTGCTCCCACAGAGGCTGGGCAGAAACGGATGCAGAACTCAGTTTTCATGTAACGGACTGGAGCCAAAGAGGCCTGGGAGTTTTGCTTCATCTGATGGTTCCAAGGGACCCCATCAAGAAGATGTGGAGATGTTTCTTCTGCTAGTGCCCCCACTGCCTCAGACTCCTTTTAGTGACCTTGGGAGGCCCCAAGATGCTGGGACTAGGCAGAGGCTGAGGAGGACCAGAAAAGAGCACCTGTCCCTCTGTCCCACCATCCTGAAAAGGAGGAAGGGGCAGGAATCTGCTGGCCAGCATCCCTTTCAGTTTCATCTGGGCTTAGGGATTCCTCCCAAGAGGCACATGGAAATGGCTGAGGGGCTGCAAATGCCCCCTCTTGAATGAGTGGTGGGTGTTTATACTGGTGTGTATGTGAGCAAAACTCACTGAGCTGAATCCTTAGGAACATGCTCTTAGAACAAGAAAGAGTAATCACATGGGCAAATCCCCCACACTAGGGAGCCCACACCCCCTCCCGTGGGCTTCCTCACCAAGCGACAGATGGGCCCTTGGCACCCGCAGGTCTCAGAAGGCAGCATTACCTCAGGTAGGACAGGCTGGGGTGGTCCCTCAGTGCCTCTGCGAACGCTTTGGCTCCTTCATCCCCAATTTGATTGCCCCACATCCTGAGGGCAGAGACAAAACAGTGGAAGTCAGCTCCCCCAAAACAGTCCTGTTCTCTCCTCCTTTCTGCCAGTGGCCCTGGCTTGATTCAGGCACAAAAGGCAGCTGCTGGAGCTGAGGCCTGGAGTTCAACACCTCATGCTGGCCCTTTACTGAGCTGTCCTGGATTTACAATTCCAAGGGAAAGAAGAAAGAGCACCAGAAACTCTGGGCACAGATGTGGATCAGCAAATTGCACAATTAGGGGCAGAGTCAACACACACACATACACACACACACACACACACACCCCGCCTTTGGAGGGTTATCAGTTGAAACTGTCCCTCATGTCACCTGCAGAGTACAAAGGCCCCACAACTGGCCTCAAAGGAAGGCCATGTGTAGGCGCTGGACTCCACCCCATTCCACTCCAGACATGGGTGGAGGGGACCCTTCAGACACAGCGGACGACTGTGTGAGGCACCAGCAATGCTCCTTGTGTGTGGACAGGACGTTGCCATGCTGGCCCGTCCCCTGCTGCAGTCTCAGTGGAGAGCTAGAACCACAAAAGCCATTTCTCTACCCCAGGGCAGTTTGTCTGACAGGGTCTGGCTGACACGATTGTATGGTGAGACGTGGAACTCCCATCAAGGCTCTGCCATCTCCTACTGAGCAGCCTGGCATCCCTCACAGAGTGGTTGTGAGGACCCTCGGAGCTAACAGATGTGAAGCACTTAGTGCCCGGCCTGAGAAAAGTGTCAACTGTTCCCAATAACACAAAGGGCCTTTGTCATACAGAGAAAAGCAACTGCTCAACAGGACTGGGTGGTGTCAGCCAGGCACTCACACCCACTAAGTGGCCCACACAGCCTCCAGGTATGGCCCAGGAGACCCCAGTGCTTTGCATTAAAAATTGAATGGTATCAAATTTTTAATAAAGTGGCAAAACACTCATGACAGGAGCATAAGTGAAAAATGGAGGACACAGTCCTGTACATGAAGGGTGACCTCTACTATATTACAAAAAGTTAGGACAGGAGGAAGAGAGAGGAAGCAAGCATGACCTCCAGTGTGGTCAACAATGATTTCTGAGAAGACAATTTTTCTTATTTTCCATACTTTCTAAATAAAATTATCTGTGCCCTTTTTTATAATCCAATAAAATTATAATTATATAAAAAGATTTCAGAAGCTTTTTAACTACAATAAGATACCACCTCCCACTACTATGTCTACTATTAGCAAAATACAACATAACAAGTGTTGGTGAGGACGTGGAGAAACTGGAACACTTGTGCACCATTGGTGGGACAGTAAAATGGTGCAGCCATGGTAGAAAACAGGTATGGCAGACCCCCAAGAGATTAAGAATAGAATTAACATATGGCCAGGCAATCCCACTTCTGGCTACATATTCAATAGAAGAGAAAGCAGGATCTCAGAGAGATGTTTGTCTACCCATGTTTGTAGGATCATTATTCACAATAGCCAAAACATGAACACAACCCAAGACTCAAGTGTCCATCAACAGATGAATGGATAAGCAAACTGAGTACATACAGTGGAGTATAAGTCTGCTTTAAAAAAGAAGGAAACTCTGACATGTGACAGTATGAATGAAACTTGAGGATATTATGTGAAATAAGCCATTGTGAAAAGACAAACACTGTATGATCCACTTAAATGAGGCACCTAGAGGAGTCACATTCATAGAGATGGAAGATAAAAGAGTGGTTGCCAGGGGCTAGGGGAGGGCGGATGGGGAGTGAGTGTTCAACAGGTGCAAAGTTTCAGTTTTGCAAGATGAAAAGAGGTTTGGAGATGGATGGTGGTTAGGCTTACATAATACTATGAATATACACTCAATACTCTGAATTGTACAATTAAAAATAGTTAAGATAATAATTTCATATTATGGGTATTTTACCACAATAAAAAAACGGGAAAAAAAATGAAGCCTATGGAGAACATATCATTTTCCTAAAATGAAGCCCGTCAGCTGGTAGTAAGGACCACGGAGTTAGGACAGCTGCCTTCAGTTGTTGCTGGTGACGACTGACTTCTGCATAGCTTAAAGTCTGTACTGTCACAGTTGTCATACTCCTTGGACTTCCCACACCAGAGCCCATGCAGAAGCCACAGGGTGTCTCTGCTGTCTTAGCCAGCCCCAGCACGTTGATGGTCAAAGCACCCACCACACCTCTACGCCCGTGCACACACAGCAGGACGCATGCGCCCCACTGGATGCCCCCTGTACTCACCCCACGTCAGAGATCGATGTGCTGTTCTTCACAGCCTGGGCCAGACACTTCCCACCTTCACTCGTGATTTTGTTTTTTCCCAGTCTGCAGAGAGTCATATACACTCAGTCTTCAGCTATGTGAGACCCCACCATGGGATCCCTCCTCCCCAGTACAGACCCCTCCCAGCCCTTCTTGCTGCTGGGACACACAGCACCCAAGCCCTAGGCCTCCTTTTAAGGAAGGGACCTGCAGCCCCAGGATGGCCTGTCAGGGCTCCTCCCCAGGAGACAGCCCACAGTCTCTGCAGAAGTTTGGACACCTGAGCCCTCCTTGGGCTTAAGTGACCTCATCAGCAGGCTGGGGAGTGACCACTTTGATTGCAGATGGTCACAGTGGGCATTTCCATTGCTTGAGCAGGACCAGGTGTTCTGCCACCCTTTGCAGAATATGTCTGATAGGGCCAAAGACCAATCTCCCTCATGGAAGAAAGATCTTTTTCTCTGACATTCTAGAAAGAGCAATCATTATAACCTTTCTTACTGATCAGTAATTAAAGAAATCAAAGTGCTACCCTCCCACCCCCCCACCAAGAACAGGTGGTGGCCCTTCCAAAATCCAAGCCTCACCAGGTGCTAAATCCTCCACAGGACAAGCTCACCTTCCACACAGGTCTCCTTAATTTGACCAGTATGGTGTGGGGCAGGCAGAACCCATTAGGGTGCCAGTTCTTGACAGTAACATTGATTCTTTTAATAATAGAGGAGTCCCAGGGAACTGAAGGAGAAAAGGAGTTACTAAAGAGCCTGTGCCCCTAGCCCTGCCTACTTACTTAAGGTGTGTGAGGCGTCTGCATTCATCCAGGATTCGGGCGACATACCTGGCTCCAATGTCTGTGATCTGGTTGTTGTACAAGCTTGGAGAGAAAGCACAGTCAGGAGACCATGTCAGTCCCGATGTCCTATGAATGTCCCCTTCCTCACTAAGCAAGATATGCTGCCTATTGACACCACCATCTGGGTTGAGAGGAGACATGTGGAGACCAGAATTTGGACTGCCCCACTGTTCTCTGTGCTTTGCTCTCTCTCTCTGTTCTACAGGGTGACAACCGGCGCTTCCCAGGGTCGTCATGAAGAGCCTAGGACACAATGCACAGTCCTGGCAGGAAAGGGCTCCATAAATGCGGGTGAGGGGCATTTATCTAATGAACATTAAGATCCACCTCCTGAGGGGAAAAGCCTCTTCCTGAATATTAAACCTTCTCTGTTTATCTTTTAGTCATTTTACCACTCAATTCCAATTCAACAAGAAAGGCAGAAAAAGTTGAGGGACACAGCTAAGCTGAGGTTTCCAGGGCTGCACTGCTACACGGCACTGTGGAGTGGACAGAAGCCCAGGACCATCTGCTTCAGTGGCCTTATCTTATCATGGAGGCAGCTGATGCCCAAGGTGCCAAGCAACTGCCCAGCTCCCAGGGTCAGGAGTGGCCACAGAGCACAGATCCCTTATCTCAAACTCCAAACCCAAAGTTCTTCATAATTGTCCTTGGTGACTGATGTGGAGCTGTTCATAGCTGGTCCTTATCCCTACTTGGTTTGAACATTCCCATATTTTCCTGCAGAAACATTAAGGTATTTGAGAGTGAGTGCTGGCATAGACCCTGTGGTATGTCACTGTTTGGCGTAGACACCGAATCCAGACTCATGTCTTGGTCCAAAGGATCAGCATGAAGGATGTGGACCCATAAAGTCTAATTCAAAGGTAGCATTTGAGCCTCAAAAAACTACGCTCATATCTTCTTTCTTACACCTGCCAGTTGTAAAATGACTAGTTACCCAAGGTTAGGATCACAATTTTACAAGTGAGGAGGCTGAGGCTCCATGAGATTTCATGACTGGCTCAAATAGTGGGTTACTGGCTGAGCAAAGAACAGAATCCAAGTCTTCCTCTGGCCTTGGCCAGCCATTTACATCAGCTATCGGCTGCTAGAATAGTGGTTTCCTGCTGCCAGCACTATCACTATATAGGTGGCCCAGGGTTCTTGGAAAGACATACCCCAAAAATGTCACAATCTTATACTTGGTCAGCTCTTCACACAGCACCTTCACACCAGTGTCAGTGATCTGGTTGACACTGAGTCTGAAATAGAACAGCAAAGAAAACAGCAAATCAGGGCAGTGCACTATAGGAAGGAGTGAGTGCTTCCCAGGATCCGGAAGCCTTCAGGCTATAAACATCCCAGTGAGAAAGCTACAGGTGTCAGCCAAATAGCCCCTGAAAAGCCTGTGTGTCTTGGGACCAAGTCACCCCACCACCCCACCCCGGCCACAGCCCAGCCCCAAGACATAAGGTTCACAAGGACCCTGAAGGACAAGTGAGGCGAGCCACCCCCAGTGTTCCATAGGTGTGGCCTATATATGAGCCAGATCCTCTTCATGGTTCTCATTGCACAGTGTGTGTGGGTGGGTGGGGGTGTTGTAAACGTGAGGAGCTGGCTTTAGTGGTCATTGCCACCGGAGGAAGGAACATCCTGTTGTTTCATGAGCAGGATCGATGGTGTGGAGTCACTTGGGCTGACCGGACTTGCCCCAAGAAGAGGCCAAGTGTACTGCTGTCCAGAGAGACTGCTCCTGTGGGGCAGCAGTGGGTGGGAAAGTGAAAACAGAAGCCAGAGTCTTGACTGGAAGAGGCAGGTCTTGGCAGCAACACCGTCCAACTCCTCCATAATGCAAATATCTTCTGTGTAGGCCAGGCTTGGGGGAGGTGCAGGAAAACAGGGCCTCAGGACAATGGCTGTCTGCAGGTCAAGGGCCAGACACACACTGAAATTTGTTTGGGGAATCTCTGCACTAATAGGAGAGCTTGACATGGCCAAAATGTGAAATGCTTCCCTTACCCCACGTGCTAAAGAAACACCACTCCATTTGACCCACGCCTCTGGCCTCTTTTTTTCCCTTTCATTTTCTTTCTTTCTTTTTTTAATATCAAGTAAGCTCTATAACAAATGACCCTGACCTCAATCTTTGGCCCTATCATGTAGGTGAGGCTGAAGACAGACTGAGGCTCAAGGATGAGGTGAGGGTCAGGGATCTGCGGGGTAACAAGCCCAAGGGCAGGAAACATTCTGCAAAGTCCAGCTAGCAAATGATTTAGGTTCTGCAGGCGTGCAGGACTAGCACAACCACTCAACTCTGTCATGGGAATCAGCCAATAAGTAAACTAATGGACGTGGCCGTACCGCAATCAAACTTGATTTGCCAACACAAGCCCAATCAAACTTTATTTACACACAAGAGCCACAGGCTAAACTTCTGTAATAAGTAAAAGGTTGAAGAAGCATCAGCTTGACTTTTAGGTCATACTTTTAGGATCAGGTCAGACTCACTGGACACTGGTGCTGGAGCACATACACTGCCTGGCCGTCTCAGGCAGAGGTTGTTAGTCACTTTCAACCTCTATGCTTTCTTAGTGACAGAACCCTTCCCCTCACACACACACACTTATTTTTAGTTTGGCACATACAGTTAAATTCTGCCCCATGAAATCTAAGAAGCAGCTTACAAGTCTTCTTTAAAAACATAGGCTGTGCCCTTCTTTGCCCTTCCTTCTTCCTGACAACTAGACTACTGACTAGATGGCTGGCACGTGGACAGTCATCTTGGATCAAGAGGTAGAAGCCAAATAGTGAGGATGGCAGAACAGCATGGCAGAAGAGATCCTGGGCTCTTAATGGTCATGGAGATACCACACCAGCCCTTAGCTGCCTATCTCTAGACTTTGCACAAGAGAGAGAGATAAGTTTGTGATTTATTGAAGCTACCAAGATTTTAGTTTCTCTAAATTTCAACTGAAATTAATCTTAACTGACACCTTCAGGAAATTCAGAGTGCTTCCCCACGGTTGCCCATCCTCCTCCTGTTTTCCTGTGAGCTGCTTTTTGTTTTGCTGGTATGGAGGAAACTTTGCCTGGGGACAGCAGGAGCGGTCAGCATGCCACGATGCTGCAGTTTCACTTTTTTATGATGGGCACAGGTGGCATTGGTGTGATCAGCTGAGGCTGCAATAGCACAGAGGCCATGCTCCAGGCTTTCACTTCCCAGGGCAGGCCAGGGCAGCCTTCAGCTCCCTGCACCCCAGGCCCCACTCAGCCTCTACTCAGGCACTGGTATAAGGCAAATCCCCACTGCCTTTCAGAAATGCGTGAGCCCAGATGAGGAGGACACAAGTTCTGTAAATACTGATAGGTTCACTTCCTGAAGGAAATGCTAACAGGAGAAAGCAGGACTTTCTGTCTTCCAACCACCCAGGGCTGCTGTTGGATCAATGGAAGGAATGCCATTGATAAAAGGTTTCTCCATGGGCCAGAAACCTTTCACCGGCTGTCATAGAGCCTTAGACTATTTTTAAAGTAGGTTCTTCCTGCATTCTGGCTCCACCAGGTCTCAGCGTGTGACCTGGAGCAAGCCATTAACTTCTCTGTACCTCTGCTTCCTCACTTGCCAAAATGGAGACAATAGCAGTCCCTGCCTTATAGGGTAAGTTCCTACCTTGTAAGATAAGATTTGTAATGCACTTCACTGCTCCTAATAAACACTGGTTGATATTACTGGCATTGCTAGGATCGAGGCATCTCCTTTCTCTAGATGAGGACACGAGGCTCGGAGAGGTTAAGCAGTTGGTCCAAGGCCACCTAGCTGGGGCTTATCCAGGATTTGCTCCTTGCCCTCTACCACCCTGAGATACAGAAGATGCCAGGCATTCCCACACCAGCTGTCATGAGTCCTAGCATAAGGGCAAACTCCTGGGGATCCTGATCCATGTCGCCTGTCCTGGGGCCCCGAGCCTGGTGCACCTGGCACCTGCTGCTTCTGTGGTGCCTGGCAGCCTCACCTGATGATGGTTAGGCGACTGAAGCAGGGCTGCAGCTCGCGCACACCATAGTCGTTGAGGTTGTTGTTGTCCAGATCGAGGGCCAGCTGCTTGCGCAAGTGGTGCAGGACGAAGGATAGGGCGCTGCAGTCCGCCGAGCAGGCGTTGCAGAAAGCCAGCTTGAGGTAGTTGGCACAGATGCCGCGTGCTGCCCGGCGCCCCACCTTCTGGCTCTGCGTCTCATAGATGCAGCGCAGCATCCAGAGGAAGGTGGGCATGGCGTGCACCTGGCTGAAGCCCTCAGACTGAAGCCGGGGCAGGCTCTTCAGGTAGGAGCGCAGGCTGGCAAACAGGTGGGCCCAGAGGACCTTGCGTTTCCTCCTCAAGGCGGCAGCTGGCACCAGATGCCGCAGGAGTTTCTGTCTGGCTTTGGCCAGCAGTCCACACAAGAAAAGGTTGGTGAACTGAAAGTGATCTTTCTTGGTGAAGGGTTCAGGGCGCACCGGGTTGCCACCCCCCAGGCACTGGAAGGGGAGAAAAGGAGGATAGCAGGATGGGGTTGCTGCCTCCCCGGGAGGCACCCACTCCTGAAAGAACCTGAGCAGCTCCCGGGTGCCCATCTTGTCGTCCACCACGAGAAAGAAAGCTGTGAAGAAGGCCTGAAGGGTGAGATGGAAAAACTCATAGGACTGCTGTCCCCCTTCGGGGCCCATCTCAGATAGGGCCCGCAGGAAACCCAGCTGCAGGTCCCCTTCCTGGAGCTCCGAAGCCTGCACCTCCTCCTGGCTGAACACGAAGAGGCTTCGCGCCATGCCACGATGCGCCATTTGACCCAGTGCGCGCAGCGTGCGCCAGCCAGCGCGGAAGGTCTCGGCCGGGCTGCGCGTGTTACGCTGCACCAGGCTGCGGGGCTGCGTCCTGTTCAGGTGGACCTCAGTGACCAGCAGGAAGACGTCGGTCAAGGTCACGGCGCAATCGGGCAACTGCGCCGAGCCTTCGAAGGCCGTGAGGAAGTGCTGGAAGCAGCGGAAGATGATCCAGCAGAAGAGGGGCACAGCGCACAGGCTGCAGAGGTTGGGGTTGGCGTCCAGCTGCTCCAGCAGGCGGTCCTGCGCGGCGCGCTCCGGGAACATCCTTTGCGCATAGGTGCGCAGGTGGCTGGGGGAGAAGCCACGGAGCAGCACCTTCTTCCGCAGGAGCTGGCGCGGGACCTCGACGCCCGTGCGGGCCGTGAGCAGCTTGTTGGCGCCCTTGAGCAGCCTGCCACTGAGCAGGTTGGCCAGCAGGACCAGGGGGTGGGCGGGCTCCCAGGGGCAGCAGCTGTCTGGCACGCGGCTCAGGTCGAAGTCCGAGTGCAGCTCGTCCAGGCCGTCGAAGGTGAAAAGGACCGCCTGAGGAAAGCGCAGTAGGAAGGCGAAGACCTCATCAGGGTCCTGCTCCGGGTAGCAGAAGTGCTTGAAGATCAGGTCCTGCAGACACAGCGTGTCGCTGTCCTTGAAGCAGCTGAACATGCGGCAGCGGAAGTGGAAGAAGAACTTGACCTCCACGGCCAGCCGGCCCGAGGCCCAGAGGCTCTGCAGCCGCTGCAGCAGCATAGACTTGCCCACGCCCGCGTCGCCGAACACGAAGACGGTCTCACCGTGCTCGTTGAGGACGCCTGAGCTGTGGTCCAGCAGGCAGGCCAGGCCGCTCAGGCTGCCCAGACTCTCGTTGTTGAAGCCCATAAGCTCCATGAGGGTGTCCATGTATGTCTCCTCCAGCAGCAGCTCCTCCTTCTGGGCGTAGCACAGCATGAACTTGGAGTCACAGCCCAGTTGTTGTCGAAGCTTCTGGGTGTACCTGCTCACTGGTGGGAGGAGCATCCGGACACAGCGACCAGATGAGAGGTGGAGGCAGAAAGAGAGAGAGAGGCAGAAAGAAACTCAGAAGCTTTGAGGAAGAAAGGCAAGAACACAAGCAAATCAAACCCGCCCCCTGACCCTGAGGCCAAGTGCAGTCACTCCTCAAACAGTGCCTCTGGAGCCTCAAAGAGCCAGCGTTTCAGAATCTGAGGATCGCTGGATCCATTTCTCTGCTGGATGTCTGGTGAAGCCAGCTGGAGGGTGGCAGGCTTCAATAGGGTCATGTCTGAGACAGGCCTCCCTTGTTCCCCTGCACAATGTTGTCACTGAACTCTAGCTAAAGACTGAAGCCCCTTACACCTGAGGTCCAGGCCAGCCTGCCCTGCTGCTCCACCCCACCCCAATGTCCTGTTCAAACAGCAGAGCCAGTCCCATTGAAGAAATTGCCCTAACCTTTCTTTTGCTTATAATACTGCTCTTGAAATAACAGTTTCACAAAACTGGGTGCCAAAACTTTTGGTGATAAGATGCAAGGATGGACATTAATCTGGTTTACAAAGTAGCTGTGCCTGTCCTCAAACTCCTCAACTAAATACACTAAGATGAAACAGCATACCAGCCCTGGGGGCCAAGCTGAGTATCTTGGGTCACTGGTAAGCCCCAGGGTGAACCCTTAGCTTCCTACAAGGGGCAGAAATACCTTAATATGTTCCTTTGGGTGACATGCTGTCAACAAACCTGAGTGACAAAAATAGGACAGGCAAGCTGAGCACCGGTGGCTCACATCTGTAATCCTAGCTACTTAGGAGGCAGAGATCAGGAGGATTGCAATTTGAAGCCAGCCTGGAGAAATAATTCATGAGACTCTATCTTGAAAAAAAACCTTCACAAAAAAGGGTTGGGGGAGTAAGGTTCAAGGTGTAGACCCTGAGTTCAAACCCCCAATACCAAAAATACACACACCCACACCCCCCCCCCAAACAAACCGAAAAATGGGGCAGATACCACAAGGGAGGAGTTTGTTTCCCAAACAAAAGTGTGCTCCACACATTCCTTTAAAATAGTTTTGAATTTTACTTATAATTCAACAAGCAAGAACTGGATGCCCACACACATTTCTTGATTCCCATCAACTTAGTCCAATTTGATTGCTTAAAATTTGTCAAGTGAATTCTATTTTATTTACAGCTTTATTGAAGCGTAATTTATATACCATAAAGTTCACTCATTGTGTTATACACTAGTTGACAATTTTAATAAGTTTACAAAGTTGTGCATATACCACTGCAGTTCAGTTCTAGAACATCTCCATCATTCTCCAAAATTGTCTGCAGCCCCTTTGTAGTCAATGCCTGCTCCCATCCCATGCCCTCAGCCTGTGGCTGACTCATACCTGGGTCAGTGTTGACAACAGTTTTGCTCTGAATGATCTGGGAAGGGGAGAAGCTGATTTCCACCAGCCATGGCCTAAGGTCCACATAGGCGTCTGCGAGTTGCTGGAGCACGAAGAGGAAGAACTCGGACACCTCCTCGCCCTTGCTCTGTACCAGATCCAGAAGTTTTCGGACCTGTGTGGGTATAAGCATAAGGGCATGAACTGGTATAAGGGGCATTTTCCTACTAGAAAGACCTCCCAGGGGGGTGTTCAGCACAGGGCTCTTACTATAGCCGATAGCCTGACCATCTGCCCAGATTGTGTGAGAGCTGATGTGTTGACGGCCTAGAATCTGTAAATGGACTTCCTCAGTGAAAATAAAACCACGCTACTCTTAAGAAACTAGGAGGCCTCAAGAGCCTAGGGATAAAAAGGTCAAACTCACAACTAGAGCCGCATCCAGCCATGGAATTCTGTCTGCTTTATGTCTTGACCTAGCACTGTTGCCATCCAGGACTGGGTGTGCAGAGAAGGAAGCCACCCCTGAGGAGTGACGAGGGGGGCAGCTGGACCACCCAGTAAGAGATAGTAGACCCTCCTATGCATTATATGTTAAAATAGCCTTTTTATTAAAAATGCAGGGGAGAAAAACAAGAAAGGAGACCACAGCACAGCAGTGCTACTGGGCTTTCCCCTGAAAGTGTTCCAGTCTCTCTGAGCCCCCGCAGCACCCCTCACAAACAGGTGCTGTTGTTCCTATAAACAAGGAGTGATGGGTATTGATTTTATTTCTCAAACGATAACACCAAGCTGAGAGGAAGCATGGGAAATTCTTCATTCACCTTGGGATGTACTTGTACCCAAACCCAAGATGAAGTCCATCCCGAGACTTAGCCTGTTGTGAAGAGCCCTTGGGGAGTGAAGGCACTGAATGGCTCGGGACAGCAATGACAGCTGAGGTGGAAGAGCTTGCTATAGCCACATGCACAGAGGAGAACTGCTCGGTCATGCAGAGCCAGTAACTGGGGCATCATATTCTATCACGATCCCAGTGGGAGATTCTGCCAATCTCCTAAACTCCCTAACCCTTCACTCAGGTCAGTGTGAAGCTGCATCTGGCCATCTGAGTCTGCTTGCATCAGCCCCATCGCTCATCCCTGCACCTTGTCAGGCTGGGTGGGACAGGCACACACGATCTCCACATCTTCAGAGGACAGGTAGCCATTCTCCAGCAAGTTGTCCAGCAGACACTGTGTGTTACGGATGCGAGTGACCAGAAGTTCCCGGTGGATCTTCAGCAGTTTAATGTGGGATTGAGAATCTGCTGTGACGACTTGCATCTCATGATGGCCCTGCTTTTCCATGGTTAAAGTAGCGAGTGGCTACTTTCCCCAAATTCATCTTTGATTGCATGTGTGGTGCAGGCAGGCAATCAGGATTCAGAGCCACCTTCAGGGCCCCAGCCTCTCAGTGCAGCCCCTGAAGAGATAAATGACATTATCAACAAACAAACCCAGGGAGGGATCCCTCCTTGCCCCCCATCTCATATGGGTCCTGGAGTTTCTCTCCCTAGAGCAAGAGCTTGCCTGACTTTTATCTGAGATGCATTAAACAACAATAAAAAAATCATGATTTGATTCCTTCTGCTTGTGGGTTTTTGCATTGCTAGGATAGATGACCAGAGGTAACCAACTCTTGTTTACCGAAACTTCCTAATTATTATTATTTTTTTTAAAAAGCAAAAGTGTGCCCCAAAGCTAGACTGGAGAAGAATTACAGAGATGTACAACAAGGAGACTTGGTTGGATTGGAGATCTCTGCATCCTAGGAGCAAGCGAGCCCAGAACTGGGAGAGAATGGTGGGGATGATGGGATAGGGGGTCTGAGCATAAAATGGCCTGAGGAGAGAGACAGCCAGCACTAAGTTTCCTGTGGTAGCCAGAACCAAGGAACCTGGGACACAAATGAGCAATCAATGTCTTAGTCATTGCTGCCCCCCAGCCATGTCATCGGTGTGTGTGTGGGGGGGTGTCCCTTCCTGCTACAGCAGGGAAAGTAGCAGGGAAAGTGGGGAAAGTAGCCATTCCATACAAGCACCATGAGAAAGGAAGAAGTAATGGCTACCCATAGAGAGAGGGACAGAGGGAACTTGGCCTGGAGTTGTCAGGGTCTCTCCCCAGAACCCTTGAAAATTTCATACATGTGCTGAACTTATCTGGGGGAGCAGAGACCCAAACTAATTAATTAATTTTTATTATAAAAAAATAACTTCAGTTCAGAGACGGGAGTGTGGTTCAAGTAGTAGAGTGCCTGCCTAGCCAATACAAGGCCCTGAGTTGAAACTCCTGATCTCCAAATTGCCCCAGTTTGCTTTCTTGTAAGAAGAGGAACATGCTACGATTCTTCAGATACTTCTTTCATCATCCTGAGTGTAGAAGGAATCATAATCTTGGAAGTAGAAAGATCTTGAAGCAGCCACATCACCCTTTGTCTAAGTAGGAAAATCCAAGCATTTCAGAGCGAATGTTTACAAATTTTTGTTGTTGTTATTGTTGTTGAGCTCAAAAAACCACAGCCCTCCAAACACTGTCAGGATTGTTACGCTCATGAACCCACTCCTGTGAACCCTTGAGTCCGATGGTTCCCAAACATGTTTTTCCAGCAACTTATATGTGAACTTCTGCTCTAACACACTCCATTTTCTTTCTTTCTTTCTTTTTTGGTGGTACTGGGGCTTGAACTCAGGACATTACACTTGCTAGGCAGGTGCTCTGCCACATGAGCCACTCTGCCAGCCCCTCATTTTCTCTTCTTTTACTTACCAAATTGCTAAATCTCTATGGAGAGTTTCAGCTGGACCCCACCCAAAAACTTTCACAAACTGAGTGATTAAGCAAATGATAATGTTCTCAGCAACAGAGGCCGAGAGGCCCTTATCTCAGGAGTTCGTGTAAATCTATTAGTTGTGAGCACAGCCCTTTCCACTGTGCCTTACTTTGTGACCCACTTTAAAGGGGTCACAGGTTTAGAAAAGTGATTCCCTTAAGGCACATCAATTGACAACATTAAACTTAAATTAGTGGTTAGTAATGCCTTTTTGAGTTTCTGGTGTCATTCTTTGAAGGAAGTCAACATATTTTAGTACAACACTGTCCCCTCAAATCTTTAATTTCTTTATGGAATCTGAAAATTTTTAAAAGAAATGTTTTTTTATTTTTATTTTTTTTAAATGCTATGGGACTGACTGGGAAATGAATGAGCGAAAATAGTGACAGGATAGTTTCAGAACTATCCTGATCCAGAACCCCAAAATCTTGGAGTTCTCCCCGTAACTTCATCTTTTTTTTTTTTCATTTTTCTTTTATTATTCATATGTGCATACAAGGTTTGGGTCATTTCTCCCCCCTGCCCCCACCCCCTCCCTTACCACCCACTCCACCCCCTCCCTCCCCCCCCAATACCCAGCAGAAACTATTTTGCCCTTATTTCTAATCTTGTTGTAGAGAGAGTATAAGCAATAATAGGAAGGGACAAGGGGTTTTGCTGGTTGAGATAAGGATAGCTATACAGGGCATTGACTCACATTGATTTCCTGTGCGTGGGTGTTACCTTCTAGGTTAATTCTTTTTAATCTAACCTTTTCTCTAGTTCCTGGTCCCCTTTTCCTATTGGCCTCAGTTGCTTTAAGGTATCTGCTTTAGTTTCTCTGCGTTAAGGGCAACAAATGCTAGCTAGTTTTTTAGGTGTCTTACCTATCCTCACCCCTCCCTTGTGTGCTCTCGCTTTTATCATGTGCTGAAAGTCCAATCCCCTTGTTGTCCCGTAACTTCATCTTTAAGGACAGTGTCTTCTAAGTGTCACTCATTTGGGTGCCACGTCATTTGTTTTGTTGTTGCTATGACTGAGTCTCACCTGTACTTTTAAAAGCTTTTTCCTTTAAATGGAGTTTTTAAAACTCTGATAGATCAATTTCAAGGGAAATTTTATGTCATCACTGGAAATAGAAAAATATATGTCATTTGCAATGAAGAGTTACACAAAAGTGAGTTCACCAGCAATAAAACAGTGCACCCATCTTCCAGCTGGTAAGGCTGCTTGGAAAGGCTCAGAGTTTTCCCTGTAGGCATTTGAGAGACATGGAGACAGAATAGCACGTTGGGAGCCCTTTTTTGTAAGATAATCAGAAGTCTGACAAAGCTGGGGAGGAAGACACTCTCTCCCTTAGTGACTCAGCATGTTTGAAAGCCACGCTTTGCTTTCCTCTTTGGGAAGCCGGGAATGGGGTTACACAACTTTCTTCATTCCTCCTCTCCTCAGCCTCATCGGTCCTCCATGAAGCTTCCATATACTCACTGCTTCTGTCTGTTCCATGTTCCTGATTCCCACAAAACAGTCATCTGTCTTCCCAGATTTTTCCTATATGACCAGCACACACATCTCCACCTCTTGCCATCAAAGGCGGAAATTTAAGGAAACTTTCTCCTGATTTCTGGCTACCTAAACAAAGCAGTACACTACATGTCAGCCCAATGGTGACATGTGCTTTCCAGAGACCTGGTTTGGGATTTAATTAGGTGTGCAGCTAACTCAATTCAGCAGGAACTCAAGGGGTGGCTGTCAGAAGGGCAAACAAAGAAGCTGAACACTGCCCTGGTAAACAGAGTCCAAGGGCAGACCAAATCCATGCCTTAGAACACTGCAGAGAGATCCAAATTTCATGAGCATCTGTTACTAGAAACACCAGGCAGCCAGGGGCCTCCTGGCTCTGAGTGGAGAGCCATACTGTCTTCACCTGGCAGAGGTGGGTCCTGTGGGACAGGGAAAGGGGAAAAGGAAGGGGAAGAAGAAAGGAAGACCAAGGGTGGGCAGGACAGGCTTCTGGGAACTGGGCCTGCTGTGTGGACTGAGGTTCTTCCAGGCTGATGATGTGGCACAGTAAGAACAGAAGTTAGAGGGTGATCCTGGTGAGGCAACTCCGGGAAACAATGAAATGACCAAGAGGAAAAAAAATCAAGTCCATGGAGGTGGCCAGAAAACAAGATGTCCTACAGAATATGAGATGGAATGCCAAATGGGATAACAAAGCAGAAAAGATAGGGCATGGTAAGCCCACTGTCTAAAATCATGTCTGAGGCAAAGGCAGGTGGGGTAGAGCCTATTGGTGGGGAGGGAGTCCCTGAGGGAGCCAGGAGGCAGTGCTAAATGGACATTCCCATCTCCCCTTCTTCCTGTCTTTTTTTTTTTTTTTTGAGAAGAAGGTTGGTCTTGAACTGCTGGGCTCATGATCCTCCCACTTCAATGTGCCCAGTAGCTAGGTGCACTGTGCCACCATGCCTGGCTCTTTTTGGCTTTCTGATCTGCCTTCAGAAAGGTTTAACTCCCAGGGCCAATTCACCACTCCAGGCTCCTTGTGGAAACTGGTACCTAGGTTCCATCTGACAAAATAACAGAGCTCAAAGAGAAGATTCAGGAGAGTTGCTCTGACAAATGAAGTGGGATGAGAAAAGGGCAATCACTGAAAGGAGAAAAGAAGTAGACAGACAAGAAAAGAGTAATTTTTTGAGATGGGGTCTCATAGGTGTGAAAATTTTTTGAGATGGGGTCTCATAGGTGTGAACCACCACGCCAGGCTTGAAGAGAATAATTTTATAAGACAATAGAATAGCACAGTTTAGTTAAGATAATACATAAATCTCATGGTGATTTTAAGTTTGCTAGTGGCCACATTAATAAGAGTTAAAGCAAACAGGTGAAATAATTTTTTAAGATGGTTTTACTAGTTTATACTAATTATACAAAATAATGTTTTCATTATGACATTTTCATACATGTATGTAATGTACAAATTCAGCTCCCATTACCCTCTCTTGTTCCACTCCCCCTCTAGCTGATCCCCCTCCTCTTCCCAAATAGTCTCCTTTACACTTTCATGTAAAGGAGAAAATATGTGATATTTGTCTTTCTGAGTCTGACTCATTTCACTTAACATGTTCTCCAATTCCATCCATTTTCCTGCAAAGGACATAATTTAGTTCTTTATGGCAGAATAATATTCCATCGTGTACATATGCCACATTTGTTTTATCTATTTATCCATTGGTAGGCATGTAGGCTGATCTGTAACTTGGCTATTGTGAATGGTGCAGCAATTAACATGGGTTTATTGTATGCTGACTTGGATTCTTTTAGGTATCCAGGAGTAATGTGACTGTTTCATATGGTCATTCCATTTTTAGTTTTTTGAAGAAGCTCCATGCTGATTTCTATAGTGGCTGGGCTAATTTACATTCCCATCAACAGTGTAAAGGGTTTCTTTAAACAAGAGAAACTAATTTTTAATGAGATATTTCATTTTGCTCAATATGTTCAAAATATTACTTCAGTGTGTCATCAGTGTAAACTCTATGAAGGAAATATTTTGCATTCAGTTTTTTTTATAACAAGGCTTTGAAATATAGTATCTTTCTTTTACATCACATCTCCATTGGATTAACTACATTTCAGTAGCCACATATTAGACACAACTTTGCAGTTTTATATACTTGCAAACATTAGAAAGGTACAAACATGCTCTTGAAAGTAAAGTAAGACAGAGACTCTCATACACCTCCGATAGGAAGGTGACCTGGTGGAGCCCTCCTGGAAAGCCATTTGACAGTGAAGCCAGACAGCAGGATCTTATGTCATAGAAACAGTAGAAATGAGACCAAGAAACCATTACAAAAACAGGACAGGCAAGGCTTCTCTATTGGAACTTCAGCTGACCAACTTGGTTAGGCTGCTCTCTCAACAAAGGGAACAGCTGGCTTTTATTGATTTTTCTGGGGAGGACTAACTAATGTTTTGTACTTTTTCATTGTCTGTGGATACAGTTTCAAAAGATGTTTTTCTTCTTCTGCACAAACATCCTGGCCTTGAGGTTTGCGTGTGACTTAACCCAAGAAATGCCAAGTCGCTCTTAGAGCTGGCGACATCATCTTGCATAAGTGACCTGGCATCCTGGCTTCTAGCCCTAATGGTAAGACTAAATGGACTATAGCAGCTTCAACAGGCAATAGGCCAAGTTAATGCTATGTAAGTCTTGACACACATTTTAAAATGATCAACATGTCTATATACAGAGTGCAGTAGAATCTGACCTCAAGGTTCAGAAGCAAAGGGGACAGATGTGAGATGAAGACAGAAATGCCAAGCCTTTTATTCCATTTTAGTCACCCATCAGACACCTGTAGGCTCCAGTGAACATTCAGTGTTTTAGCAAAAGTGGCTTTCAAGTCCCTACAAAGTAACTTAGGCAACTGTTATCATAGCCCACACAGCAGAGACGTTATCTACACCAAAGTTAGTGGGAACTTAAAATAAATTGCATGGCTGTTTGACCTCCAGAATTCATTATTTTTAAATCAACTAAGAGCGAGTGCTGTGATTTTGCTCTGACAAAATTCTCAGGGCTTTTTGGGATGAGGTTTTTCCTCAGTAAAAATCCCCCCTTTGCCTTTGCTTACTTCTTAATCTTAAGCGATTTGTGATCTTCTACAGGTCATCTGTGTGGCCATCTGCTGTGGCTGTCCAAAAGGCTCCCAGTCTGTAAATATTCTGGCTTTATGGCCTCATCTGGTATTTTATGACAAAGCCATTAAGACAGCACAAGGATGCAGGCAGAAGAAAACACATATTGTGATTTTAATGAACAGGTAACAGGTTAAGGGCCCAGATTTAATTTGCCTTTTGTCCCTTTGCGATGATCCCTACCTATCTCAGCAGGACATACCAATAGCCTGAGAAGAGTCTCTTTAGGAACTTCTTCTAGAAATAGGTCTTTGAAAAGAATTGGAGGTTCTGACAGGTTTGAGGTTTTTCACTGCAGGGCCTTTGTCGAGGTAGGGTCTTGCTGTGTAGCTCAAACTGGCCTCAAACTCTGATCCTCCTACCTCGGTCTCCTGAGTGCTGGGTTTACAGGTATGTACTATCCTGTTGGCTTGTTTTGCTCCTATGAAAAAGCACCTTGTAGTTCCCCAGAGCACAGCTGTAGGTGAATGGATCAAAAAAGTATGGTATAGCCATACAAGAGGGTACTAGTCAACAGTAAATTCAAATGAAATTACAATACAGCATGAATGTCACACATGTTAGGCTGAGAGAAACTAGACTCAAAATAGGAGAACATAATATAGGATTCTATGCATATGATTCAAAAAATCAGATTGGTGATTTCCTAAAGTTGATGGGAGTTGGTGGGAACATTGACTGCAAAGAGAAACAAGGGAAATTTGTGCAAGCATAGAAATATTCTGTTCTTGAGTGGAGTACTATGAGTGTCTGGTGTGTATGTCTGTCATATGTATGTGCGTATGTATTTAAATACAGCCAACTCTCCTTATCTGTGGGTTCCACATCCTCAGAATCAACCAACTGTGAATCAGCAACATCCAGGGAAAAAATTATGCCTGACTGAACAGACTGAACATGTATAGATTTCTTGTCATTATTCCCCAAACAACACAGTACAGCATTTACATTCGATTGGGTATACAACGGATCTAGAGGTGATTTAAAGTATATAGGAAGATGTCATAGGTTATATGCAAATACACTGCCATTTGTATAAGGGATGTCAGCATCCTCACTTTGTGTTATCCTTGAAGGATCCTGGAACCATTGCCTGCAGACACTGTAGAAAGTGTCCATAATACATATACTGGTCAAAATATGTCAAAGGCCCTCACCCTGTACACTTAAAATATGTGAGTGTTAAATGAAATTATACTTCAGTCAAGTTCATTTATTTTTGAGACAGGGTCTCACTATGTAGCCCAGACTGGCCTCAAACTTGAGATCCTCCTGACTCTTTTTCCAAGTGCTGGGATTATAGGTGTGCTACCATGCTTCACTAAAAGTATTATTTTTTATTAGATGATAATAATTCAAAGATTCCAAGTTTTAATTTCTAAGATTGCTGAAAAGAGCAATGGAAGACAATAGAAACAGGAAATGGATAATAAATATGCTTCTTTCCAATAGACACCAGAGAGAAAAAAATATAAAATAGGCAAGATAAAAAACAAAACAGACAATAGGTAAACCCAAATATATTAGTAATTAAATTGAACATGAATGGTGTAAATACACCAATTGCTTGGCTGACTTAGTAGACAAAAAACTTATGCTAGTTAAGCAGACATATCTTAAATAAAATAAGAGAGTTTAATTCATTTATTTATTCACTTATTATTAGCAAGAGGAAGGATATACTATATGTAAACTAAAGGAAACCTGTCATAACCATGTTAAAATTAAAGTAGAATTTAAGAATTTCATAATGATAAAAACAAGCAGTTCTTCAGGATGATACAAAAATTTTCATTTGTATGTACCTACTAATATATTTCCAAGTATACAATGCAAAAATTGACAAAAATAAAAGAAGCAGCCAAATCCAGAATCATAGTCAAGGACTGTAATATATTTTTCAGAATAACTGAAAGAACAGGAAGACCAAACAAAGAAACCCAGGAAGAATTTAGAGGTTGTTCACAATTAACAAGGTTACATTAGGGGCATCAACAGCTGCAGAATGCCTGGCGTGTTGAGTGCACAGGAAGGGTTTTCAAAACCAACTGTATTGCAAGTTCTTAACAAACTTCAAAGGACTGAAATCATTCAGACTATGTTTTCTGACCATGATAGAATTAAGTTTAAAATTAGTAATAAAAGGACACCGAGAAAATCCCCAAATTTACAGGTCAAGGAAAAAAATAAAATGGAAATGAGGAAATATTTTGAACTGTGTGACAATTAAAAGATAGCACATCAAAATTTGTGGGAAACAAAGTCACAGAAATATGTAGCCTTACATGCACATATTAGAAGAGAAAAAAGTGAATCATGTTGCTGTGTATGTTTTTAACATATTATACCATAAATCTTTGCTCTTGTTCATAAATGTCTTGAAAAGTTATTTAAGGAATATGTGAAATTTCATCACATATGGATGGCAATCATGAGTCAGACATATGGTCATATAAACAAATACTGACACTAAAAAAAAAGAAGGAAATTCGCATTGTGATTATTGAGTGATGTGGTTACAGGTGTTTTCTTATCACTTTGATTTTTGGGATGCATATTCCAAATTGTCTAAAAACAATTTTTGTGAATGGGGTGAACCCTGTAATGGAGGGTGGTCTACATCTGCCAATAACCAGGGGGAGGCAAGTGAGGCTTTGCCACTGACCTGTTCACTGTCAGGCAGCATCACCACCCCAGATAAGGTCACTGGGACCCATCAGAGAAATGATCCTAGAAGGGAGAGAAACTCTTAGGAGGAGACTGACTTCCTGTTTTGTCCCCTAATCAAGGGGCAGGGGGAGGAGGGGGAGCAGTGAAACCACAGGCACGCTTTCAACCTTACTTCTGAGGAGGGTTATTTTCTTTCTCCACTACCCCAGGGCACCCTGAAGAAGATGTGCATCCTCTTAATTGAGATGCCAAAATAAAAAGCATTTTAGAAAGATGTTCTCCAGATTCCTTTCTATTTATAATAACTTTTCTGGTAAGTAAAAACACAATACCTGGTCATGGTAGAAAATTTGTGAAATGAAAAGAAAAAAGAATAGAGAAAAAAAATAACTCACCTATCAACCCCATGCAACACTACTTTTAACATTTAACTTTCACCTGGATGCATTTGTGTGGATACTGGTACCTCCTAGCTCAGCACCCTCTAGCAGCTGTCATTACCCAGTCATGGTCTGCCTCAATGTGACCTGAAGAATGGCTGCCAGGTGGCGGGCAGGGGAGGGGAGCAGTTGGGGAGCAGTCCCAGCCTTATACATTCCTTCTACAGAAATCCATGAAGCACTTGCTCACGACCAGCCCTGATAATTGCTGAGCACTTTGGTTGGGGACCCATGTTGACCTCATGCTTTACCTACACTGCAAGAGGCAGGATAAACTAGTGGTTAGATGTACCATCTCTGGAGCCCTCTGAAGCTGAGTTCATACCTGATGGCACAGGTCATTGTTACTACCACTTTACAAATGAGGAAACTGAGGCAGAAGGAGATTGAGTAATATTCTGCTCTCACAGGGTTATAACTAGGCAAGACACACAGACCTCAAATCAGGAATTCCACATGCAGTGAGCCTGGGAGATGGAATGAGAAATGCAGACTGAGTCCCGAGAGTCTGGAGCTCTCCTGAGGGCTTCCCTGGGCTCCAGTCACCATGATCACAAAGCTGTCTGCCCCACAGGAGCCCTCTGTACTGGAAGGTGAAGGGGAGATGTGTTACAGCCTGTCTCTCTCTCTCTCTCTCTCTCTCTCTCGGAGTTTGAATTTGAGCACTCAAAGGGACACTGAATCCCAGTAGCTCACAGCACATGAGTAGTGGCCAAACGGTCTCTACAGCTAACTCAGGCTTGGCACCCCTTTATTCTGTGTGTCCTTATAATAACCCCATGAACAGATAATCTCAGTGTGCCCTTGTTCCCTGCAGCCTGGAAAACATTAGCAAACACAGCCCTGTTAGCAGGAGCTTTGTTCTGTGCAAAACCATCCAGCAAAGTCTGTAGGCAGAGGTCGCCCCGCCTAGAGTGTGACCATGACTTCTGACCCCCCAGGACCAGCAGACAGAATCTGGCCTCTATCCAGCTGAAGGGGGCTGTGTGGAGAAGAGAAACCCCAAGGAAGTCATTTCCCGTCATCCCCATTGGCCTTATGATGTCACTCTTTTCTTGTTGGGAATCATTCTTTTTCAACTATATGTATTTCAAAATAAATGATCCAGCTTTTTGCAAACTGGTGTTGCAAAACCAGCAGATATGATTCCAAACGGATCTGAGTCCTATTCCGGAAAAACATTCTTTAATAATGTAGCAAATGCTAATTTAGGGTTATGACCCAGACATTTCTGGCTTTTTTTTTTTTTTTTTTTAACAGTGAGCTCTATCTATATAGTCAGGCCGTTCTGCAAGCATTTCTGCTGTGGACACTTTCTGCACAGAGGTTGAGAACAAAAAGAAAAGTAAACAAAGGCAAGGCTTTGGAATCCGGCCACTCCATCCACCCTTGCCCCTGTCCTGCCTCTCCCTCCTCAAGCTCTTTTCTTGGGTAGTGAGCTCCCAAACGCCCTGCTGTCCAGGAACCCTGGCCACCACAGGAAAAGCCCAGTGATTTTATATGCACAGAAAAGTGTGGCTTCAGAGACAGGACTTCTCTGATCTCAGCACAGTTTTCACAGACTTTCCCACACCTTTCTCAAATATCAGCACACTGGTAAAAGTGTGCTGTTCACTAAATAGCTCAGATGTCTCTCCCAGGGCCTCGGTTTCCCTCCCACTCTCTTGCTCTGACTCAGGAACTGGGAGGAGAAGTGGAGTGAGTCAGTGGGCCACAGCAGTGGGCATCACTGCAGAGTGTCAGCATGCTCCTGTCTGTTCCTTCTGGAACCATGGCCAGCACCATGAAAGACAGTGCTGCTCCATCAGACAAGGCCACAAAATAAGTACGATGAGTGGAGCTTCTTGTCAACTCATGATGAACTTGAATGTGAGTAAGAGACTAACCATGCTTGTTTGAGACTCATGTGCTGAGACTTTTGAATTATCTGTCACCACAGCACAACCTTGCCCAATAATTTGACTGGCACAAACACTGTAGATAAGAAAGGCACTCAACACTTGAGGTAAATCTGATGGGTTTGTAGGTGGGATCATGAGTTCAAGGTCAGACTGGGTAACAGAGCAAGACCCTCTCTAAAAAATAAAAGAACAAAACCAAAAACCCCCACATACATATACACCTTATCACTAAAGACAAACACACAATAACATCTGTAGAAAAGCCAGAACTTGCCATGTACAATATGTGGTTCCAAACTATTCTGCCCTTCATAGTCCTAGACAATAGAAACAAATGATTGGATTTTATTTATTGAAGTAAAATAAATCAGAACCATCATCTCTGCCTGCTTTATGTAGGTGTCTGACCACCTCAGAGTTGGTATTGTCCAGATGGCAAAATGCCAATTAGAACATTCTGGCTCCATCATCTTGACTGTAACCCCTGGCATAATTTGAACACATATATCCCAAGTGCTGAAGATCATATCTGAATTCTGCGTTAGGAAGCTACTTGTGTCTTGACTAAGATTCATTCTGCTGAATTTGATCCACAGCCTCTGCCTCAGAGAAGTTTTACAAGTGCTGAAGAGAACTCTACGGTTTCTGTTGGTTGGCATGGACCACGTGAACATTCAGGGATAAAGTGACACGAACAACATGGCGTCACCACTCTTCAAGTTGTCCAGCAGTCCCCCTGTGGCCAAGTCTGTCTTCATCCAATGCTGACAGAACCGTGCACAGAACACGCATTCTGCCCCAGTCAAATCAGTTGGGTCACTTTCTCTACTGCACGATCTACAAAACACCACGTTTTTGGTTTTGTCTGTCTCCTTTTCTTATTTTGTTGTCAGTTTCTTAAGGAATTAACAAGCCAGACTGGTAAGCCTCCCTCTGGAGAGGCAGCTTTCATTGGCACTCTGTACTTTAAGTATCTGAAAGCACTTAATCTCTCAGCATTTCAAGGCAAGTAGAAGTCATTCTGTCCCTCTTCATATCTCCTCTTTCTCTCTCTGCCCTCTTCCTTCCCCTCCTTCGCCCTCCCTTTTCCCTCCTTCCTCTCTCCTGTCAGGCGAAAGCAACATATAATTTGAACCCCAGACATGCAGACACTGCCACCCTACCCACAAAGAAAGGAATGCAGACACGTAAGCACTCAGGGTGGGGCTGTGATGCAATGCAGGCATCCTTTCACAGCTACCCAGGCCTTCTGGGAAGCCATGGGTCGGCCCCCACATTCATCAGAACCAAACATCTCCTTCCTCTGGTCGAGAAGCCCTGTTTAGAGTGTGCATGGAGGACCAGCTCCCCCTGTGCTGGGACTCTGGGCTTTTGGAGTGGAGTGGAATGTTCTCCAACACATCCATTTTAGATATAAGGAAACTGAGGCCCTTCAACAGGGCAGAGACTTGTCTGAATCAGCCAAATGGAAAACCCAGGCCTCTGGGCACTGAAGCAACTGCTTCTTTTGTTTACTTCTGGCTAGAGTAGCCTCCTTTGTGGCTGGGAGTCTTCCCCATCTCCCAGAGGGGTCTGATACCTGTCAGAATGGGAGAAGGTCAGGGGCCCACCTCTCTCTGTCCCTCCCCTATGCCCATCTCTCCCTGCTGGAGTTCCCATGGCACTTTAACCCATTTCTCTCTTTCTAAATTCTCTTTCACAGCAACTGAGAGTGGCAAGGCTACCTGATTCGAATCACTAGCTATGTGACTTGGACAAACGACACCTCTGTTCCTCTAGTTTCTTTTCTGTGAGACAGATAAACCACAGCACCTACCTCACAGGATTGCTGAGGATGCAATGAGTTAAAGTTAATACATATCTGGTGTTTAGAACAGCACTGGCCACACAGTGAGTACTTGCCTTGATCTACAAGATGGCGGTCAAGAGCCAGGATTTCTGTCCAGCCAGGTTTGAGGCATAGCATTTAGCTAAAAGGGATGGTGTCCATCTGGTGAGTCATGGTGAGATAAAAGCCGTGGAGTGAATGGCCCAGTGCGCTGCACACAGCAGGTGCTTCATCCTGTCACTGATGAGTATGTGCTTTTCCACAATGCAGACTCTGAGAATGGTAGCTACTGAGTTTATTAGTGGATAAGTTATTACATCACCAGCATTACCTATTGCTCTAATTCTCTCAGATTAGCTGCTGCCTTCAAAAGGTTAACCACAGCCCAGCTCTCAATTTCTAAAGTGTTATTTGTACAATCATTTGGTGACTATGTCTTATAAGGCTCAGAAGCAACAGCTGATTGAAAATGTCAATTTTAAAATTTGATCTGGGCTTTGAAAAAGGAAGTTCCCAAAACATCATGCTTGGAGCTCACCTCTGAGGAGCCAGTGAATAGAAACATCTTAATAAGGAAAGCCAACCGCCTACAACAGAGCATTGAATCAGAACTCATGTTCTGGAACTTTGCACAAAGTGCTCGTGCAGAAAAAAGTTGTACAAAGAGCAGATCTGGAAGTTGGGGGACATCTGAATATGGCATTTAGGACTGCCACAGAAAGTACCTGGGACCTCTCAAATGAGTGGCGTTTCACAAGAACAAAATATATTAGTCACCACAGAAGCTTGAGCTGGAACTTCGCCGTGAGCAAATAAATACTTTGCTGATTGCTGGCCAAAGAGCTTAGCTGAAGACTTGTCTTGCCACATCTGAACACGTGTACATAACCAGCAGCATCCAGGACACAAATCTGTCACAGAGCTGAACCGGAGAGTACAGTGGCATTTCTATGCACGGACTCTGAGGGTCCGTTGAGAAGTTGACAGAGCACAAAGCCTTAACTGTTCTCCCCAGAGCCAGCACAGCCTGGGATAGGCTGCTCTTGGTGCTTTCCTGAGTGAAGTCCTAATTTATGGAGAAGACCTGCCCAACCAGCCATGACACATGAAGGAGGAGCAGGAGGAGGTGCGTGCAAATGTCTGGAAGTCTTCAGGCCTCAGAGTGTACAGTGGCCTGAAAGCTACAAATAAAGAATTTCTTTTTTCCAAACACAGGGTGCTGGAGGTATAGCTCAGTGATGAAGTGTGTGCCGGGCATGTGGAAGCCCCTGATTCAATCCCTAGCACCAAAAAGACAAAAACAAAGACCTTCATCTCCCAAGCATATGCAAATTCCCCCAGCAGATGCATTCAGATTTTCAAAGGTGAATGGGGCTAGGAAGCTTCCCTTTTGAGACTTTTGGGCTACTGCCAGAGGGGGCAGAAGAAATGCACAAAAAACTGCCAACTATGCCTCTTCCCTTAGTCATGGAGTTCCCAGCATTATGAGCCTGCAACTATGGCCTCCTGTCCCCCAACCTCCCTCCACTCTTCGGGGATCTTTTATTCATGGACTAGAATCCCCCAAAGACCGTCCATTGAGCCTCCTGATGAAAGATGCTAGGATGCCTAGCAGGACCCCACTCATTCTTACCCATCATCCCAGAACGCTCTAGAATGGGTGCTGTGGACATACCTGGCTCCAAATCCTGGTCCTGCCTTCTTTTGCCTGATTCTGAAAACCATTATGTCAACCTCCAGAATCAGGTCACACTTTAACACAGAGCTTCTAAACCTTACTAAGCAAGGGTTACTATGGTTTGGATATTTGTCCTCCAGGAGGTATATATTGGAAACTTAATCTCCAAAGGCCTGTGTTCATGGTATTTGGAGATGGGACCTTTGAGAAGAGATTGAGTCACGGGAGCTCTGTCCTCATAATTAATTGATCCATTCAGGAATCAAAGGACTCAGAGATCAGTGGGCATGATGGTTTGGATCTTAAATGGTCCCCTAGAAGCCACATGCTAAAGTCTTAGTTGCCAGCCTGTAGCACTATTTGGAGATGGTGGAACATTTTTGGAGATGGGGCCTAGTGGAAGGAAGTTAGGTCTTTGGGGACATGCCCTGGAAGGGGAAATTGGGACAATTCCTGTCTTATTGCCTCCAGCCACTATGAGGCAAGCAGTTTCTTCCACCACATGCTCCCTGCCATGATGTTCTGCCTCACTACAGGTCCAAAGGCAACAGGGCCAAGCAATCATGAACTAAAACCTTTAAAACAATGAGCCAAAATAAACCTTTCTTCTTTTTAAGTTGATCTCTCAACTATTTTTTAAAATTTTTATTTTATTCATATGTGCATATCTCTCAGCTATTTTGTCACAGCGATGGAAAACTAACACAATGGGGTTATCAAGAGAGTGGGTTAGTTATCAGAAGAGTGGATCTGTTATAAAAACAAGTTCAGCAGACTCTCATGAGCCCCCTCTCCTTTCTTTCTGCAGAGACTTGCCACCAGCAGGCAGTCCCTCACCAAACTGGCTCTTTGACCTTGAAAATCCCAGCCTCCAGAACTGTAAGAAATAAATATCTTTTTTTTTTAATGGGACTGGGGTTTGAACTCAGTTTCACACTTGCAGAACAGGTGCTTTATCACTTGAGCCACATCTCCAGCTCAGAAATAGATTTCCTTATAAATTACCCAGTGTCAGTTATTGGGCTACCACAAAGCAAGCAGACTAAAACAGGGTTGTTATTCTTATCTTGATTGATAGGGAAAAGATGGTGAGGTGGAATCTTCAGTAGTTTCCTACAGCATGTTTAAGTAGAATCCTGCATCTTTATAGCCCAGGATGCTTTGCTCGGCCTGAGCTTGGCTTATTCTCTAGATCCTCTCTGTACCCTCTGGCTCAGGCCTGCCTCTTACTACTCACACACCCAGGTCCTTCCCACCTCTGGTCTTCAAACATGCTGTTCCCTTCATCTGGCATGATTTTGCACCTTTTGTACCTTCCCAAGTCCTACTTGAAAAGACTCGTTCCTGGAGAGGCATCCCCAGACTTCTCCAATCCCAGCACGGCTCTGGTCTTCTGTCTCATGATATGCTATTACTTCTGCTTCAAGCACTTACCACTTTTATAACTACGTATTTTCTTGTAGTTTACAGACCCATCTCACTGTGGACTGAATGTCTGTGTCCCCTCAGAATTCACATATTGAGGTCTTGATCCCCAACATGGTAGTGTTTGGAGGTGAGGCCTGTGCAAAGTGGTTCAGTTTAGATGAGGTTCTGAGGGTGAGGCCCTCACGAGGAGACGAGTGTCCTTATAAAAAGAGATATGAGAGAGATGTCTTCCTGTCCCTGGCTGCCACATGAGGACACAGCAATACAGCAGTCATCTGTAGGCCAGGAAGAGAACATCCACCAACCCAACCAGGCTGACACCTGAATCTCAAACTCCTAGCCTCCAGAACTGTGAGAAATAAACACTTGGTGCTTAAGTCACAGTCTCTGGCAGTTTGCTACAGAGGCAGCCTCCAATACCCTGCAAACTCCATTTGGCCTGTGTGAGGCTGTGTCTGTTTCATTCATTGCTCCATCCCAAGTACTTAGTAGATGCCTGATCCCAGCAAGACCTTCTGATGATATTCTCTGAAGTGATGTGTTGAAGGATCAAAGCTCCAAAGAGCCAGGAGGAACCAGAGTTAACAGAGAACTTTTCCTTCCCAGCTTACTGGCTGGGTGCCAGTCAGCCACTTACTTCCTCGTGAATTGCTACCTCTTTATCAGAAATGTGAAAGCATCCATAACTCACTCAACTGAGAATTTGCTTTTCTGGGCTCTGGAGGTTCCCTAACATAGGCCTCTGGGAAGATGGCGAGATCTCAAGAAAAGGAACCAGCCACTGAAGTGAAAAGGGAGGGAACATGTGCAAAAAATTTCAAAAACAGGGTGTACTCTGTTGGTGGGAATGTAGACTAGTACAACCACTCTGGAAAAAAATTTGGAGGCTACTTAAAAAGCTGGACATCGATCTACCATTTGATCCAGCAATACCACTCTTGGGGATATACCCAAAAGACTGTTACTCCAGAGGCACCTGCACATCCATGTTTATTGCGGCACTATTCACAATAGCCAAGTTATGGAAACAGCCAAGATGCCCCAGCACTGACGAATGGATTAAGAAAATGTGGTATCTATACACAATGGAATTTTATGCAGCCATGAAGAAGAACGAAATGTTATCATTCGCTGGTAAATGGATGGAATTGGAGAACATCATTCTGAGTGAGGTTAGCCTGGCTCAAAAGACCAAAAATCGTATGTTCTCCCTCATATGTGGACATTAGATCAAGGGCAAACACAACAAGGGGATTGGACTATGAGCACATGATAAAAGCGAGAGCACACAAGGGAGGGGTGAGGATAGGTAAGACACCTAAAAAACTAGCTAGCATTTGTTGCCCTTAATGCAGAGAAACTAAAGCAGATACCTTAAAGCAACTGAGGCCAATAGGAAAAGGGGACCAGGAACTAGAGAAAAGGTTAGATTAAAAAGAATTAACCTAGAAGGTAACACCCACGCACAGGAAATCAATGTGAGTCAATGCCCTGTATAGCTATCCTTATCTCAACCAGCAAAACCCCTTGTTCCTTCCTATTATTGCTTATACTCTCTCTACAACAAAATTAGAGATAAGGGCAAAATAGTTTCTGCTGGGTATTGAGGGGGGGAGCGGGAGGGGGTGGAGTGGGTGGTAAGGGAGGGGGTGGGGGCAGGGGGGAGAAATAAACCAAGCCTTGTATGCACATATGAATAATAAAAGAAAAATGAAAAAAAAATAAAATAAAAAAAAAAAAAGAAAAAAAAAAAACAGGGTGTACTTAGGTCTATATTTTGATGGAATAATGTTCTAAATACTGCCATTGTCACCCAAGTCCCACCACTGGAACTTCCAGGCCTGGTTTCTGTGCTCCCCAAAACCCCACACCTGTACAGTGAGGGCATATTTTACTGTACCCGGGCAATGGCCTCAGAACACCTGGGTGACCCTTATCACAAAACAAACATCATAATCCACCCAAACAGCATTGACCAATGCCAGACAGGGGTGTCCTGTTTTTTTTTTTCAGTTGATACTAGGTCAAACAATCTAAGCAACAGTTGAGGTTTAAAAGTCATCTAAGGCAGGAAGAAGCTACCGCTTTCATTTCACAAGCTGCCAGTTCTTTGGAATCTAGGGCCCTGTGTCCAAAAATATGGCTATGCACAAAGCATTGGGATACCTGCTGTTAATTGCAGGACGGGGGCCTGGAGAGGTGGGTGGGGTGAGCAGAGGGGTTAGAGGCAAAGCACAGGGGCTCCCCTTCAAGTCCTGCTGCAGCTGTTTAACCTCATAGAGCCTTGGCTGTCTCATCTGTAAAATGGGGGAAATAATAATTGCTGCAGAGGGTTTTGGGGAAGATTAAATGAACAAACAAACAACAATAAACAAACAAGACCCTAAATCCCTTAGACTGGTGTGGCACACACTAAGTTTATGTAAGTGTATGTTGTTATTTTCTAGAGTCTACCAAATCAGACACATTGCCATTTCTTCAAATTAAGCTCAAACCATCCCCTCTAGATGGGTAGTGATTTCCATTTTACAGATCGGCCTCAGGAGGGTTAAGTAGTTTATCCAAAGTCACGCAAGGAGGAGACAGCAAGACCAGTGCTGGAGCCAAAGTAGTAATCATAACTATTCTTACCATAACAGTCTCCAGTTTCTGGAAGCTTGGGGTGGGGAGAGATGCTAAGCACTTCACTTAGATTAACACATCAAGTACTAAGAACACCCTGTAAGGAAGGAAGCATAGTAACTATTATAAAGGAGAATACAGAGTTGGAGAGGTTAAAGATCTTGGCCGAGTTCACACAGTTAGTTAAGGAACAAAGTAGAGGCGTGATCCCTGATCTGACTCAACAATCCAAGGTTTCTTCCGTGTAAATCCTGCCTGTCTGGTATTTGTGATAGGTCTCGTAGTTCCACTGGAAATCGTCAGCATGTCTAATTTCAAGTCCCTAGTAAAACAGGCCTGGTTAAAGGGAATCAGGAATGGCTCTCTTAATGAAGGGGCCTGTGGTCTCTTCCTGCCCAGTTCCTTCCAGAAGGTTTGGGCTGGAGGTACAGAAAGCAATCTGGGAATGTGCTACAATGAAACACAGAAGGTTTTGGGTTATTAATCCTTTAACCTTTCAGAAATTAGAACAACATAAGTATTCTCCCAAGTAAATTATGGTCTGCTCACAGTTCTACCACTGCCCTACCTAGTCACCTGGGGCTCTGAAAATACCCACCAAGCAACAATCTTCCCAATTCTTCTGTTGTAACCTTTGTGGCAGCTACAAGACAACAGAAAGGCAAGAGACATCAAAATTCTAAAACAAACATCTACTGAGGGGAATTTTCATGTTTTATTAAAACATTAATCTACTAAAATTTGGTGCTAATCTGTGTCACCTAGCCAATACGTGGACCCTACATCTTGATCCATTTATTAGTCCTTCTATAACATTTTCTATAACTCAGAAGAAAATGACTTCTCAACAAAATAAATTCCAAAATGGCACTTTTCTAGCGAATCACCTATTGATTTTAATGAAACATAGTACAAAATTGCCTTTTTGGCTCTAAAGAAGTGATTCCTTGGGGGGGAAACTCTGTCCCATCTAAGAGCCAGGAAAGACCCCTCCAGGTGAAGCACCCTCTGGCTCCCTGTGTCTGGAGCCTGGGAGGAAAGTGAGGGGAAGGCAAGCTTGCTATGGCCAATCTTTGTAGTAATTTCTGACCACAGATTGATGTGTGGCAGTTCCAGATGAAACTCAAGTTTAAATAAGAATCCAAGTCAGAAGTCTTACTTTGACCAACTTCCTAGCTCTGGGTAAAATCTGTCAATTAACTAAAATGGCAGCAACCACTGGCCTCTTACCACAGAATCAAGCTTAGAAGAAACACTTGCCTTCATTGAACATTTGACGCACCAAAGACTTTTCCTAGAAACATGTCAGGATCTTTCAGGTGGCTGGAAGGAGGCCCATGTAGAACATGCGACTGACTTTCCCCAGAAACTTTAAGAAAGCAAGATTCCCAAAACTTGCAAAATTACCCACAGCTCTCTATGGCAAAAATTCAGCACAGGTGCAAATGTTAGCTTTTCTTATTTCATCTTGTCTAAAAGAAGAAATGTAGAAGAAACTGGTAACTTACTACTCACATCCCAGGTTTATGTCTTAGATTTTAAACACATACTGAAACTTTTCTGCAGATAAGAGACAATTGAAATTCTAGATTAAGCAAATATCAGTGATCACACATAAGCTATGATAAAACTTATACTTCATACCTCCATGGCTTTTCTGCTATTATTTCTGGTGTCTAAACAGTGCTGCGGCTGTGACTATCAAAGTGACTGTCCTGACACGTAGAGTGGGTGGCCAGGAGAAAGTGTGAGCTGGGACGTGGGAATCTGCAGTTGTATGATGTGGACTCTCTATCTCCAGATTCCTGACTGTCCTTCGTCATTGAAGAAACAGTCATTGCCTCTAGGCTAAAAGTCAGGAACAAAACAGGAACATGGGGTGTGTGGTGGGAGGCTGCTCCCGGCAGGAAAGCCATGTGTGTCCACATGGAATCCAAGTCCCTGTTGACAGCGCAGCTTTCTTGGAGGCCATGTGTTTATATATGTGGAGTGGGGTGGGGGAAGTCTCAAGATTAAGTACAGCTTATTTTGTCAAGAAATTCAGTCCTGTCACATGGAGTGACACTGCATTCTACAACTATTAGTAAGCATGTTGGTGGCTGTGGTAGAGGGTGAGTGACCTCAAAGTGGCCTTTGACAGACTTCAAAGGCTAGAATGGAAAGGAGCCTGGAGCACCCCCCACGACCACAAGTAAAGCAGCTGGGGTACAGAGTAGGAGAATGGGGCTTGGAAGAGACATTTTCTGGATAAACTCATTGCATATTAGTGGCTGTTCTAAATGAACAAATGTAAGGCACACATTGTCCCTACTGTGTCTACCAATGACAGAGCACCTGCCATGTGCCACTGGTCTGACAAGTGTTCCATATATTATGTTAACCTCAGTAGAGTTACCAGTTTAGTTCTGAAAGAAAACAGGGGTTCAGAGAGGTCAAGTGACTTGCCCAAGGCCACACATCACAGAAGTGACAGAATCAGAATTTGGAGCCAGGTTTTATGGGCTCCAAAGCTTGAACTTATTTCTCCATTCCCCAAGATAAAACCTCTGAAAGACCCCTCTTCTACCTCTCTGCTGTGGGTTTTAAATCTGCCTTTTTCATCTGCCCAGCATATTGAGGATCTGACTGATGGCTCTGCATGCATGGATTACAGCTATCACCCCTGGCACCGGCTCTCAGGTGAGAACAGGGAATTGACTTCTCTCTGACATCTGAAATAGAGTTACTCCTCCGAGTGTGTGCAGTAAATCTTAAACAGGGAGCTTTTCAGGACAGATGGGTTCTCTGACAAGCATGCCTCTGGCTTTGCCCTTGAAGCAGAGGGTGTGAAAATTGTCAAAGGTTTCCTGGCTTCCCAAGACTTATTTCAAATACCAGTAATCCAGGCATTTCACAGACTGCGGAATCAAAAGTGTGTCACTTTCTTTGTTTTTTTCACAATATGTCAAAAGACTTACGGATATGAGGGTTTTTTTTTTTTTTTTGGTTGGTTGGTTTTTTTTATGTGACCCTGCCAAGCATTGTCTAATTTCCTTATTTTGTAGCCCATGAAACCCAGAGGAAGTCCTCACCCTGACCTCAGGACCACACAGGTCACTGGAAACAGCCAGCCTGTCTTGTAAGATGGACTCAGGAAGGCCCCACCTGCTGGGCCACCTTCTTTTGGACCCTCGAGTCTCTGGCTCCTAACCTGTGCACACTGGAATCAAAAGACACGGAGCTTTCAAAGGACACGGAGGTTGGACTCCCCCCTAGAGATCTGATCTTGATCTAGGGTATGGTCTGGGCATTTGGACATGGAAGTGCCCCAGATCCGCTGACGCTGGAGCGCACGCCTCTGAACTTCACAGCCTTCCCCACACTCCGGGCTTCATCCAGTTACACCCCAGCTCTTCCTCCACACCTTGCATTCCAACGCACGCAGATCCCGCGTGGCTGTGGCACCCAGGCCCCCCGGAAAAGTCCGCCCCGCACGATCCCCTGGACTTACTTGGCCTCCAGGTTGGCAGAATTCGCAGGGGCTGGAGGAGCCCGGTGGCAGGAGCCCCACGATCGCAGCTGCGCGACGCCGGGCCAAACGGGAACTGGCGGGGTGGCAGCGGCGGCCGCGCCCTCTGGCGGCGCCGGGACCCTGGCGGGCTCCTGGGAGAGGGAGGCCGGGGCGGAGCCCGGGCGGACAAGGCCCAGCGGCTGGTCCCCCGCAAAACCCAGTGCACTAGTGGCCAACCCCACCGCGCAGCGGCGAGCGGGCAGGCCTGTGTGAGCCGAGCAGTGGCCCTGGGGATCCCGCCGTGGCAGCTAGGACAAGGTCTCTGCGAGCTAGGGCCCGCCCCCTAAAAGTGCCACCCAGCACCGGCAACCAGAGCCAATGCCTGGACACCACCGGGAAAAGTCGCCGAAATGGGACAGGGCTCCCCACGAAACGTAGCTAGAAGTAATCAAGCTGTGCAACTGGGCGCACGCGTTCTAAACGTCCTAAAGTCTCAGCTTGTCGCCCTGTCCGCCCTGAAATTCTTGGCCGTATACATTTTCTATCCTTCTCGTTTACTATAAACGACTTGTAAAGGGATTTTAACATGCTCATAAATTTCCCCCAACAAATCTAAAAAGTAATTGTCACTTTTTCGCACAAAAGAAGTACATGCAATCACATGATCACAGATGTTCACGAATTTGAAAATTCTCATCAAATGCCTTCCGGGAAAAGGAAAGTACTTTTCCTAACCCAAAAGTGAAACTGCAAACAGAAAGGACTGCAGTACTTGTGTGGGCACCAAAGTGAGGACTAGGAACCCAATTCTTCCCGTTAACCCTCACAGGAATCTCTGATAGAAAAAAACCCATTAAGACAACTTTCTTCTAGGAGTCTGAACTTTTTTTTTTTGAGTGGTGCTGGGGATCGAATCCAAGGCCTTGCAAGGCAGTGTGCTCATGCCAGCCTTAGGATTCTGAATTTTTTATGTCCCTTAACCTGTCATTTATGTTTTCCATATTCCATTTCTCCAGTTGTATTCTGAGTAACATTCTCAGTAAGCTTTCCTTGTGTCTGTCAATGCAAGAATTATTTTGTAGATGTTTGAATCTGGTTTTTAACCACCTGAGGTAGGCAGAATAGTGCCTTCCAAATGAGCTAAACCTGGAACCCATGAACATGGCAAAGGGGAACTAAAGTTGCAGATGGAATGAAGGTTGCTAATCAGCTAAGCTTAAGACAGGAACATTATCCTGGTTATTGGGGTGGCCCCAGTGTATTTATAAGAGTCTGAATAAGTGGAAGGAGGCAGAAGAGAAAGAAAAAGCAAGATGGCACCTGAGAGGGCTTTGGACCATACCTCTGGCTTTGCAAATGAAGAAAAAGACTATGAGACAACAAATGCAGTCCTGACAACAGTTAGTTTTAGCCCATGAGACCCACTGTGGAATTCTGACCTCTAGAATCCTACAAAATTTGTAAATTTGTTGTAACTCATTTATAGCAATAGCAATAGAAAATGAACACATCTAAGTTCTTAATTTTAGTAGTAATATACTTATTTTTAAGGTGTTTTTAAGCTCTATTTCAAGTTTTCTTATTCACATTTTTTTTGGCAGTACTGGGGTTTGAATTCAGGTCTTCCTAATTGCTAGGCAGGTGTTATACTGCTTTGAGCCACACCTTCAGCCCTCTTTGGTTATTTTGGAGTAGGGTCTCTTGCTTTTTGTTGTGGTCTGACTGGAAGGTGATCCTCCTTTTTTAAGCTTCCCACTGTCACTGGGATGACAGGTGCAGGCCTACCATTCCCAACTTTTTCTGTTGAGATGAAGTCTTGTGAGCTTTCACCTGGGATGGCCTTGAAACTTGATCCTTTAGATCTCTGGCTTCTGAGTAACTAGGATTACAGGCATGAGCCACAGGTGCCTGGCTTTAAAATACAAAATACAAAAACAAAACAAAACAAAACAAAAAAACAAACAGCAACAACAAAAACAAAATCTGGGGATTCACCCCAAGGCCTCATGCATGGCAAGCACGTGCCCTACCAGCAAGCTACATCCCCAATCCCACTGTTCATATTTAATAGTCTCCTGTTCTTTATTGAGTACACCATTTAAAAAAAAAAAAAAAGGGCTGGTGGAGTGGCTCAAGTGGTAAGAGCACCTGCCTAGCAAGCTTGAGCCGTGAGTTCAAACCCTGGTGCCGCTAAAAACAAAAACAAACAGTTTTTTCAGACAATTGCTTTGTGTTTATCTTTAGAGTTTTTATTTTGAGACAATTATAAATCCACATGCAGTGGAAGGAATAATGCAGAGATTCATGTACCCTTAACCTAATTTTCCCCAGTGGTAATATCTTTCAAAGCTGTATTACAATGCCATAACCAGAACATGAAATTAACACAGTCAACATACAGAGTAGTTCCACCACTACAAAGATCCCTCCTGGGGCCTTCTACACACCTCACGGGCTCTTTAACCACTCTGCTACCATTTCTATAATTTTGTTATTTCAAAGATGTTGAATATATGGAATCATCCATTAGATAACACTTTGGGATAGGTTGTCTTTTTTTTTTCCTTTCCATTCAATCTATTTCTACAAAGATTCATCCAGGCCATTGCATGAATCAAAAATTCTTTCCTTTACATTGCCAAGCAGTATTTCATGGTGTGGAATTTTATTACAATATTCGTGAAAGGTATTAGTCTGGAGGTTTACTTTTGTTTGTTTGGTTTTGTTTTGTTTTAGTTAGCAATTTCTGGCTTTTATTTTAGTAGTTTTACCATAAGAAAATAATTTTACACTAAGTTTTTATTAATTATATATAATTACTAGCAGTGAAAATAAACAGATATTAAATAGTAAGTTATATATTGAGAAACTGTACAAATTACCTTTAATATTTTAATGTTCTTTTACACTGATGACCAAAAAATATTTTAAAACTATCTCCAAAACTATCTGCTATTTAAACAAAACAATCTAAAAGAAAAAAGTACAATATTGTTAAATATCATCAAATTAACTGAGTCCTCTTTTAGAGGTTTAAGAATGGTTGTGAAATTAATATTTTATTTACATTTTTATAAAATATGTCAAATATTTGGCTCTCAAAAGCAAAGTTACATACTTCATATTAATGGCCAGTTTAAAAGTCCTTTTTAAATGTAGGGAAAAAATTCAAGGCATTTTCCCTTGTTTAAGATATAATTTTTATTTTTTCCTTGTTGTACTGGGGATAGAACTCAGGGCTTGGCCTTGAGCTTGCAGGCAAGTGCTCTTACCACTTAAGCCACACCCCTAATTTTTTTGTTTTTTGTTTTTCATATAAGGTCTAGTGCTTTTGCCCCAGCCTGCCTCAGACTTTGATTCTCTCCTGTCTCTGGCACCTTCTGAGTAGTAGGATAACAGGTGTGCACTACCATGACCATATATGTGTGTGTGTATATATATAATAATAAATGTGACATAATTACATATAGTTATATATCATTATACTATAAAGAACTAGCTTTCAGAGCATAAAGGTCATTCTTTCATTACAAGAAGTATAAATTCTCAGCTTATTTTAAGTACACATTTTATCTGTGCAGTGTTTGCAATCACTGTAAGCCTGTTTCAGGAGCTGCTCCTCTGTATTAGAAAGTTCTCAATACCAGTGGCTTTTTCGAAGCACCCATCTATCATCCATGTAAGATACTTCTATTGCTGCTCCCTTCCTTAAGATCTTCACATATGGAAACAACATTAGAATTAATTTCCTTTTCTCATTACTCAAATCTTTCTCCAGGGCTTCATCTTTATAAAATAATCCAGAGCATTCAGAAATGAACCTGATTTTTCTAAGACAGGCAGCTGTGGAATATGGTATTCAAGATCCAACTTTGTTGTGCTCTTGCAATTTCTAGAGTCAAGTTGTACAAGGTGACTTGCCATCATATTCTGGATGCACGAACTCTTCTTTTCAAGTGAAAGGTACACTGATTCCATGTAGTTTGTTGGCAGAAAGGGATAAACCTAAATTCCACTGGCCCCAAAACAAGTTTCCTAGATCTGTAACCTGAGTTTGTACCACTTTTTGTCCTTGGTAAGGTTGGTTTTGTTGTTTTGTCTTTTCTTGGTTTTGGTAATTGGGCCCTTTTCTGTTAAGTTTTCTTTGCTCTGAAACCCACTTTATCTGATGTTAACATAGACATCCTTTGATTAAAGTTTGCATCATATGTCTTTTCCCATCATTTTACTTTCACTGCTTATATAATTATAGTTGAAATAAGTTCCTTGTAGTCAGAATTCTCACATACCCATTATCTCAGCTTTGGCATCTATGGATTATCTTTTCCATCTAGTTTGGGATCTTCCTGGTTGGAGGATAAGTGATCTTCCATTGAAATTTGGATGTTCTGGAGTGGTTTGAGTCTCTGGATCTTACTTGAATCTTGTTTTACAGGCTTACTCTGAAGCCACTGTCATAGGGAAGGTAAGGGCTCTGTAATGCCAGAGAGGTTTAAGTCCAGGCTCCCCTAGCGGTTTCCATTGACACACTGAGGTTTGTTGCCAGGAGGCTCCTGTCTGGCCTTTCCTGATTCTACCCTGGGGTAAGAGTGAGGCTGGGTGCCTGATTATAGCCTGGTGCATGTGAAATCTAGGCTCTCTTGGCCTCTGCTGGCATGGGTGGAGGTGGGTCCACTTTGTTTTTTATGGCATAACTGGAGTAGTATTTTTTCCTAAAATCTGTCTTGCTAGGTTGTCCCTTTCCTGGTCCTTTTGAGCTCAGTGAGTTCAGGGTACTCTTTTCTTCAGACAAGTCTCAGACGCACGAGGCAAAGGGAACCTAGAGGACTCAGCACTGTGCTGTGCATTGGGTCCTGAGGCCCCTAGCTAGGTCTCTGCCTTCTCTGTCTTCTTGTTTTTTATATATGTAATGTTCAGAGATTTCAGTTGTACTTAATTAGCAGAATACAGGAAAGCATATTTATTCCATCTTCCCAGAGGTTAAAGTCTCCAGACATCCTTATTTTGAACTGTTTTGCTTGTTTGTTGTTGTTTGATTTTAGATGAGGTCTCACTATGCTGTCCAGGCTGGTCTTAAACTCATGGAAGCCATCTTCCCAACCCAGCCTCCAAGTGCTGGGACTACAGGTGAATGCTACCATTCTTAGCTAAATTTGTCTTTTAATAATTTTAATATCTTAAAACCATGGGAATCAAATTTGTTTTTCTGCTTTCACTCCTGGGAGCAACTGGGGCTACAGTGGGGACCAGGCTAGTCCTCTCCAAAGTTCCTGGCTTCACAGAGTTCTCAGGTTCGCTGTAGCTGTCCTGTGGCAGGAGTACTGAACTAGATTCATAGTTTAATCCCAAGGCTTCTATTGGCATCTGTATCCCAGGAGACCAGGGTCATTTCTTTCCAGTACTACCTGCTCTTTCAGCTCACCATTCATCAATCTCCTTTCTTAGTTTTTGTGGGGGAGGGGCTGGTATATTTAGAAGATTCTCCTGTAATCCCAAAAATGCTTTTCAAGAGCTATGGTTGTTGTAGCTTATGCCTGATCTAGCTGCATTGCTGTTAGAGGGCCCAAATCACTGATAGAATAGGAAACATGTTACATGATACTTGGTAGTGCTACCTTGAAGACAAATGGAAAAACAGTGTACCTCAGGATTCCCAGATCTTTGTTAAAAGGCCAGACATAAAGGTTTTGTTAACATTTGAATTCGTTAATGAAAGTTGTTGTTTTAGGTAAGTGAGCAAGATCATCAGAGTAATATTCAACACTTTGTAGTGAGCCTTGACTACTACACTACCATCACTTACTGCTTTGTCACTGACAAATGTTCTTTGTTAAACTGGAGAACAGGGCGTACACAGGGAAACAGCAGGGTGTGATGTCTGTGAAACATGGTGTGGCCTGTGCTGTGGCTCAGCTTCACTATGGGAGGGCAGCAAAAGCCTGTGAGCTCCTCAGGCCTTTCTCCCAAGAGAACAAAACATTTTCACCTCATGCTCCTGCAACCAGTTCACTTACAGCTCACCATATACCACAGGGGCATGAGAGATTTTCTGAGATCCAGTACTGCTTTATTTATGACTCTTCTTTTCTCTGTTTGTTCAGTAAAGAAATATAAAGTCATATTCCTTGATAAGCTAAGGATCAAAGTGCAGCTCTCCTATCCCAAACATTATTCTGTTCACAATTCTGACTCTTCTTTGAAACCATGTTCCAAGGATGGCCCTGAATTCTTCAAATAAAAACAATAATGATTGCTAGTACTTGTTAAGTACCAGGCTCTGTCCTAAACTTATTACATATATTTACTCACGTAATCCTCAAAACAATCCTAAACTACAGGTGTTTTGATTACCCTTACTGTATAGGTGAGGGCACTGAAACACAGAGAATAAAATAAGCTGGAGTCTCACAGTTAGAAAGGGTGGCACTGACCACTGATCCCAGCTGTTTGGCTCCAGAGTTTGCAATACCCCTTTGGTATGGACTCCACATGGTCAATACCAGCTCCAGTACATGTGATGACTGAGTGTAACAACATAATGAAATGGAGAACATTATTGGGGAAAACAGGTGAAACTACATATACATTTATTCCTCTAACAACAGTACACCATCTTTCCAATTTTCAAAATTTTATTATCAACTGTCTCTGCAGTTTGCTTGCTGTTATTAACCTGATTTTAAAAAAGAAAAAGGAAAAACCACCCAGACGGAGCAGAGCAATTCACCAAATTCCCCAGCACTATCATCAGGCTGGTTGCAAGTTTATCCTCTGCCACAAAGCAAGAGACAGTGAAGATCAACTTAAGAAAATAGCTGTAGGTATCCACAGAAGGAGACTCCACATTCATCATTCTTGCATTCCAAGACCTTAGAGCCCCCTTTTAATTGTCTAACTCTTTTTATAGTCTGAAAATGAGGAATCACACAAGTGAGATACCTCTTCACAGCACTGTTAAAAAATTCGATGAAACATGGAGATATCCCAGAGTTCTGTTCTCAAACATTAAAAATACTTTGTATCAGTATTATAAAAGGAATGTCCTTAGATATATTGTTATGTTCTAGAGAGTTTTGCTTCCCCCTTTTTGATGATTTCTTCTATTTCCTCTGAGACCTTTCCTTTATAGTCATTTGGTTCTATTGCTTTTAACTTCTCTTGATACTCCAGTGGCAAACCATTTTCTTTTGCACCCAAGCAAATAACCTAAAAATGTTAAAAACAAACAAACAAACAAAAAACCCTGTTAGTCAGGAACTTAATTAGTATACTACAGCTTTATTTGCATTGTCAGAATCTGAGATATTAGGTTTTGGATGACTACTGAATAGATAATTCTACAGCAGAACAGATTCAGCCATTCCTCATACTTTAACATGAATGCACAGGTGCTTTCAAAAAATCTTCATGAGCCAGACACTGGTGGCTCACCCCTGTAATCCTAGCTACTCAGGAGGCAGAGATCAGGAGGATGGCGGTTTGAAGCCAGCCTGGACAAATAGTTCACGGGACTGTATTTCAGGGGGGTTGGGGGGAACCCTCACAAAAAAGGGCTGGTGGAATGGCTCAAGGTGTAGGCCCTGAGCTCAAGCCCCAGTACCACAAAAAAAAAAAAAAAAAAGCATCTTCACAGAATAGCAATCTTAACATGATTAAACATTTTTATAATAAAACAAAATAGAATTGACATGACCTTTCAAGAAAAACCACCATTCTTCATAAACAATGTAGCACTTAAGGAAGCAGCTTTGGTCTCAGTTCCATTGACTTCCTGACCTTGGCAACTGTGTTCAGGGAACTGTCAAATCTGTACCAGGCTAACTGCTCCATTCCAGGAACTTTGTTACTCTCTATGGTTCCATGTCCTGATTGGACCTACCTGCAGTGCCTAAGCTCTGGTTTCTAAAAAGGGATGTGGGGCAGGTCTCCATCCACATTCCAGGCTTATGCTTGCAAGAGTGGCTTACCTGACTCTGAAAGGCCTAGTGACTTTTCTTCTTCGCTGAGGGATGAAAAGCATTTTGAAAGTAGGAAATATATATTCCCCATAAAAATGAATCTTGTTGGTCATGAAACAATGTTTTATGAAGAAGAAAATTCTAAAAGTATATGCATAAACTAAATTTATTAAAAATACACTCATATATCTTCACTTTAACAAAGAACTTATTTGTCTAGAATTCTGAATTACATAAATTTATAAAAGATTTTAGAAATGTAGTCCATTATTGCACATGAACCTGAACAGTGTTTTTTTTCTGGTGCTGGGGATTGAACTCAGGACCTCACTCAGGCTAGGAAAGTGTTCCACCACTGAACTATATCCCCAGTCCTGACAACATTTTTTAATTTGCCATGTAGGTAAATAACTTCCATTTTTTTATTTAAAAACATTTTCAATTAAAATGATGTTTGTGTGGAAACTAAAATGCACAAAGATATTCTTTAGTTCAATCTCAGTGAAAAAAGTCTAAGCAATTTTACCTTTTTATACTGTGATGATGGAGGAGCACTTTCATAATTTGTCATCAGGTAACTGCGACAGTTTATTTCTTTCCCTTCTTGAGTTGAAACTTTAATTTCTATTACAACATATATTCCACGTTTAACCCCTTCTTGCCTGAAACCAGAACAGCCAAGTTTTAACTATAAGTGACCTAGACAATTTGGTTTACTAGGTAAAGTGCTGTAATCAAGTTGAAGTATAGAATTAGCAATTTAACTATATACATGGACACATTTGCTCCCTGCGTAGTGAACACATAACTCTCACAACATGAAAAGGACATTTAGCATTTCAATTAGGAAGCCTGAGACTTAATATTACAGTCAGATCTGTATCCAGAGGTTCTGTATCCACAGATATTCAACCAATCTTGTATGAAAAATATTCAAAAGTAAATTGGGTCTGAACTAAATACATACAAATATTTTTCCTTGTCATTATTCCCTTAAACAGAGTATAACAACGATTTACATAGCATTTACACTGTATTAGGTATTAAATTAACCTAGAGATGGTTTACACTATACAGGAGGCTATACATAGGTTATATGCGAATACTACACCACTTTATATAAGAGACTTGAGTGTCTGCAGATTTCAGGATACTCAGGGGTTCTAGAACCAATCTGCTGTGGATACTAGTGAATGACTATGCTTGGTACCCTTCTAACAGATCTCTCTAAATTTGTCCTTTCTGAAAACATGCTTCAATGTACTCATTTCTATCTGTACACTCCTGAAACGTTCTTTAGGCTACAAAAAAAACTGAACTACATTTTCTGACATAGAGAGAATATCCATCAGAGAAAAACAAGAAGACTCCTTTTTCCCATTTAAATGAGGCAAAGTATCAAGCAATTCAGATAAAATGTTTTTTCAAGGCTACTCTTTCTGCCAATTTTCTTTGTATTAAATGCTCTGTCACACAATTCAGAAAGTTCGTTATAAAAAGTATCAAAGCATTCCTAATATGTTGTTAAATACTTCTACAAATTATTACTTATTAACTGAATGACTTATTCATTGATTGAATTACTTATTGATTGATGCAACTGCAATCTTTTGTGTGGTGAGGAGGTACTGGGTTTGAACTTCAGACCTTGAGCTTGCTAGGCAAGGGGGCTCACATCAGTCGTGCCCCCAGCCCTTTACTACTTTAGTTATTTTTCAGATAGGGTCTCATGCTCTTGCCTAATTTCTATAAAAGACAGCAACAAAAAAAAAAAGGACCACTATCTTTTTACATAAGAGATTACAAACATCCACCCAAATCTCAATCTGAAAGTGTGACCTTTTAGATTTTTTAGTTAATTCACATTACTAATACTTCAGTGTTGATTCTGAAATATAAAGAACGTCTGCAGTACAACACACAAGTATACATCTCTCCATATAATCCACTTTCTGAATTATTTTTTAACTTATAATTAGAAGCCACCTACTCATCCAGAGAATTTAAATTGCTTTTGTTCATTTTCCATACTACTCCCCATACTTCATCGCCAGGACTTTGAAAAATGGTAGCTATACCTCCATGCCACCTTTCACTTGTTTTGCCTTGGAAATTGCCAAAGTCAAGCTTAAAATCCTACAAAGGAAACCAAAGTGATATGATCAATATTCCCTTGAACCCGAATTTCCCTCCTCAAAATGAAAAGGATTTACCTTGAACTCCATGCAATTAAACCATTCAATAAACTTTTGCGTTCCTTCTATGTGTAAGAAGCTGTGGAAAATACAAAGATAAACAGACAAGGATCCAAATCTCAAGAACTGTATTTTTTCATATTTTCCTTTAAAAATGAAACATATACTGAATACATACAGGCATCTTAACATTTAAAAAAAGAGCCTTAAGGAAAAAGATCCCAAAACTTTAATACTTTAATGTAACTGCTTTCATTTCTGCAAAGTACTTCCCAATGTACTTACAGGTACATATATTTTTACTTAGTGATAAGCTGGGTGATGGTTCCACGGGGGTTATAATATGTATCCTACCAGTATGTAGTGCCGTATTTTCTCTAAGGAAGCTAGCATTTGAGGTGATTTGTATACTTATGAACACTCCACTAATACTCACTAACTTATCTACAATAACCACCAGAGCAGCTAACATTCACTGAAAAATTACTGGGTGCTATACGTTGTGCTATTAGCATTATGTAGACTATCTCCTTTAATCCTGCAGCAACTTTTATTATATTCATTTTACAACAAGAAAAACTGCAGTGTAGAAACATAAGCAATTTACCTAAGGCCTCACAAGTAATGAGCAGTGGAGCCGTGTTTCTAGTTTAGCATATTCCACAGAGATGGGCAATCAGGGGATGAGACTCCCAGGGAAGACTAAAAATCCTTATTTACTTGTTTGGGTTAGGAAGATTTCTTTCCAGTTCTCCAACGTCTGGTTTCCTTAACAGTAAAATTTAAAAGGCTGGAAACTTTTAATGCTAAGATCCTTTCCAGGTTTGTACTTTATCCCTTTATTTGAGGTTTTCTCAAAAACCTCATCAGACATTTGAGGAAAAAGGTTGGTTCAAGCAACCAGGACCTTCAACTTGCATAGTGGGTGTTCTTCTAGCTCCAAGCCTCCCTAGCAGGACATCAGTCAATCTGATCAATGTTGCAACCCGCACCAGGGACTGGCTATCTGTTGATAAATCCAACAGACAATTCTCATTTTCCATCTTGCTCCACTTCTCAGCAGCTTATGATACAAGTAACCTTATTGATTCAAGATCTTATGATACAAGAGCCTTAATGACTCTCTTCTGAGTTTCAGGCTCTTCTTTAATCTCATTCCTTTCCAATTCTAGATCTTTAAATGTTGGTGTTTCTCAGGGCTCAGTCTAGGCCCTTTTCCCTACTCATTCAGTAATTTGCCTAGAATGATCTCATCCCTTCTGCAGCTTTAAATACTACCGAATGCTGGGCTGATGGAGTGGCTCAAGTGGTAGAGTGCTTGCCTAGCAAGCGTAAGGCCCTGAGGTCAAATCCCAGTACCACTAAAATAAATAACCAAATACTATCTAATGCTCTGATCATCTTAAAAATCAACCCATATCTGTTCTGAGCCTCAAAAACACTTAGAACAGGTGCTAGCACACAATAAGTAGCAAGCATTTCATACCCAGTATGTTCAAAGTGAACTTACAATTTTTCCCTTGCAAACTTATTTCTTCTCTCTCTAAATATCGCCATCATCTACCTGATTGTGTAAAAACTTGAGTCATCCCTCATATCTCCTCTGTTCACACTCAATCGCCAGGTTTATCAATGCTATCTCCTATCTCTCAAATCCATCCACCTTCTCCTGCCACCACCCTAGTTCAAGGTGCCAGTCATTATTGTCAGCATGAACTGCTAGCCCCACTTCAAACCCATTTTCCTTAGCAACCAGAATGAGTCTTCAAAAATGTAGGCTCATTCTGCATTTTCATTTGTTTCCATTCTGCAGCAGGTCTTCTCATAGCTCTTGAGGATCTGTGGTCTGGTTAATATGTGACCCTTTCCTATCTCTCCAGTCCTCATGCCACATTTCCCTTAATATGTCCCATTAATATGTGGTTCTTTTCCTGCCTCTCCTACACTCCAGCCACACTGGCTAGAAAATCCAGCTTCCTCTTTCCTCTGGTCCTTAGCACATACTGTTCCTTCAGCTCTGTTTACTCCCCACCTCACTCAGGTCTCAGCTTAAAAGTCACATTTTTACACAAGGCTTTCCTGAGCATCCTGGTCAGGTCCTCTGGTCATGCATTTTAGGGCACCTTGCATGTTTCATTTGTAAGACTGACCATACCCGTAACTGAATAATATCTGTTTGATATCTCTTTCCTCCTACTCTGATATGAGCCCTTGAACTTACTTCCTACATTTTCAGGCATTCCCTATTGTACAAGTTTGAGGGTAGAGAGCCCAACTCCCATTTTTGAAGTTTCAAAGGTCAGAGGCTGGTTCTTCTCAGATTTGCTTCCAGTCAGGTTGTGGTACATGGCCAAGACTTAACTGACCAGAACACCAATTCATAGCTTTGAATTAGAAGCTAGTGTTCAGAGTCATCAAGGACTTTACCCTGGTGGTGGATGACACATCGTCAGGCTTTTTAGGAGCTTCAGGGATGCAGCACAAATGGTGTGGGAATGCCTGATACAGCGTCTATGTTTACGAAGTTCAGCAGTGGCTCACTAGGCTGGTTCTGTCCTGTGACGCTATACTCCCTTTATGCCTGCCTGTTTTGTCAGCTTTGTACTTCTGCCTTTCTGGTCATTCCATGAGCTCTCCAACAGCCTTTCAACACTTTTTTTTTTTTTTTTTTTTGCCTAAATCAGCCCGTTTCTGTTGTTGCAACTAAGAACTCTGATAAGGTTAGCATAGATCACGTATGTTTTGTACATTATTTGTTTGGACATGTCTTCTATATACTGAGAGATCCTCAAGCTTACTCAATCACCTTTGTACCCCCAGCGTTAAGAGCCAGAAGAACATGTACTAAGTGGATGAATGTGCTGTACTGAAGAGGAATGTACAAAAGCTGGTTAAGTTCATCCAGCCACTGATTTAACTGAACACAGTGGGTCTTATGAAGCCCAGATTCCAGCTGTCAGGACACCTTAGATCAGGAGGGAAAGACAGGTAAATGGATTTTTGCGGCATCATGGGACAAGTCCTATAACAATGCTACTGTGTACAGAACAGCATGCACGGACTCCCCTGATTCGGGTAGGGAGGGCTTCGCGCGTGCACCTGAGTCAGTGGACAAGGCAGAGGAGCTGAGGTGCACAGAAGGGAGCAGGTGGAGTCCCCCGCGGGGGGTGGGGGGGACAGCTGAGGGCCTCGGGGAGAGGATACTCAGCTCAGCAGGACTCCCACACAGGCCATGGAGGCAGTGAGGACAGTGGGGGCGAGGGCCGGTCCCGGGAGGTGGGACCTAGGTCACCCTAGCTGTCGTCCTCGGGAAGAACCGCGTCCCTGGCCCACCATTCCCCAAGGCAGCAACTTCGGGGAGCCATGTCTCTCTCGCTGGGCACGCCGCTGCAGGGCACCGGCGGGGACACTGACCTGCAGGCGGGCCACGCAGCAGAACGCGGCCGAGGGGTTACGGAGATGGATCCTCTCCGTGAGCAGATTGCTGCCATAGGCAAAGTATAGAAAAGTCTCCTCCTCCTCGCCCGTGCCGTCCTCGCAGCCGGAGTTCGCCATGTCCCAACAAACGCCTGCACTGCCGGGGACGCGGAGGCGTGCACAAGGGCAGAGCGCCGCAGCCAACGACACCTGGCCGCTGGACTCAGCACCGCGGTGGTGGGCTAGAAAAAAGACCCGTCGCGTGGGCCGGGCGTGTTGGGACGAGCGCTTTTCTGATTGGCTGTCGGCCCGCTAATGTGAACTACCCTCTCTGATTGGCCAGTTCCCATCGCCTCCTCTCCGCCCCTCTGCTAGGACTCCGCAATATTCTATCCTGAGGTGACCCGGGACCGATTCCTCATTGGACTCGCTCCTCTGACGTTCGGGCCCTGCTCAAGATTGGCGGGTGTTACAGCCAATGGGTCTCGGCTGAGCGTCGTGGCCCACGGCTGCTTTCTCGCCTACGGTTTGCGCACGTGTGGTTCTGCGGCTGTTGCTGAGCTCTGGGGCACTGTGGTCAGGTCTGAGGCGGAAAAGCGTTCTAGGTCACGTTCCCTCATCCTGGAGCTCTCCGGGTCCTGGCCTAGAGGAGCCCCGCCCCCACCATCAATCTGACAGCTTTGCTAAGGACGCCGGGGGAAGAGCTTTGCTCTAGGAATGGGGAACCTGAGGCCTGGTTCAAGCTCCCACCTTATTTCCAGCAACCCCTGGTCTCCGTTTCCTCCTTTAAAAACGGGCTTGAATTTTGTTTTTTTACAGGGTCTCACTAGATAGCCCGACTAAGCCTCCAACTCTCAATCCACCTCCCCAGTGCTGAGATTAGAGGTGTGAACACCATGCCGACTTCATACTGTTAATTCTGAAATAAAATGACTTCTAAATACCACTCCCCACTAAAAGGTACCAGGGCTCTTTGGAGAAAGCTCTATGCCAGGTCAGAAGTTGGGAGTGAGTAAGGGCTTTATGGAACATCAGAAAGTTGGAAAGAATCCCAAGAAAAATGAGATTCTTTCCAAGGAATGGCCTTGCTGGCCAAAATCAGAATTAGAACTTGAGCACTGAATATAGTCACTATAGCTGTGTGCTGTGGTGTACACCTGTAATCCCAGCTGCTTCGGAGGTAGAGCAAAACAGATCATGATTGGAGGCCAAGCCAGCTTCCCTGCTCCTACCACCACCAAAAAAAAAAGTTAGCGAGCACCTGTATTGAAGAGCAAGCGTGGCATGGTGGTACATGCCTTTAATACCAGCTATAGCTATGCAGCTATGTAAAGTGGGCCAGCTTTACAGTGTGTCTCCCAACAACAGGCATAGGTAGAAAGATCTGGGTCACAGGCCCAGCCAGCCAGGGCAAAATAACCAAAGCAAAAAAAGGCTGTGTGTGTGTCTCAAGTGGTAGAGAGGTGGCAAGCTCAAGGTCCTGAGTTCAACCCCTGTACTGCCAAAATATAAAATAGCCACTGCAAACTATAAACTTATCAGAAATATTAAATATATAAAACTTGGACTGGGGTATGGCTCAAGTGGTAGGGAACTTGCCTAGCAAGCTGGAGGCCCTGAGTTCAATCACCAGTACTTCTTCCCCCCACCCACCCCAAAGTAAAGCAAATTAAAAGAGAAAAAGTGAAAGCAAACCTTACTTGACACTTGATTGTTGGTGACCATTACAGCCACTCTTACTCTGGAAAGAGGTGATTGAATAATATCCCATTCCTTCTGCCTTTCTAAAAGCAGCTGTATTCCAGGGGAATCAAATGGCACCAGCTGATGAGGAAGAAGTTCTCTGTATAAAAGTATGCCAGCTAAATAAAAGAAATAATAGAATTAGAAGGTCACCATTTTGCAGCCCCCGGTGAAACAACAGATTCATGCCAGGATCATCCATGAAACGTTTTAGTGAAAAGGCTGGAGGGAACAGAATATTCGTAGGGTGCCGAATTATTCCCCAGGATTACTACTGGGCATCGGAAAAACAACCACCATGAGGGAAATCTGGCCCTTCCTACCTTCTCCTAGATCAATCAGATCACCAATAAAAGTGGACCAGCTTTACAGTGTGTCTCCCAACAAGAGGCAAATAAAACTCTAACATCAGTTATGAAATACTGTTTCCAAAAGTCTCTAACCTCAAAGTAATCAAGCCTTTAATCTATACTCTTGTATCAGAAGTTACAACTATGGAAGAATAAAATGACACCAAGAGAAACCCAGAACAAATGGACATCCTATTGAACAAATGGCTCTGTGTCATTAAAAATGAAAGTAGCCCAGGTGTGGTGGTCATGCCTGTAATCCCAGCCACTAGGGAGGAGGAGACAGACAGATCTTGGTTCAAGTCCAGCCAGGGCAAAAAATTAAGGAGACCCTCCCCCCATCACAACACACAAGCCAAAACAGCCAAGCATGGTGGTACATGCAATGTAACCCAATAACTCAGGAGGTGGAAGCAAGAGGATTGCAAGTTTGAGGCCAGCCTGGGCTATGTAGCAAGACCCTGTTTCAAAACAATAATAAAAAACAAGACTGAGATGGCTATTCTAGCTTAAGAGAAACTTAAGACATAATAAGCAACACAGTAGTTTGTTCTTGGTTGGTTCTGATTTAGTAAGCCAGATATGGAGGTATTTTAGGGACAGTTGAAAAAATTTGAACTTGGACTGGGTAGTAGATATTATAGATAGTAGTTGTTATTAGGCAGGATAATGGTATTTATTTGAAGTGAAAGTTTGTATCTTTTAAAATAATTCAGAAAAACAAAACACAAAATGCTTAAATGTTAAATGAAGTGACATATATGCAGATGTTCATTATATTATTCTAGTTATTCTTTTCTATATGTTTGACATATTCATGCTGAAAGTAGGAAAAAAGATTCTCTGTGGCAAGCACCTGGCATATGGTGATCCCATAATAAGCAATAATATTGTTATATAACCTGATAACAAGAAGATTCATCCCTCCTCCCATTCCCAAACAGCAAGGCAGAACCTGAAACATGCTTGGACACTTCAAGGAGCAAGTTGCTTGTCTTGGCAAGTCATGCTTTATTTCATGACATATTCTCAAGGTCAATGCTTCAGAGCATTGTCATTTAAAATGTCCTGTTTGCAAAAAACTGAAACTAGATCCATGTACATCACCCTATACCAATATTAACTCAAAATGGATCAAGGATCTTAATATCAGACCACAAACTCTAAAGTTGATACAGGAAAGAGTAGGAAATACTCTGGAGTTAGTAGGTATAGGTAAGAACTTTCTCAACGAAACCCCAGCAGCACAGCAACTAAGAGACAGCATAGATAAATGGGACTACATAAAACTAAAAAGCTTCTGCTCAACATAAGAAATGGTCTCTAAACTGAAGAGAACACCCACAGAGTGGGAGAAAATATTTGCCAGCTATACATCAGACAAAGGACTGATAACCTGAATATATAGGGAACTTAAAAGACAAAATTTTCCCAAAATTAATGAACCAATAAAGAAATGGGCAAATGAACTAAACAGAACTTTCTCAAAAGAAGAAATTCAAATGGCCAAAAAAACACATAAAAAATGCTCACCATCTCTAGCAATAAAGGAAATGCAAATTAAAAACACACTAAGATTCCACCTCACCCCTGTTAGAATAGCCATCATCAGCAACACCACTAACAACAGGTGTTGGCGAGGTTGCAGGGAAAAAGGAACCCTTTTACACTGTTGGTGGGAATGTAAACTAGTAAAACCACTCTGGAAAAAAATTTGGAGGCTAAACATTAAAAAGCTAAACATTGATCTACCATTTGATCCAACAATACCACTCTTGGGGATATACCCAAAAGAATGTGACACAGGTTACTCCAGAGGCACCTGCACACCCATGTTTACTGCAGCACTATTCACAATAGCCAAGTTATGAAAACAGCCAAGATGCCTCACTACTGATGAATGGATCAAGAAAATGTGGTATCTATACACAATGGAATTTTATGCAGCCATGAAGAAGAACGAAATGTTATCATTCGCTGGTAAATGGATGGAATTGGAGAACATCATTCTGAGTGAGGTTAGCCTGGCCCGAAAGACCAAAAATCCTATGTTCTCCCTCATATGTGGACATTAGATCAAGGGCAAACACAACAAGGGGATTGAACTTTGATCACAAGATAAAAGCGAGTGCACACAAGGGAGATATGAGTATAGGTAAGATACCTAAAAAATTAGCTAGCATTTGTTGCCCTCAACGCAGAGAAACTAAAGCAGATACCTTAAAAGCAACTGAGGCCAATAGGAGAAGGGGACCAGGAACTAGAGAAAAGGTTAGATCAAAAAGAATTAACCTAGAAGGTAACACACATGCACAGGAAATTAATGTGTATAGCTATCCTTATCTCAACTAGCAAAACCCGTTGTTCCTTCCTATTATTGCTTATACTCTCTCTTCAACAAAATTAGAGATAAGGGCAAAATATTTTCTGCCGGGTATCGAGGGGGTGTGGGGAGAGAGAGGGGGCGGAGTGGGTGGGAAGGGAGGGGGTGGGGGCAGGGGGTGGGGGCAGGGGGGAGAAATAACCCAAGCATTGTATGCACATATTAATAATAATAATAAAAGAAACTGAAAAAAAATAAAATATCCTGCTTTTAAAACGCATTTTAAACACCTAATATGTATTTGTATTTATTATTTAATTTTTTTGAGATGAGATCCTGCTATGTAGCCCAGACTGGCCTCAAACTCACAAGTCTCCTGCCTTAGCCTCCTGAGTGCTGATATTATAGATGTGTACCACCAAGCCCAGCAATTTAATTATTTTAAAAGATATTTATTTTCTCTCCCTATTTTTCTTGCTAATTGCTTCATTTTATGGAAATTGATTTTTGTCAACACTATTCTGCAAATAAAAAAAGATCTTAAGTTAAGCACTGATGTTTCCTTAAACATTGAAAGCCTTCCCTCCCTCCATTCATTTAGCCATCCATATAGATTGCAGCATGCCAATGTGTATTGGCAGCAAGGGTAAAGTTAAAGGTAAGGCAGTAGATGGTAAGGTTAGTTTTATTTTTTGAGTATTTTTTTTAAAATGTAACCAAAGCCAGGTTAATATTTGTTAACATTCCCTGAGCACTCATTAAATGCAAGACACTGGTCTAAACTCTTATATGTGTGAACTTGCTTAATCCTGAAAGTGGCCCTTCGCAGAAAGTACTAATATTGTCCTGCTATGGCTGAGGAAGCTTAGGTGCCATAAGGTAACTTGCCCCAGGCTGAAGTTAGTGAGGGAGCAGAGGTTCCACCACACAGTCTATCCTCCCATTTTCCACAGTTGTAGTGCCCTGTGATGTAAGAAGTTAATACTAACCCACTTTCATGTACAGTATTTATCTGATGGGATATTATGAAATAATGATTCTAGCCTTTAGTCACTTGATAATAACCATAATGAGGTCAGATTTCTTCCAAATGTCATCTTTTAATCCAGTGGTCTTCAATTTTTCTATTATTAAAATTTTTGAGCATGCACACACACTCATATATTATCAGAACATTAATAAGTAAAATACATTATACATATAGCGACCACAAAATAGACATTGTTTAGTAAACTATTTTAATGTCTGGCTACTTGTGATCATTTCACAATCTCCAGGCAAATATACATATAGGTCAAAGTTAATTATAAATAATAATTGATGGATGTCCATATTGCAGATAGTTCTCTTGTAAATTTTCCATGTCTCTGACTGACCTTGTCACATCTTACTAGATCATTTTTATATTTATACCACAATGAATGTAATGAGCTTGTACCAAAAATCTGAAAAATGTCATCTCTGTCCTTTCTTTTTCCTTTGCTTATGCTTGCAAATTTATTAAGAGCTCTGGTCCAGTTCTTTGCAGATATCTTCTAAATCATGTTTCCATTTTCTGATAATTAATTAATTCTCTGTAAGCCTATTTAACCAAGAATGGGTGACTGACAATAAATCTCAAGACACAGAAGGTGAATGGATAAGAGCCAGTGCCACGATCAGCTCTCCCTACAGAGCTCTCCTCCATCTCACACCTCCTACGTGATAGAGGAAGTTTGACCGACAGAGGGCTGTATAGTTACGATATAGCAAAATTCCAATATTACTCCATAATTTACTTCTAAATGAAGTAAAATATTGGAAAGCAAATTCTAATATTTGAGATTAAATAAGTAAAAATAGAATTTTAATTGTTTTTACATCTCAGCAGATCAACTTGCTCTTCCACTTTGAATACCATTGTAGGAGCCTGAGGCAGAAAAATCATGAGTTCCAGGTCAGCCTAGGTTGCATAGCAATACACTGTCTTGGGAAAAAAAAAAAAAAGCAAGTTCTTGGGGTGTTTTAAGTAGGCATATGATCTGAGTTACATTTCAATAGAATAATTCTGGATGCTGAATGCAGAATTGATTCTAAGGGAATAAAAATGATAACTTAGAGACAAAGAAGGTACTGCAAAAGTGGACAAAGCATGCTAGGCAAGTGCTCTACTCCTGAGCTACATGAGTTTTGACTAGATGAATGGTGAGACTGGGGCAGTGGGAGTGAAGCTGAAAGAAAAAGACTCAAATGGGGTACTTTCTATGGTAGAGCAGAGCAGACTTCCTGAAGGATTAGACACGTGATTTTGTGTGTACCAAAAAGTTCTGCCATGTTCCAGCTATTATCAGAAGCCAGTGGGAGTTCCTCCCTCAGATCCACAGATAGCCTAAGTTTTATTCTCCAAACAACACTGCTCATGAACTGTCAGGTGTTCATTCAACATATATAGTTTAGGTGGAAAGCAATGCAAGTAGTGCCACAACAGGGTTTCAGAGTGGAGCTTAAACACCTCTAGCTCCCAAAGTAAAGGGAGCTGGTAGGCCTGCATTATTTAAAACAAATATGTATATATATATATATATATATATATATATACATATTGTACACAACTGTAATCCCAGCACTTGGAAAAACAAGACAAGAGGACTGACTATAAGTTATAGACCAGCCTGGGATACATATCAAGATTGTCTCAAACAACAACAAAAATAAAATAAAAAATATAAATGATCTAAAAGATATAGCAATCACTATTTAGGGTATACAGACAGTATGAAGTAAGCATTAATTTCTGGTAACTACAAGGATGTGGACAAAGCAGCTATTGAGAAAGAATTCCATTTGCTGCCTAAAACCTAGAATGAGTTTCCTCTGACTCACTTCTCTTTTCCCAACCCACAAGCAATCATTCAGAGGTCTACTGCTCCCTGTCTCCATCCTCCTCTTCAATCCCAAACTCCCCATCTTCTCCAGGCTGTTATCTCACAGCTGGATTCCTGCAACAGCTTCAAAGCTGGAATCTCTGACTCCCCTGGCCCTAGAGATGGGAAGGGGGTACATAGGGAATGACATGAGGCAGACATAGAGGTTGGTTTGGATTCACTAGAGCACAGGGTTCATATTAGAAGATTGGAGACAGGTCTAGAAGGGCATGAGTATAATTTATGAGGAACTTGAATTCTGCATTGAGAAGTTCAGACTGTTTGGCAGTCAAAGGAGAGTTATTTTTTTTTAAACAGAAGGGATCCTTACTGTACCTTTGGAAAGCTAGTCTTTCCTGAAGCTATGTTCAGGATGGCTGGGGAGAGTGGCCAAGTGCTGGATACAGGTTCACTGCAGTGGGCAGGGCCATCAAGCCAAAGCCAGGGCAGTAGTTATGGAATGGGAATAAAAGGACAGAAGACATATTGCCCATTCAATTTGTATCACATCCCTCCTTTTTGTAAAAACCTGTGGAGGCTGGTTTGGGCTCATTACTTTAGCAAATTTGAGCACTTGTGCAAAACCTGTGTTATCTGATTCCATTCTATCTGCCCTGCTAACTTCCCAGTAGATGGTAAACCCTTTGGAGGCAGGAACCACACCTAACATTTCTATGCACTTAAAACACTTACCACATCCTAGATGAATAATATCTACTCACTGATAAATCAAACCAGGGTCAAAATCTCTCCTACTTTATACTGTTCTAGTTTTCCTTAATTTACTGACTTATCCTTTAGCTCTAATTTAAGACTTAAAAAGTTATTCTAATGCTTTAGCACATCTGACACGCATTTTATCAGACATAGTAGTAGTTATATTACATCTCCTTCCAGCTGTTGGCCTGGCACATGGCAGGAAGCATGTCAGAACACAGGAAATGAGCAATGTTGGAGGTGGGAGAGAATATATTAGAATATTTCTCAGGATGGTTGATGAACAATCGTATTATTGTTTCGAGAGTGATCTTCATAAGTAGTTTCAATGAAGTTTATTCTTTAGTGCTTAGAGCATAACTATACACTTTAGAAAACCCTTCATTAAACTGTTAGCTGAGCTTGCCTATAAGAAAGGAAGGGAAATAGAGTTGAAGAGGTATGGCAGGTATGGGAGCAAGTTCAACCAAAGCATTCAGTTTTAAAATCCTATATTTTTAAGTTTTTTTTTTGAGGGGGGCAATATTTGGGGTTGAACTCAGAGCCTTGCACTTGCTAGCCAGGTACTTTACTTCTTGAGTCACAACCCCAGCCCTTTTGTGTATTAGTTATTTTTTCAGGTAGGAGCTCACATTTTTATCTGGAGCCAACCTGGATCATGATCCTTCAACCTACAGCCTCCCATGTAAGTCTGGGTTACAGAAGTGAACCACCATGCCTGGCTTGTTGATTGAGTTGGGGTTTTGCTAACTTTATGCTCTGGGTGGGATAGCAGGCATGAGACACCACTCCAGGCTCGAGCATGCATTCTTGCCTGTGTTTATTATTTTAAAACATATATACTGGGGTTGGGGAAATAGTTCAGTGGTAGAGTTCTTGCCTAGCATGAACAAGGCCCTAGGTTCAGCCCCAAGCACCAAAAAGCAAACATATATGTGCTATTCAAATACATGTATTATTAAAATTTAGAAAAAAATCCTATCTGTGAAATTTTGGAGCAATAGCTAGAGATTTAATGTGAGGTGGATTAAATGAGGGTGATGACTAAATAAGTTGCCCTAAGAGAAAACAGACACTGACAACACATTTCCAAGTTGTTCTGCCTCTGCCTGCATCAATCAGATAATTAGGCCAGATCAGTGGCCTTGCTCTATGGAGTAACACAATCCCATCCTGATAAGCCACAGTTGTGAATACATTGGTGCCTACGTGGATGCTCCCTCTTTGCCCTTTGAGAGGTCCGTGAATATAAGAACCAGGATTTTCCCAGCCTGGTTTAGGAGAGAGCTAAGCATGTGTTCTGGGACAATGCATATGCTCTAAGTCCTGCTGACAACGTTTACAGTCACTCTCAGAAGGTCCTGGAAAAACAATTCAGCAGTCTCTTATGTCATTTACCATAGCATTGTTAGGTTCAGACATACTAATCCCAAGACTAACCACTGTGAACGTCTGACAAACTGCATCATAGTCAACAAATTCATTTCCTTGGCTTATACATTCACGGTATTTGTAACATTTTAAATTCAGTTGAAATTAAAATGGAAAAGAAAAATTTTGCTGCATGTGTCTCTTGCTAACACGAGCAGTAGTGACTTTTAAAAAAAGAATGTAATTTACTTAAATGAAAATCTCAACATCGACCTCACTCTTTCTAGAAAGAAATTTATGTATAATAACTGGATAAAAGTCGAAAGCTTTCTTAATGTCCCATTAAAAAATAACTTTGAAATGAGATCTAGTTTAGGTCTCAGCAAACATTTATGGACAGTGAGAAATATGTTTGTGGTTCTCTGCTTAAATAATGTGTTTCGATTTCATATTGCTGGCTATTCAACAATATCTAATCAATAATTAACTCTTCTCAGAGACCTATGTTCAAAAAGCACTTCAACCGGGGCGTGCAAAAGCTGAGCGCACCCAAGAAGAAGGATCCCTGAACCATGTGAACGGCGGCTCCCACAGGACAATCACTGCCCCCAACCTCATAGCAACAGCAATATCAGGAATCCTGCAGCCAGGCCTGGTGCCATGAGCAGGGGCCCTGTGCCCCTGGCCTAGGGTCCTTTTCCCTTGCCCCCTCAGTTTTCCATTTTTTGTGTTTTTTATTGTTATTAAACTGATGGGACTTTCTGTGTTTTTATTTTTATTTTTTTTAACATTTCCTTTTTATTTTATTTTATTTTTTTTTCCATTTTTCTTTTATTATTCATATGTGCATACAAGGATTGGTTCATTTCTCCCCCCTGCCCTCACCCCCTCCCTTACCACCCACTCCACCCCCTCCCGCTCCCCCCCCTCAATACCCAGCAGAAACTATTTTGCCCTTATCTCTAATTTTGTTGTAGAGAGAGTATAAGCAATAATAGGAAGGAACAAGGGGTTTTGCTGGTTGAGATAAGGATAGCTATACAGGGCATTGACTCACATTGATTTCCTGTGCGTGGGTGTTACCTTCTAGGTTAATTCTTTTTGATCTAACCTTTTCTCTAGTTCCTGGTCCCCTTTTCCTATTGGCCTCAGTTGCTTTAAGGTATCTGCTTTAGTTTCTCTGCATTAAGGGCAACAAATGCTAGCTAGTTTTTTAGGTGTCTTACCTATCCTCACCCCTCCCTTGTGTGCTCTCGCTTTTATCATGTGCTCATAGTCCAATCCCCTTGCTGTGTTTGCCCTTGATCTAATGTCCACATACGAGGGAGAACATACGATTTTTGGTCTTTTGGGTCAGGCTAACCTCACTCAGAATGATGTTCTCCAATTCCATCCATTTACCAGCGAATGATAACATTTCATTCTTCTTCATGGCTGCATAAAATTCCATTGTGTATAGATACCACATTTTCTTAATCCATTCGTCAGTGCTGGGGCATCTTGGCTGTTTCCATAACTTGGCTATTGTGAATAGTGCCGCAATAAACATGGATGTGCAGGTGCCTCTGGAGTAACAGTCTTTTGGGTATATCCCCAAGAGTGGTATTGCTGGATCAAATGGTAGATCGATGTCCAGCTTTTTAAGTAGCCTCCAAATTTTTTTCCAGAGTGGTTGTACTAGTCTACATTCCCACCAACAGTGTAAGAGGGTTCCTTTTTCCCCGCATCCTCGCCAACACCTGTTGTTGGTGGTGTTGCTGATGATGGCTATTCTAACAGGGGTGAGGTGGAATCTTAGTGTGGTTTTAATTTGCATTTCCTTTATTGCTAGAGATGGTGAGCATTTTTTCATGTGTTTTCTGGCCATTTGAATTTCTTCTTTTGAGAAAGTTCTGTTTAGTTCACATGCCCATTTCTTTATTGGTTCATTAGTTTTGGGAGAATTTAGTTTTTTAAGTTCCCTGTATATTCTGGTTATCAGTCCTTTGTCTGATGTATAATTGGCAAATATTTTCTCCCACTCTGTGGGTGTTCTCTTCAGTTTAGAGACCATTTCTTTTGATGAACAGAAGCTTTTTAGTTTTATGAGGTCCCATTTATCTATGCTATCTCTTAGTTGCTGTGCTGCTGGGGTTTCATTGAGAAAGTTCTTACCTATACCTACTAACTCCAGAGTATTTCCTACTCTTTCCTGTATCAACTTTAGAGTTTGGGGTCTGATATTAAGATCCTTGATCCATTTTGAGTTAATCTTGGTATAGGGTGATATACATGGATCTAGTTTCAGTTTTTTGCAGACTGCTAACCAATTTTCCCAGCAGTTTTTGTTGAAGAGGCTGCTATTTCTCCATCGTATATTTTTAGCTCCTTTGTCAAAGATAAGTTGCTCATAGTTGTGTGGCTTCATATCTGGATCCTCTATTCTGTTCCACTGGTCTTCATGTCTGTTTTTGTGCCAGTACCATGCTGTTTTTATTGTTATTGCTTTGTAATATAGTTTGAAGTCAGGTATTGTGATACCTCCTGCATTGTTCTTTTGACTGAGTATTGCCTTGGCTATTCGTGGCCTCTTGTGTTTCCATATAAATTTCACAGTAGATTTTTCAATCTCTTTAATGAATGTCATTGGAATTTTGATGGGAATTGCATTAAACATGTAGATTACTTTGGGGAGTATAGACATTTTTACTATGTTGATTCTACCAATCCATGAGCATGGGAGATCTCTCCACTTTCTATAGTCTTCCTCAATCTCTTTCTTCAGAAGTGTATAGTTTTCCTTGTAGGGGTCTTTCACATCTTTTGTTAGGTTTACACCTAGGTATTTGATTTTGTTTGAGGCTATTGTAAATGGAATTGTTCTCATACATTCTTTTTCAGTTTGCTCATTGTTAGTGTATAGAAATGCTAATGATTTTTCTATGTTGATTTTATATCCTGCTACCTTGCTATAGCTATTGATGATGTCTAGAAGCTTCTGAGTAGAGTTTTTTGGGTCTTTAAGGTATAGGATCATGTCGTCTGCAAATAGGGATATTTTGACAGTTTCTTTACCTATTTGTATTCCTTTTATTCCTTCTTCTTGCCTAATTGCTCTGGCTAGGAATTCCAGTACTATGTTGAATAGGAGTGGAGATAGTGGGCATCCTTGTCTGGTTCCTGATTTTAGAGGGAATGGTTTTAATTTTTCTCCGTTAAGTATAATGCTGGCTGTAGGTTTGTCATATATAGCTTTTATAATGTTGAGGAACTTTCCTTCTATTCCTAGTTTTCTTAGAGCTTTTATCATGAAATGATGTTGGATCTTATCAAAGGCTTTTTCTGCATCTATTGAGATGATCAAGTGGTTTTTGTCTTTGCTTCTGTTAATGTGGTTTATTACGTTTATTGATTTTCGTATGTTGAACCACCCCTGCATCCCTGGGATGAAGCCTACCTGGTCGTGGTGAATAATCTTTTTGATGTGTTGCTGAATTTGATTTGCCATTATTTTGTTGAGGATTTTTGCATCAATGTTCATTAAGGAGATTGGCCTATAGTTCTCCTTTTTGGAGGTGTCTTTGCCTGGTTTTGGGATAAGTGTAATAGTGGCTTCATAAAATGTGTTTGGCCGTTTTCCTTCCCTTTCTATTTCATGGAACAGTTTAAGGAGGGTTGGTATCAGTTCTTCTTTAAAGGTCTGGTAGAATTCAGCAGAGAATCCATCAGGTCCTGGACTTTTCTTTTTGGGGAGACTCTTGATTGCTGCTTCAATTTCATTTTGTGTTATAGGTCTATTCAGGTGATTAATTTCCTCTTGGTTCAGTTTTGGATGATCATATGTATCTAGAAATCTGTCCATTTCTTTTAGATTTTCAAATTTATTTGAATATACGTTCTCAAAGTAGTCTCTGATGATTTCCTGGACTTCCATGGTGTTTGTTGTTATCTCCCCTTTTGCATTCCTAATTCTACTAATTTGGGTTTTTTCTCTCCTCATTTTAGTCAGGTTTGCCAGGGGTCTATTGATCTTGTTTATTTTTTCAAAGAACCAACTTTTTGTTTCATTAATTCTTTGTATGGTTTTTTTGGTTTCTGTTTTGTTGATTTCAGCTCTTATTTTTATTATTTCTCTCCTTCTATTTGTTTTGGGATTTGCTTGTTCTTGTTTTTCTAGGAGTTTGAGATGTATTATTAGGTTATTGATTTGGGATCTTTCAATCTTTTTAATATATGCACTCATGGCTATAAACTTTCCTCTCAAGACTGCCTTAGCTGTGTCCCATAGGTTCTGGTAGGTTGTGTTTTCATTTTCATTGACTTCTAGGAACTTTTTAATTTCCTCTTTTATTGCATCAAGGATCCATTCTTCATTAAGTAATGAGTTATTTAGTTTCCAGCTGTTTGCATGTTTTTTGTCTTTACTTTTGTTGTTGAGTTCTACTTTTACTGCATTGTGGTCAGATAGTCTGCACGGTATTATTTCTATTTTCTTATATTTGCTGAGGCTTGCTTTGTGCCCTAGGATATGATCTATTTTGGAGAAGGTTCCATGGGCTGCTGAGAAGAATGTATATTGTGTAGAGGTTGGATGAAATGTTCTGTAGACATCTACTAGGTCCACTTGATCTATTGCATATTTTAGATCTTGGATTTCTTTATTGAGTTTTTGTTTGGATGACCTATCTATTGATGATAATGGAGTGTTAAAGTCTCCCACAACCACTGTGTTGGTGTTTATATATGCTTTTAGGTCTTTCAGGGTTTGTTTGATGAAATTGGGTGCGTTGACATTGGGTGCGTACAGATTGATGATTATTATTTCCTTTTGGTCTATTTCCCCTTTTATTAGTATGGAATGTCCTTCTTTATCTCGTTTGATCAATGTAGGTTTGAAGTCTACTTTGTCAGAGATAAGTATTGCTACTCCTGCTTGTTTTCGGGGGCCATTGGCTTGGTAAATCTTCTTCCAGCCTTTCATCCTAAGTATATGCTTATTTCTGTCGGTGAGATGAGTCTCCTGTAAGCAACAAATTGTTGGATCTTCTTTTCTAATCCATTTTGTCAAACGGTGTCTTTTGATGGGTGAATTAAGTCCATTAACATTAAGTGTTAATACTGATAGGTATGTGGTGATTCCTGCCATTTAGTTATCTTAGTTGTTTGAAGGTTTGATTGTGTGTACCTAACTTGATGTTACTCTCTACTGTCTTGCTTTTTCTTATCCTGTGGTTTGGTGCTGCCTGCCTTTTCATGGTTAAGTTGGGTGTCACTTTCTGTGTGCAGGATCCCTTGCAGAATCTTTTGTAATGGTGGCTTTGTGGTCACATATTGTTTTAGTTTCTGCTTATCATGGAAGACTTTTATTGCTCCATCTATTTTGAATGATAGCTTTGCTGGGTAGAGTATCCTGGGGTTGAAGTTATTTTCATTCAGTGCCCGGAAGATCTCACCCCACGCTCTTCTTGCTTTTAATGTTTCTGTTGAGAAGTCTGCTGTGATTTTGATGGGTTTACCTTTGTATGTTACTTGTTTTTTCTCTCTTGCAGCCTTCAATATTCTTTCCTTAGTTTCTGAACTTGTTGTTTTAATGATGATATGTCGTGGAGTAGTTCTATTTTGATCTGGTCTGTTTGGTGTCCTGGAGGCCTCTTGCATTTGTATGGGAATATCTTTCTCTAGATTGGGGAAATTTTCCGTTATTATTTTGTTGAATATATTACGCATTCCCTTCGCTTGCACCTCTTCTCCTTCTTTGATGCCCATGATTCTCAAGTTTGGTCTTTTGATGGAGTCAGTGAGTTTTTGCATTTTCTTTTCACAGGTCTTGAGTTGTTTAATTAATAGTTCTTCAGTTTTTCCTTTAATTACCATTTCATCTTCAAGTTCTGAGATTCTGTCTTCTGTTTGTTCTATTCTTCTGGATTGGCCTTCCGTTTTGTTTTGCAGTTCTGTTTCGTTCTTTTTTCTGAGGTTTTCCATATCCTGGCTGTTTTCTTCTTTATTGTTGTCTATTTTTGTCCTGAGTTCATTTATCCATTTATTCATTGTGTTCTCTCTTTCACTTTGGTGTTTATACAGTGCTTCTATGGTTTCCTTTATTTCTTCTTTTGCTTTTTCAAATTCTCTATTTTTATTGTCTTGGAATTTCTTGAGTGTCTCCTGTACATTTTGGTTGACCCTATCCAGTATCATCTCTATAAAATTCTCATTGAGTACTTGTAGTATGTCTTCTTTTAAATTATTCTTGTGGGCTTCATTGGGTCCTTTGGCATAGTTTATCTTCATTTTGTTGGAGTCTGGATCTGAGTTTCTGTTCTCTTCATTCCCCTCTGGTTCCTGTACTAATTTTTTGCTGTGGGGAAACTGGTTTCCTTGTTTTTTCTGTCTTCCTGTCATTGTCCTTGGTGTTGTTACTGTCCCTGTACTGTGTGTAATTAAGTATTTTCTAGCTTGTAATAATAACAATGGTAATATTGAGAATGGAAGAGTGAGCTGAGATGGAAAGCAAGAAGTTAAAGAAAAGGGGAAAACAAATATACAGACAAGAGGGAGAAAGCAGAACAAGGTATCAGACAAGAGAGTTTCAAAGGTATAAACAGGGAGTGTTAGTGTACTAATCGACAGTAAGCTGAACAGACAATAGAGAGACAGAGAGAGGATTGAAAATCAAAGATAAAAAAATAAAAAATAAGTATATGAAAGTAATATCTATTTATAAAAATGAATTAAAATAAAATGGAAAATAGAAAATTAAAAAAAAAAAAAAAAACCAAAAAACTTCCAAGTTTATATGCAATGCAATTTCAGTCTTAATAATTTGGATGTCCGTCTCAATCTCCAGTCCTGGAGTTGGTGCCTCAGATGTTGTTCTGTAGTTGTCTCATCAAAGGGGATGCATAAAGTAGAACAAAACTACACTCACACACACACACAGAAGAAAAAAAAAAAAAAAAGCCCCACCAAGTGTCCCCAGTTCAAATGCAATACAGTTTCAGTAAGTTTTTCGGCTTGCAGGTGTAATTCGGTTGTTCTCTCATCAAAGGTAGGGAGAAAAAGAAAAAAAAGCGTCTGGAGGCAGTTCTGAGAGTGGAATCTGCAACTGTGGCTTGCCTGCCTGCTGCTCTCAGCCTGTAGCTGGCGGCGTTGTTTATGCAGATCTCTGGGGTGAGCTTAGCACTCACCTGGTCCCAGAGGCTTTGTTTGCTCAGAGTTCTCCTGTGCGGCGGCCTCTGCCACAGGCTTTTCCCTTTCCAAGCACTTGGAAAGGTGCCACTGCCCCGCGTTGTCAGGCCTGCGTGTTTATTTACAGTTCACGTGGGAAGTGGGTCTTCCCTCCTCTCACAAGCATCCCCGCTCCTGGTTGCTGGGCGCGCCCCGCTCCCGCCAGAGCCTCTCCACCCGCCTGGCTTGTTTATTTACAGTCCCGGGAAGGATTCCCTTCCCCCAATCTTCAGCGCTCAGGGCGCCCCACCCTCTTTCCAGCGTGTCTTAACTGTTCTTATGGCTTAGTACTCAGTTTCTCTTTTTTTCCCGGGTGGAGGTCAGTCTGTCCAGGGGGCTATGCTGCTCTGGCCCAGGCTTGTCTGTGGGGCTACCACGGTACCGCGAAGCTCACCTGGTTCACGTCTTCCCAAGCCGTATGGGCGCCGGCCACTGGCGGCCCTGGGGGCCCTCCTCGGTTCTCCGTTTAATGTGAAGTGGAGATTCTCTGCGCCGGCTGGAGATGTGGAGGAGTCAAAGTTATGCCTTTTCTCGGTGATTATGCCTGCAAAGTGTGTCTCCAGCGTCTCTCCAAGATTTCACTATAGGAGGCTCGCTTTCTGCTTCCTCCCTCTAGCCACCATCTTGGAATCAACATTTCCTTTTTATAAGTTGACTATCTCAGATATTTTGGAAAGGTGATTAACACACCTATCTGTGTTTCATGCTAGAAATGGATATTTAATCAGTTTGTCATGATTCAGTAAAATCAATTTACAGCATATGAATTACAAGTTGAATAAACAGAACTTCAAGAGAGAAAAGACATGAAGTGAGCGATGTGATGGTTAGGATAGAGAAAATCTCACTAGTCTAGTCCTGGAAGTGGGAAATGCTGACTTATTCTCTTCTGTGTTTTTATATTGACTCTGTGGCACACGAGGAGGAGGAGGGGGGGGAGGAGGAGGAGGAGGAGGAGGAGGAGGAGGAGGAGGAGGAGGAGGAGGAGGAGGGAGCTCTAATATAGAGCTACCAAAAGACAGCACTACTTATTATCTGTGATAAGGGGACTTATCCATACATTGTAAACAAGTTGGAAGAGAAACTCTTTGTGGATAACAGGTTTTATGGATTAAATGCATGAAAATCTATGTCTCTTGTCTCCCTAGGGGTCCCTATTTCTGTTCCATTCCCTCCTCCTGGATTTATTCCTCCATATTCTTATGGGGAAGGGTAGAAGTCCAGCTTCTCAAACTGTGTTAGGACTGGTTTAGGACTGTTAGCACACTACCTATCAGAGGAATAGAAATCCTTAGACACTTGACCTAATGGGAACAAAATTAGTGGTGTAGGTTCTTCTCTGGATGGGTTGAAAATTATGGGCAAACATCTGCTTAACCTGAAACTGGCAGAGTCTGGAAGACAAAATTTTATTTGCTTGTTTGGGTCTTTTGTTTTGTTTTACATGGGAAATTTTCATTTTTATTTTATCATATATTAACAATCTGAGAGGATTTCATTGTGATAATTCCATACATTCTTACAGTATAACTCAAACAAGTTCACACACACCCCCATTGTATTCCCATTTCCTTCTCCCTCTTCCTCCTGCTTTCAGAGTTTAGTGGGTTTCATCATGCTGTCTCCCTATGCAGCATATTTCCATTCTCTTTACCCCCGATATCCTTTCTTTCTCCCTCTCCCTTCCTGCTCATTCTCCCCAGATAGTCCTCCATACACATTCACGTCCCATTATCACCATCATCATCATCATCACCACCACAACCACCACCACAACCACTTTAGGTCTTGGTTCGACATGAGTAAGCACATACAACATGTGGCCTTTTGAGCTTGGCTTATCTCGCTTAACATGATGATTGTGTGTGTGTGTGTGTGTGTGTGTGTGTGTGTGTGTGTGTGTGTGTGTGTGTCTATATACACATATTTTCTTTATCCACTCATCAGTTGTTGGAAACCTCAGCTGATTCCACAGTTTGGCTATTGTGAACAGAGCTACAATAAACACAAATATACAGGCATCTCTCTTGTATATATTGATTTACATTTCTTCTGATATATGCCCAAGAGTGGTATGACAGGGTTATAAGGTGGGTCTATTTTTAGTTTTTTTGAGGAACCTCCATACTGATTTCCACAGTGATTACACTAGTTTACATTCCTACCAACAGTGTATAAGGGCTCTTTTTCCCCACATCCTCACCATTTATTGTTGTTTCCTTTCTTGTTGATGGCCAATCTGATGGGGTAGGGAGGGAGGTAAGACAGAATCTTAGTGTAGTTTTGATTTGTATTTCCTTTATGACTAAAGATGTTGAATGTTGTTTCATGTTTTATTAGCCATTTGTATTTCTTCTTCTGAGAATTGTCTCTTCAGTTCATTAGCCCATTTATTGATTGAGTTATTTGTTTTTCTGCTGTTTAGTTTTTTGAGTTCTTTGTATAGTCTGGATTCTAATCCTTTATCTGTTGAATAGCTGGAGAACATTTTCTTCCATTCTGTGGGTTGTCTCTTGATTCTGGTAATTATTTCTTTTGATGTGCAGAAACTTTTTAATTTGATGCAGTCCTGTTTGTCAATTCTTGCTTTTATTTTCTGGGCAATTGGAGTCCTACTCAGAAAATAATTACCTATGCCTACGTCTTCCAGAGTTTTCCCTATTTCTTCCTATAGTAGTTTCAATGTTTCTGGTCTTACATTAAGTTTTTTTTTTTAATGCAATTAGGGTTGATTTTTGTTCAGGGTGAGAGATAGGGATCTAGTTTCAGTCTTCTGCTTATAGATGGCCAGTTTTCCAGTACCATTTGTTGAAGAGGCCGTCTCTTCTCCAGTGTGTATCTTTGGCTCCTTTGTCAAAGATCAGATGGCTATAGTTGTGTGGTTTTATGTCTGGGTCTTCTATTCTGTACCATTGGTTTTCATGACTGTTTTTGTGCTAGTACTATGCTATTTTTGGTACTATGGTTCTGTAGTTTAATTTGAAGTCTGGTATTGTGATATCTACCGCTCTTCTTCCTCAGTATTGCTTTTGATATTCAGGGTCTTTTTCCATATGAATTTTAGGATTGATTTTTCTATTTCTGTGAAGAATGACTGGGATTTTGATGAAAATTGCATTGAATCTGTAGTTTGCTTTCAGTGGTATAGCAATTTTCACAATATTAATTCTATCAGTCCATGAAAATGGGAGGTCTTTCCATCCTCAGGTATCTTCTTCTATTTCTTTTTTCAAGGTTTTACAGTTTTCATTGTAGAGGAATTTAATCTCCTTGGTTAAATTTATATTTAGGTATTTTTTGAGGTTATCATGAATAAGATTGTTTTTCTGATTTCTTTCTCAGCCTGTTCATTGTTGGTATACAGAAAAGTTTCTGATTTTTGTATGTTGATTTTATATCCTGCTGTCCCAAAAGTTTTATCAGATCTAGGATTTTTCTGGTGGGGTCTTTTAAGTATAGAATCATATCATTAGCAAATAAGAATAATTTGACTTCTTCCTTCTCTATTAGAATCCTTTTTATTTCTTTCTCTTTCCTTATTGCTCTGGCTAAGAATTCCAGTACTATATTGAATAAGGGTGGGGAGAGTGGACATCCTTATCTCATTCCTGACTTTCAGAGGAAATGTTTTCAGTCTTTTCTTCATTTAGGACAAGGTTGGCTAGGTTTGTTGCATACAGCCTTTAGTATTTGAGGTATATTCCTTCTAATCTTAGTTTCTTCAAACTTTTAATCATGAAAAGATGTTGAATATTGTCAAAGGCATTTTCTGCATCGAGATGATCATGTCATTTTTGCCTCCCTGGAATAAAACCAGCTTGATCATGATGCATGATCCTTTTACTGTGTTGTTTGAATTTGGTTTGCAAGTATTTTATTGAGAATATTCACACCTATGTTCATTAAAGAGACTGGTCTGTAATTCTTGTTTTGGGTATGCCTTGTCCAGTTTTGGAATGAATGTAATACAGGCATCATAGAATGTGTTTTGTAGTGGTCCTTCCCTTTCTATTTCCTACAATAGTTTGGGCAGTATTGGTGTTAGTTCTTTAATGTCTGACAGAATTCAGCAGCAAATCCATCAGATCCTGGGCTTTTTATTGTTGTTGTTGTTGGGAGACTCTATTACTGCTTTAATTTCATTACTTATTATAGTTTTATTTAAGTGTTTTATAGCCTATAAATTTTTGGGGTCAAATGCATCTAGAAATTTATCCAATTCTTGTAGATTTTCCAGTTTCTTTGACTATAGATTTTCAAAGTATTCCTTCATGATCCTCAGGATTTCATTGATATTTGTTGTAACATCCCCTTTATTAATTTGGGTATTCCCCTCCTCCTTTTAGTCAGGTTGGCTAACGGTTTATCAATATTATTTATCTTTTCAAAGAACCAACTTTTTGTTTCACTGATTCATTGTAGAGTTTTTTTGTTATTGTTTTTTGTTCTCTATTTCATTAATTTCAGCCCTAATCTTTATTATTTATTTCTGTCTGCTAATTTTGGGTTTGGCTTGCTCTTGTTTTTCTAAGAGTCTGAGGTGCATCATTAGGCTATTTGTTTGAGATCTTTTTTGTTTGTTTGTTTTGCTTCTTTCTTGCTTTTTAGCAGCAGTTTGTACTCAGGGCTTCATGCTTGGTAGACAGGCACTCTACCACTTGAGCCACTCTACCAGTCCTTGCTTTGTCTTTCATATAGGTGCTCATAGCTATAAACCTTCCTCTTAGCATTGTCTGCTGTATCCCAAAGATTCTGATAGGCTATTTTTCATTTTCATTGCATTCTAGGAAATTTGTACTTCCTTATTTCTTCAATGATCCACTGCCATTCAACAATGTGTTGTTCAGTCTCCATGTGTTTGAATATTTTCTGTAGTTTCTTTTGCTACTAAGTTCTAGCTTAATTCCATTTTGGTCTGATAAGATACAGGAAGTTATTTCACTTTTCTTATATTTTCTAAGACTTGCTTTGTGTCCTAAGATATGATCTGTTTTGGAGAAAGTTCCATGGGCTGCTGAGAAAAATGTGTATTGTGCAGTTTCTGGATAAAATAAATACTCTGTAGATGTCTGTTAAGTTCATTTGGTCTATAGTATCTTTTAATTCTGAAGTTTCTTTGTTGACTTTTGTCTTGATAAACTATCTAGTGGTGAGAGTGTGGTATTGAAGTCTCCCATTATTATAGTGTTGGTGCTTATCTGTGCTTTTAAATCCAGCACTGTTTGTTTAATGAAGTTGGGTGCACTGACATTTGGAACATATGTGTTAACAATTGTTATTGCCTCTTGATTGATTGTTCCCTTTAATAATATAGTCACCTCTAATTTTAGCTTGAAGTCTATTTTTTTTTTTTTTGGTGGTACTGGGGTTTGAACACAGGGCTTCAGTGCTTGCTAGACAGATGCTCTACCACTTGAGCCACTCCACCAGCCCTTGAAGTCTATTTTATCATATATGAGTATAACTACTTCTGACAGATTTTGGGGTCCATTAGCTTGGAAGATTGTTTTCTGCCCTTTCACCCTAAGCCAATGTTTATTTTTGTCAGTGAGATATGTTTCTCATAGGCAACAAATGGTTGGGCCTTGCTTTTTGATCCAACCCACTATTCTATGTCTTTTGATTGGAGAATTGAGACTATAACATTCAGTGTTAATATTGAAAGGTATGTGGCAATTCCTGCTATTTTGTTGTTTTTGTAGTGTTTGATTCTTTTCTGTTCTTCATTTGCTTATATATTCATCAGGTAGGATTAATTCTTTCCATATTTTCATGGCTACATTATCTTGCTCTTCTATGTATAGGATTCCCTTGAGTTTTTTCTACAGTACTGGTTTAGTTGTCATGAATTGCTTTAGTTTTTGCTTATCATGGAAGGTTTCCATTTCTCCTTCAATTATGAATAACTTCGAGGGGTAGAGCAATTAGGTTTGCAGCTACTTTCAGCATTTGAAATACCTCATCCTATTCTCTCCTTTAAGATTTCTGTTGAGTAATTTGCTGTTTTCTGATGGATTTGCCTTTATCGATGATTTGACACTTCTCTCTTGCAGCTTTCAGTATTTTTCCTTGTTCTCTGTAGTTAATGCTTTAACTATTATATGCCATGGAGAGGTTCTATTTTGGTCTTATCTGTTTGGAGTCCTTAGGGTCTCCTGTACCTGGATGGGCATCTCTTTATCAAGATTTGGGGTTTCCTGCTATTTTATTTTATTTATTTTTTTACTATGTCCGTATGCCTTTAGCATACACCTTTTCTTTTTTCAAGCCCATGATTTTGTAGGTCTAGTCTTTTCATGGAGTTGCAGAGTTCTTGCATCTTCCATTTGTACTTCTTTACCTTCCCCCCCTTTTCTTCACCTGACTATGCTAACACATCTACCCTGTCTTCAAGCCCTGAAATTGTTTTCAGTACTAGAGTTTGAACTCAGGACCTTGCACTTGCCAGGCAGGCACTCTACCACTTGAACCACATCCCAGCCTTCAAGCCCTGATATTCTGTCTTCAACTTGATCCACTTTACTCGAGTGATTTTACAGTTTTAAAATTTATTGAGCTTTATTTCTGACTTTTAGTCTGATTCTTTTTCAGTATTCTGTATCATTTTTTGAATTCCTCTTTCATATCCTGCACTGGTCTCCTAATTTTGCTCAGCTCTTTGTTTGTATCCTCTTTGAACTCACTCATCTTTTAATACATATCCTCTTCTTTTTTTAATCATACTTACAATCATGTTTTTGAGTTCTTCACTTGGATGTCTTTCTCTTCACTATCCTTATTATCTGTTACTGTGTGGTTGTTAAACTTTGGGGTGTCATTTTTTTTCCACATATCCTGTGTTCTGCCTTGAGATTTATGCTTCTGAGTCCAAATTCCTTGGTTGGAAGTTTTAATCACCAGTAGTCTGTAGTCAAAGTATTCTCAGAGTTCAGGCAGGATTGTGTATTGGGAGGGTTGCTGTATAGTTTCTCAACACTTGCCCATGTGTACAAGGCACCACTGATATAGAGACAAAGTAGCTAGAGTCTCTTGTGTTTCTTTGTGTATGGGTTGATGTTGTATGCAGTTGAAGGGGGAAGGTCAAGGGTCAGTAATCCACTTCTTTGCTGCTGTTTCCACCTTCTTAGCATACTGGAAGCTACTGCTAGATGCATGGTGCTTTTTTAGTGTATATGGTAGGTAAGTTCCCACTTGCTACACAGGTCCCCCTATTTGTGCCACCTGTGGCAGTAAATGTGCAACCCTCAGGATGCCTCCCAAATGTGCCTCATGGTGGGAGAAACAAATAGTACACTGAGCTCTGCATCTGAGGGACTCCATTCTTTCAAACCTTCAGGTCTTAGTTCTTTCAAGCCCTACCCAGGAGTTCATTGCCCTGTAGAAAGGATGGGGCTAGGAGATATTGTATAATCCCTGGGTCCAGTGCTCAGTGCTCTCACCTACTCTTGACAGCAAGCTCTCAAAGCCACCAGATAGCTCCTGGATGTGGAGCACTGTGCTGGCCATGAGCTTGGTGCTATTTCTGCAGTGATACTTGGCACTGGGCCTTGCTCTAGCCAGAAAAGGTGGGGCTACCAACCATCAGGCCCTTCACTGCCTGAGCTGGTGCTGCATTAATTTCTCAGCACATCCTTGTCAAAGCACCTCCCTCTCCTTGACCACTTCTCATGCTGTCTCTCCCAACACTGTGATCATGAGCTGCAAATGTTCATTAATTTTCTGAGTGCTCGGGCTGGCTCAGGCTCAAAGCCTACCTGGTAACCAGCAAGTTGGGGGAACTCCTGCAACCCCAAGCTGTGACCCTTTAAGTCCCTAGGGCTTCTTAGTCTCAAAATTTGCCTGCCTGAAGGTAGTTTGCAGGCAGCTTCTATAACCCGAACTCTCTGCCTGTGGAGGCTATGTGCTTTGTTTCTTGTTGTTTGTGTTTTTTGTTTCTTTGGGCACTACTGGGGTTTGAACTCAGGGCCTTTTGCTTGCTAGGTGGGTGCTTTACCACTTAAGCCACTCTGCCAGCCCTTTTTTGTGTTGGGTATCTTCAATATTTTTTTCGCATACTATCTCCCCTGGGATGGCCTCAAACAGTTATCCTCCTGATCTCTGCCTCCCAAGTAGCTAGGATTACAGGTATGAACAACCAGTGCCTGGCTGTGCTTTGTTTTTCGAAATTGACCTCAAGTCAATGAAGCTGCTGTTGCTGGATAGGACATGAATGCTGGGTCTTTTGCTGCTTTTCAGATTGCCTCAATCAAAACCTCTCCCTATGTCCACCTCTGGTGGCAGTCACCCATGGGGACAGTATGACTACAAGTCCCGAAACTCCCTGGCTGTGATTTTTCAAATCCCAAGGTTGCTCAGTTTCAAAGCTCACCTGCTTGCAGGCTGCCTGTAATTAACTTGATCTCTCAGTCAGAGAAGGCTGCCTGCTTTGTTTTTTATATTTTCCACAGGCAGGTAGGGCAGGGCCACTAACACTACACCTTTCCTGAGCTCCCATTAACTTCTCAGCTTGCCCCAAGTCAAAGTCTTTCCCTCTTCACAAGCCTCTTGTGGCCATCCCCTTTCATACACTATAGACAAGTTTCTCAAGACACCCTGAGTTGCAATTGTTCCTTGTTTTCAAGACCTCCTGCATACCTCAGTCTCAATCAGGAGGCTGTCTCTCAAGATGGCACATTGCCACAGCTCTCTGAGGTCAAAACACAAACTTTACAAGCATATTAAACAAGCATGGGCCAAACATCAAAAGTAATGGTGATGAATGGTCCCAAAAGTGGTAGAAGCCAGACAAAATTAGGCAGCATTTGGGGTAAGCCTTTCACAGGGCCTTTTGATTATATTTGTATAACCCTTTGGCTTCATCATATAGCTCTTTAATAATAGTCTGTACTTGTCCTGAAGTGTTCATCCAAGTACAACAGGTTGAATTTAAGAGCAGACAGACTCCTCCCTATTTTTCCAATAAGAAACCCAATATTCTCCTATTTTTTATTACAATATTGGACAACGAATTTAATGAGAGTTTTAAGCTAGCACACCTATTTTTGTTGTTGTTTTTGTTTTTTTCTTAGTGGTATTGGGGATTGAATTTAGGGGTTCACTCTCACTAGGCAAGTACTAAGCCACATTCTAGTTCTTTTGCTTTTAGTTTATTTTAAAGACAGGGTCTTGTGCTAACTTTGCCCCTGTAATTCTCATACCTCTGCCTCCCAAGAAGCTGGGATCACACCTGGTTTGATTTTGATAACTTTTTGCCTAGGCTGGTCTTGAACCATGATCCTCTTGTCTCTGCCTCCCTAGTAACTGGGCTTTCAGGGCATCTGTTTTTTTTTTTTTTTTTTTAATCATTTTTAAGGATTTTAGTCTTTTGACTTTATGGTAAGTACAGGTGCCCCAGGGAACAAGAGATTTGACTGTCCCTATAGCCCCTGCAAAAATTATCTCTATAGATCATTTGTACCACTGTGTACCAGGATGCCTGGTTTTATTATAGATTATTTAAGGACAACACGTCCTAAAAAGCAGTCTCCTACAAAAATGTTGGTTATCAATGCACCCAAAAGTTGAGAGACAGTCTGAAGTTTTGTCTTCGCATCTGGGAAGAAACCCACAGCTCACCCACATGTCCATCTCTAGCCCTAGGGAAGACATGCTAATTGAGCCTGGGTGGGGTTAAAGCTCCTTAAAAGCTGGGTTGTGAAGAAAATTAGGTGATAGGGAACCCAAAGGATAAAGAGGGTGTTATTAGAAATGCTCTGGGTTGGGAGAAACTGGGAAGTACTTCTGAGAAGTGTTGGTGTTGCCAGGGTGGAATCTGTGATCAGAAGACTTCCAAATTCTGTGTTCCACAGGGAAGAATCCATGACAGAACACATGGGTATAAGTGGAGTTTATTAAAAGTTAGGGAAGGGAAATACAAAAGGGAGCATGGTGGGAATCTGGAAGCAGAGGAAGAGAGTGCTTCTCTCCTCCAGGTACTTTTAAAACTTACTAATCTAGAGGAAGAGAGGAACCAGGTGATTCCCATCCAATAATCAACGAGTGGGGAAAGCCATGGGTGGTTTCCAGGCCAGGTGAGGGTGGTCCCTGAGCCACAGCATGGTTAATACAAAACATAGTATTTTTCTGTAAGTTCTGAACTTTCCCTAATGTTAGCTTGCCTCAATATTTGGGCATTGAAATCAGTAGGATCTGAGGGTAGGGCTGTAAGTTTATGCAGTTGTGTGGGATCCTCCATGGAAATTGGGTGTCAGCTACAAACTTCGTAATCTTATGTCTTGCTTACTAAGGATCCAGCCTGCTGATGTCCCTTGTAGTGAATTACTGCTGCCTGTTGAGGGAGTTATACTGCCTCCAGGAGTATTAAGATTGTATCTTTATATTTTATTGGAGAACCTAACCTTTAGCCACTAACAGTCTTCTCTCCCTCAAGATAACAGAACTGGAAATGCACTACTAGAAATTACACAATACTAGAAAATTAAACCTCTACATAGAGGTTAAAATTTTAATTGCAGGGAACAAATAAGGGCAAGAAGCTCCACTTTAGGGGCAGAGGTATGAGTTGGGAAGGCATTTAATTCTATGGTATCATGGCAAATAACTGCTGTATGTCTTGCCTTTTTCCCATAAAGGCATCTGTAAACCATTCAATCTGGGGGTTATTGAGCTGCACATCTTTTAAGTTTAGTTGGATGGTTTGCCTCTTCTGTCCTGTCTCTACTATTAAATACCTTAAAGGCCTCATTAACCAGTTTAACTATAGGAATTTGATGGTTCTAATTTTTGTAATTTTCTTCTAATGTCTGGGGATGACAAAGTGAATTAGTCACCCAGAAGGGCCCTCCCCTCTACTGAGTTAGGATCTACATTTGTCTGTTTTTCTAAAAGTTTCTGTGAGTCCGCTTAAGATCACAGCTGGTCACACTGAAACAGATAAATATCACAATATCACATGATCTCTCTCATATGCAGAATCTAGACCTTAAAAAAACCCCAATGTCATGAGTGTAAATTGGGGACTGTTTGGGAGTGAGAACTTATAGGAGGGGGAAGGCCAAAAGGAGAGGGTAAAGAGGGAGTGAATATGGTCCAAGCCTTTTATATGCATGTATGAAAATAGAATAGTGAAACCTTTTAAAGTTGTTTGAAAACAGGCAGAGCAGGGATAAGAAAAAGTGATAGTGGGGTGAATTTGATCAAAGTATATTATATGTCCTATGGAAATAGCACAATGAAACCCCTCTGTTCAATTAATGTACACTAATAATAAAAGAAAAAATAACCACAAAAAATACAGCAGATGTTTAATCTCTTTTCTGAGTCAGCTTTTGAACACTGTCATAATTTACTGGTTTAATTACACTTCTTTGTACACTTGGTTATATATAGGTAAGAAAATGTTTTATCTGTTTGCTATGGACCCATAGACCCTGTGGTTCTATCTAGGGTCTTTGTCTGGGATAGCCTCCATTTCTACTTTATATGCATTGTGAACTGTATGACTGAAGACAAACCCTTCTGCCACCTCTTTAGCTTTAGCAATTGTTCTAGTGTTTTCATCTGTTGTACAACAATGAGCCAAAACTGTTGTTAACATCCTGCCAGGTTAGGGAGGAGGAAAAATTCATCCTGGAATTTATCAAAATTTTCTAACAGCTGGCCAGTTTTCTCCTTACATATTCCTAAATCTGACACAGAGAAGGGGAAATATGCCTTAGCAAGACCTCCCTCTACATTAGGTACCTCCCTTAAAGGGAAAACTCCATTAGTTGGTTCCCAGTTTTGGCCCAGAGCCAGGTCCTATAAAAGAGTTCAGGGCTGGCTTCTTAGGTTCTCTAGCTTGAAATAAATCTAACAGATAACAATTTTTATGCTAGTTCCAATCAAGACTCAAGCCACAATCCAACTTATAAACAAAGTTAGAACAACAAAGGAGGTGTTTTAGGAAAAGACTGAAGGTAGAGAAATGTGACATAGAGATGGTGTTCCAGAGGCAATGCCAGTGCAGAGGCAATGCCACATATAAGAGAATGACCCAGCTTCAGAAAGAGTTGGCTGGATTGTCACAGAAAGAGATCAAGGGATTTCTTTCTTTAAAGTATAGAGCATGCAAAAATAGGTTTGTCTAAAAGGGTTGTAAAACAGGTAAGAGCCAAAGTGGAAAAAAAGAAAGGGGAAGGAGAAAGAAGAAAAACAAACCATACCACACTCAGCTAGCGGACTAAAACAATCCTTTTCAAATGCAGAGAACTCAAACCCTTTCACATCACTCATTAATCACCTCTTGCCTGTGATTTTCAACCCAGGATAGCAGGTCCTATAGAAATCCTCTTGTGCCCCTAACTTATGAGGTGTGGCTATCAAGACATCACTGCACAGGATATTTGATACCCAAAATGGAATGGACACAAAGTCCTGTGCCATGACTTGAATGGTAGGAGGGGCTAGGAGACAGAAGGATAGTATCTTAAGAAGAACCTTCAAGTTCCTATGCATTACAACCCAGAAATTCACCAGGCTCTCAGAGACAGCATTACCTTCCTACTGACTGTCACTTGTATCTACACCATGTGAAGAGTTCCCTAGTCACATTAGAAGGGGAGTCATGGAAATTCAGGTGGACCAACTTCATGACCTTTGGTTTGGGAAAATGGAAGAGTCAGAAGGAGAGGCAATGTGGTGGGGAAGTAAAGAGGAAAATGTAGGAGCAAGAAGATAGGGGAAGAAGGGGAACTTTCACCTACAGAGTGGGAAGAAACAATGGTGGGGGTGGTGGGGTGCACAGGAAATAACACACAGGTCTCCATCACTCTAGAGAAGGGAAGACCCAGGCAGATGCCCAGCCACTGGCACAGGTCATGTCTGGAGGTCCTGGGCTCAATGGATCTTGCCTATTGTGTTCATCTCACAAGTTGCCAGAATGACATTGCATGGAAGGAAAGTTGGTTCCAGTTTATATAGAAATAAAAAATGAGACCAGGAGCCCTCAGTCAAAAACTTTAATTGTAAGGAAAGGGCGTTTAAGGAAAGTGCGACAACACTGATCGCAGAAAATTCAGTCTGCTGCCAACAGAGAAAAGAAGGTATTTTGGGGTTTGTTGGAGTGATCTGAGTTCCATGATTTTTGTTAGTCCTGAGGATGTTATTTTTAGGAAATTTCTTTTTTGTAGTTTAAGATTCCCTCCCTCCAAAAAAAGATTTTCCCATGTACAATATAAATCAATGGTCGGTTTATCCTTAGACACATTTGGCATTACCTTGCATGTAGTGGGGGTTTTCCTTTTGATCAGGGGATAAAGGACAGGCACATTTCATAAATGGTCGACAAGGAAGGAGAGAACTCTTAGTGGGTAATAGATTTTATGAATTGAAGGCATAAGAACCTATCATCTCTTGTCTCCATGAGAGTCCTTATTTCAACTTCATTCCCTCAGCCACCTCCAGATTGGCTCAGGACAGGCTGTTTTGTCTCTGAATTTCACACTTGGGACCAAGGCTCATTACATGGAATCTGAGCCAGTTCTATTAGGGACTGGATTTCTGTGGTTGGGTGTGGCATAAAGGGTAGGCTTAAAAGAAGACCATCAATCCTTATCTGTGTTCTTTGTCAATTCCTTTCCTATTTTCCAAACCCTTGCAGTCTTACCAAGTCACCTTACTGTGAGCAGGTAATAAACTTCACATTTAAATTTATAGAGAAAATGCCATTATGCATGCTCCCTTGTCTTTTCATATCACACATCTTTACTTGTCCTTCTCTGATTTCCTTCCACCTCAGAGAACTATTGCTATGTAACAAATTAGTCCCAAATAAAAAGAGCAAACATTTACTACATCACAATCCCATGTGTCTGGAATTTGGAAGACATTTAGCTAGGTGGTTCTGGCTCAGAATCTTTCATGAGGTCACACACAAGGTATCAGCTGGGCCTACTGTGATTTGACAGCTTGAGGATTAATTTCCAAGATGGCTCACTCATATAGCTGTAGCAGGAGGTCTCAGTCCCTCATCATCTGGGTCCTACCAGATTGGTTGCATGTTCTCATGTCACGTGGCTTTCCCCAAACTGAGTGATCAAAGAGAACAGTATGCAATAAGCTGCAATGTCTTTTGTAACTTACTCTTTAACGTGCCACATCACTTCTTCCACATTCTATTAGTTGAAAGTGAGTCAGTATCATCTGAACTCAGGATGAGGGTAATTAGGCTGTATCTTTGGGACAAAGTGGTGTCAAAGAATTTGTGGACATTATTTAAAACTATCACAGAGGGTTTCCTCTTCCTTTTTCAGGCTAATTCCTCCACTTACAAGTTTGAGCCTATTCTTTCCCACCTAGACTCAGCTAATCTATTATGCTCTATTAGTCTCGTAATAGTAGACCCTATTCACTGAACATTTACTACATCCTTGTTACTATGCCAAGCATTTTATATGAGTAATCTTACTCAATACTATAATACAAGGTGGGGGAAATGAGACCAAGGCTTCAAAGGATAATTGAGATGGTCAATGTCACAAAATTAATAAGGAGAAAAGTTACTATTCAAACTCAGCCATGACTCCACTGCTATGGCCTTCTCCACTAATTTATCTTACACTGCCTCATGCATACCTTTAATCTCTACCTTTCCATCAGTTTCTTCTCCTTAGCCTTCAAATAGTGAAGTCATCTTCACACAAAAATCTCCCTAAGTTCTGCCTCATCTGAAACTTCATTACATCTTCCTATCACCAAAAGTTTCTTGCTGCAGTGGACTTCACATCATCCCTACTTCCATACCTCCCTGTGCTAACCACAGCCTGCTAGTTCAAGGTTACCAATGACTTCATAATTTCCATCCCCAGCCATGTTCCAATGTAGCTGATCAACCCCAAGACATATGTTTTATTCATTTCTGAAATTGGGATGCCTTCAAATCAATCAATGGCACTTTAGATTTGATTTGAAAAAGTTAAGTCTTTCATTCCTCATTGCATTTCATACTATGGCTCAGTTCCTTCTGGAAACTCTCCTCTCGTGTGCTGTGACATCCCTATGAGGAGGCTTTCTTCCATTTCTCTGATAGCTCTTATCAGTGTTCTTCAATGGCTCCTCTTCTTCAGACAACTCTCAGATTGTGTGGTAGACAGACGGCTTCTTGGTGATTCATCTTTTTATATTGTGTGTCCCCAGGTAATATACTTTTAAAACTTCTGTAATCCTCATTTCTGCTCCAGCCTCCATCTCTTGTGCATCCTACAGGTAACACAAACTGTGCATGATCCAAATATTTACCCCATTCTAGATTAACCTCCCTGCCTTTCTCATCTTTTAATGTTGGTGTCACCTTTGTTGAAGAATACCTCAGAGACTTAAGTATAGTTGACATTTACTCATATATGGAGGGAATCAGTCATATATAGTCTGCAAAATAAGCAAAGTGATTTACAAAAGGAAAAACCTCATTCAGTGGAATGAGATGTTTTGCCTTTGGGTGTGTCAATAGACTGAAAACCAGTGTAGTAGTTTGAACCTACAAAGACTGTGTTATTATCAGGGAAGGCCATTTCAGTTGTGTACTTCCAGGAAACTGTGTGATTTTAGCTGTGGGGTAGGTAGGTCATATGTTCATCTTTATTATTGGCTGCTGATGTCTTTCTTTACTATTTATATCTTAGTTAAGATACTTCTTATTTCTTTCATCATAATTCCTCACTCCCTTCTTGTGGTCAAACTCACATCCAAGAAGATTCAGGTGGCCCATGGAAACTTTTGCTGTCTGTTGATGTGGGTACTAGTTTGAGATAACAGCTCAGTTACATTTAAGTAGATGATGGAGGACATCAAGAAGGGAGAGGACATGGGCTAGAATGCAGCTCAGTGATAGCATGCTTGCCTGCCATGTGCAAGGGTGTGGGTTGGATTCCCAGCATCACATGAAAAAAAAAGTAAGAATGATTATAAATATAATTTTGAAAAGATATTTGAGACCCACTTTGTATCCAGTTTCCTAGTTGGCCCAGACCTAACCAGGGGAATAGCTTAATACCTCTTATCCCTGACATGCCTATAATTCTTTTGAGGCTTTTGTAAATTTCAGCAACAGTAGCTAATGATTGGGGGCCTACAGTTTGGTTATGGTATTTACACAGTATGATATCCCAGTAGATATGCTTATATCTAGCATTCTGTCACAGATATGAGAAAGCTAACTATAACTATTAAAAGCATGCTTATTTATTTTTGTATTCTCTACCTTTTGGAATTTTGATTTACTAAGAAATCACCTGGGCACCCAAAGTTTATTTATTAATAACCCAATAATAATTTATATTAGTAATACTAATTAGAATTAGTAATTATAACTGTATAATTAATATCTGATATATCTTTTAATTATTATATAATAGATTATAACTATATTGTGTTATAGGTATAAATTAATATATAAATATATTTAACTATAAATCAATATAACTTTAATTGTTGTCAATCACTGATATTAATAATGGCTAGTAATTTATTAGATAATTCAATTAGCCAAAGGTCTTGAAGTCAATTTAGAATTTTATTATTGTGATTTAAACTGACACTCTAGAACATCATAACCATTATGGAGCTCACAAGACATCAGAGGGGCTGGAGACATTGCTCTATGGTAGAACCCCTGCTTAGCTTGCATAAGGCCCTGAGTTTGGTATTCAGCATTGAAAAACAAAAAGAAATGAAAAAAGATGTACAAGAGGTGATATTATGGAATTTACATAGATTGTGGAGGTGGACTAACTAATACTAAATATCTTTTAACACTGAGAAGTACAAGAACTGAAATGAAAACTTCACTGAGAAGCTCAACAGTAGATTTGAACTCACAGTAGGAAGAGTCAGCAAATTGATAAATATTGTACAAGTTGAAGAACAGGGAGAAAAAAGATGGAAGAAAAATCAACAGAGTCTCAGAGAAATGTGGCACCATTGAACACACCAACATACATGTAATATGATAAGAAGCAGAGGGAAAGGAATGGAAAAATTACTTAAAAGTAATGGCAGAAAGCTTTCTGAAACTGGTGACAGACATTAATTTATTCATTAATATTTTGGATTTAGTAAATGCAAGAAATTAAATGAACTCCAAGACAAACACAAACAGATGCATATACCACACACATCAACATAATAATGTTGAAAGACAAAATCTAGAAACTAGCCAGACAAGTGTAACTCACAAGAGAAATCAAATCAGGTTTACAGGTGAAACCTCACCAGGAGCCATGGAGGCCAGGAGGTGGTGAGACGATACTGTCAGGGTGTTTAAGGAAAATATTGTCAACCAAAAAACTTATGTTATGCAAAACTATCTTTCAAATTCCAGTGCTTGGGAGGCTGAGGCAGGACGATTCTGAGTTTGAAGCCAGCCTGGGCAAAAGAGTTTAGTTCAAGGCCAGTCTGGGATATTTAAAGAGATGCTGTCTCAAAAAAAAAAAGTATCTTTCAAAAGTTAAGCTAAATGAATACATTCCCAGGTAAACAAAAATTGCATAGGACGCCCTTCTTCTAGTTAGTTAGCGCACCTAAAATTTCTGACACCTTCCAGTCAGCACCCTTTTTTCCATTATAGTTTTCCCACTCTGCCTGCTTTTGAGTCTCTGCCAGAAGGCAAGTGATGATGTCTGACTTCCTTGGTACACCAGACTCTCAATAAATAGCTTTTGGCTTCATCTTATTTGCTTGGTCTTCGTTTATTTCTCCAGTAGAGAAAGTTACTTTTAAATTAAATGCTGTTATTATAAATGTATGATAGTTCAAAAATAAAATTAAAAAATAAATTGAATGCTAAATATGATTTCTAGAATCAAAGGAACTAAAAATGTCAAACATTTGATAAGGGTTCTCTAATGAGCATAACCAGCTTTTAGCCTTGTTTTGGGTTTCTCAAATGTAACCCTTCTCTTCAATTCCACAAGTCGTTAGGGAAGTGCCAAGTCTTCTCTAATAGGCTGGTCTTATCCTGATATCTGTCCCTCTACCTTGAACAGCATAGTGAAGCATGGCAATCCCTTCCCACGTGCAAGTTTAGTCTAGAATCATGTCACAAAGGAACCCCAACAAAGGAGTCCAAGGTGGGCCTCAGCACCCCAAAACTGGGTACTTACAGCTGTCTCACACAGGAAAAAGTGAAGTCACGGCCCCTCCTCTTCCCTGCAATCTTCCAGCTCCCTGAGAGTCATTCTTGGGCAGAAGCCTGCACATACAGCTCACATGGATAGACAAGGCGAGAGACAGTCCAGTAGAATCCGTGTCAGAGAAGAGGAATATTTTCCTAAAGCAGCATCATTGGGGAAAAAAATTCTTACCCATAAAAAAGAAAATGTTCTTCTTCCCACATAATTGGAAAAAAATCCTCTTCCCTCCAACTTGGCATTCAGAGTTTTCGATGTGCTTTGCTCTTCCTCTGCTGCCTGCCCCTACTCCAGATCTTCCTGTCCATGAGCAATGATGCTCTTGTCACCCTTCAAACATGGACTCTCACTAACACACGAAGAATTAACAGAAACTTGGAAAGTTGTTTTGCATTTTCTGAGGCCCAGCTGCACTTTCTCACCAGTCTTGGTTAAAAAGAAAGGGAAAACTGGCTTCTTATCTAGAGCAAACTCCAGGAGATCAGCAGAAGAAAGACATGCAGTAAGAGGGGTGGGAGGTTTCCTACTCAAAATTGTGTAGGAAGATACAATTTGAACTTTTGAAATATTGTTGCTAAAATATTTTTTGGTCCTGGCAAAATACACATAAAATTTGCCTTTTAAAATTTTAATGTTTTAATTTTTGGTGCTAGGGCTAGAATCCAGGGTCTGTGCATATGTGTTCTACCACTGAGCTGCCCCCAGCCTCTTAACCTTTTTTATCTAGCTAAGTATTTTTGGTAGTACTGGGGATTGAATCCAGGGCCTCACACGTGCTAGGCAAGTGCTCTACCACTTAAGCCTCTCCTCCAGCTCTTAACCCTTTTTAAATTTTCAACAAAATTACCATCTTAACCATTTTTTAAAATGTAGTCAGTTCAACAGTGCTAAGTGCATTTGTGTTGTTATGCAACCATTATCATCCTACATCTCCAGAGCTCTTTCATCTTACAAAATGGAAATTCTATGACCATTAAACAGCAGCTCCCCATTCCCCCTTTCCTTAGCCCTTGGCAGCCAATCTTTCTACTCTTTTTCTATGAACTTGACTATTTTATAGGTTCCTCCTATAGGTGGAAACATTCAAAAACTGTCTTTTTGTGACTGGCTTATTTCATTTGGCATAATGTCCTCAAGACTCATCAGGGGTAGCACAGGATTTCTTTATTTTTAAAGGATGAATAACATTTCATTGTACACTATACTGTGTTTTCTTATCTCTTCATCTATGAAGGCACACTGGCACTTGTGAATAGTGCTATTATAAAACATAGGTGTTGCTTCTCTTATTTCCTGTTGTTAACTCTCTTCTGGTGGGAGATACTGACAGTACCTCAAGTAGTTGTTAGGGTGAAGATATTCAGTTTTTTTTTTAATGTAATTATTTTACTTCTGAAATTCATGTTGAAAAGCAAAAGGAATATGTGAGGACAATAGGGTCCCAAGTTTATACCAAAACAATAAGTTCTGAGAAAAATAGTTTGTCTGCTACAGCTGCCCTGGGGAGGATTTGAAAAAGTACCAAGGCTACCTCCTACACCCCAGAGGGTCTGAATGAATTGTCCTGAGTCCACTGAGCTCTCACCTGAGAGCTTTTCAACAGCACCACTTCCCAGCCCCAACCGAGATATATTAAATCAGACATTATGGAGCAGAGCCCAGTTAACTAAGCATTTTAAAGTCCCCAGGTGAGTTTATTGCAGCCAGGACTGAGAAACTCTGGCATGGCCCACATGCCCACCCCCAGAGGAACAAAAGAAGGGAGGCCCTGGACTGGGATGGAGTCCGAAAGGGTGGAACACAGACTTGTAGAAAGGGGGACACCTGAGTGAGGTCCAGGTGGAGGAGAACAATGCCCTAAACCTGTTCCAAACTTTAAATCATTTCATTACAGTCTGAGTTACCTTGTTTGTGTTCACCTGTTTCCCGTCAGCTCCTGACTGATATGTAGTTTATCTTCACCTAGAAAAGGTGGCTGAGCTAGGTACTTGGTTGCAAAAAATAAATAAATAAATCAGAGGGTAGGTATGAGCAGATGCTATAAGACTACATCTGGACAAGACCTGGAGCAGAAAGCTGTCAAGAGCAGCAAGCCGCACCCCCATGCTCCTTTCCTGGGTGTCTTTGTGGCCTGAATGGTCACAAGCTCCTAGTTAGTACTTGTGCTACTTTTTGCCCTTTCTCCTTACTCCCAAATTTGCAGCCAGACTGTCAGTAGAGGGTATGTGGCTGGCTTCATCTCAGGTCCTGGCAGTCCTGGGACAGTGGACCTGACACCCATCTCCAACCAGAACATTATCTGGTAGCTTCCCTGGGCAGAGGACTTTGGGCAGGGCAGTGCCAGCTAAAAGGAAACAAACACTAAGCAAACTACACTTGACACTTCCAGGGTGTGGAAGTTAATACCCACTGATGGATTCCAGATGTTATTTTGAGGTTTCCTCATGATTAATACATTATAAAGTGCAAAAACTTCAGTATTCAGGTGAATATATTTTTATGTATACACCTGTGTTAACCACCATTCTGAGGAAGACATAGAAATTTCCAATTTGAGGCTCCCTTATGCTCCTTCCAGTCAATTCTCTTCAACCCCCTCCACCTTCAAAGGGCAACCACTATTTTGTCTTCTATCACCATAGATTAGTGCTTGCCCTTGAGCTCCATGTAAATGGAATCACACTCTGAATCCTTTTGTCTGACTTCTTTTGCTCAACTTTTACCTGTGATTTATCCATATTATTACTTATAGGATTATAAAAAATTAGTCCTTTCAAATCAGGTTATAAGCTAATTATTTTAATAGTAATAGATATTAATGATGCATGTGATATTGATTAACATTAGACAACCCCACGATTACAGCTGGGTGTGGTGGTACATAGCTGTAATTCCAGCTCTCAGGAGGCTGAGGCAGGAAAATCACAAGTTCCAGGCCAGCTTGGGTTGCATAACCACACCTATCTAAAAAACCAACACCTACCAAAGAAAAAACTTCCTAATTTGAAGGATCTTCTGAAGGGCTTCTGTCAATGGCTTTGAACCATCTCTTTGGGTAAGAAGACATTTTCAGAAGCTGATGAAATCTCTGGCCCTGTCCCCAGAAGAATAGATATATTTTCAGACACACTCAATCTTGCTTAATACTTCAGTAGAGATATAGATTCTTCAAAGTCTATACCTGATCTTTGTGTCCTACTGCATTCATCAAAAACCACCAACACCCTGAACAGGATTTTTATCTAGCTTTCACAGAAGATCCAGACTGCGATATCATTTTTTTCCCCAGCAGGATCTCATTATGTAGCCCAGGCTTGCCTAGAACTTGCTATGTAACCAAGGCTGGCTTCAAACTTGCCATCTTCCTGCCTCAGCCTCTCCAATGCTAGGATTATAGTTGTGCACCACCACCATGCCCAGCTAACTTGTGAAATATTTATTGTTAGAATTTCCATTTGTCTGACACACATCTTTTTATTTTAAATGTTTTAAAATCACATTACTGCAGCTGTAAAACAATGACACTCCTTTTGTGCTATGAAAGAGGATAGTAAGAGGGTTGAGTCAAGTTGTCAATATGGGTAGGAAAATACTTTTTCTGTCATTTGTCCTGAGAGAATTCAGGTCCTCTCATCCCAGGTAAAGGGTGAAATGCACAAATCTAACAGACAGCACTTTTTGATCATTTACTCTGTATTGTGTTGTAGATTTTTAGATGGCAAATAACTCCCCCAAATGACCAAATGTATCATTTAGTTGTCATCTACTACATATTTAAGGTATGTGAACATGTGAGATAATTTCATTATAATAAAGCATAGAAGATAACATGTATTTAAGAATATAGGAGGACAAGAGCAAGGTGGCATACACCTGCAATTCCAACACTCAGGAGGCTGAGGAAACCTGGGCTACATAATTAAAGCCCCTCTTCAAAAATAAATAAAAAAGCACAGGAAGACTACAGGTATGGTTAAGTAAGTAGAGTGTCTATCATGGGCAAGGCCCTGGATTCAATCCTTAGCATCCCCTCCCCCACTGAAAATAGTATCGGAGAATAAGAGAAGTAGGGGGTCACAGAAGAAGCAATAACTCACGTTCTCACCTGCTAATGCAAAACTTCCAACTCTTGCAAATTTCTCTCCAAATATTCTTGCCCATCACAAGTGTCTCTGGCAGGTCATGACGGACAGTGTTCCTATACCATCATTTCCACTAGGTGGCAACACTACATTAGAGGCACATATGTGGTCCCTCCATTGCTTTCTCACCTTTGATTCTATTAGAATTACCAAAGAGACCAAAGTGTGGTGGGGCTTTGTTGTTTGTTTAGGATTCAGCTCACTCAGCTCTTGTGTCTCCATAGGTATCAGACAGGCTCCTGAACGCCAAATCTGAGTGATGGTACTGGGCAGTATTCAGAATTGCCTGCAATGACAAAGTTTGCTGGTGGTTCTCATCCCTAGGCTGGCTGACAGTTTGGGAATAAGATACATCCTGAGTGGGTACAACCTCTGCCACTCTCTAGCTATGAGACTTAGCAGATTAACTTCTCAAAGTCTCTTGTTTCTACATCTGTAAAATGGGAATGATCATGGTATCTACTCCATAGGATGCAAACATTAAATGAGTCTACTTTAGTCCCTGGCACATGGACACATTAAATCATTGTTAGTTTTTATGAAAGCAGCTAATATGTGACCTCTGTCTGCCTCCCAGCTTCTCCTATTCTTTAGCTAAGAACAAACCTTCAAAAACAGTGTTTATGATTATAACCTTAGAGACTTAGGAAAAAAATAAAAGAGTTAATTTTAGTGGCAGGATGAGAGATGATTTTTAATTTCTTCTTGATTTTCCAAATTGTCTTCAATAAGCATAATTTTTATTTTTCTAATACTGGGTACTGAACCCAGCAAGTGCTTTATCATGAAACTACACCACCAACCAAATAAATATTCATTTAAAAAATCATTTAAAAATGCAATTAAATATATTGTTGATCTTAGTTCTTGACAATTCCCCTGAAGCATTCAAACTCTTTCACCATTGCTCAATGATCTCCTAAGGTGAGGCCTGTGTCTTATCTCTTTTGGAAATCTTTAACAATAAACACATCTTTGACACATGGCAGGTAGTTAATATTCATTTCCTGAACAAAATCTCAAAGGTAATCGCTTCAGGTTTTAGTTTCTCTGTGTAGCTAAACACCTTTTTTTCCTCCAAGTATTCTCTTTCTTCATTTAGGTCTAGTTCCTAATCCTCTTACAAAATTATTGAATCCTCTCCAAATTCTCCCCAGCTTAATTCCTCTTAGACAGCCGAGCTAGTTTTAGGCAGGCTTCAGAAAGCATTTTACTGGAGCATCGTCCAGAACTCAAGCAAGGAGCAATAGGGATGGGTTCCTTGAATTGAAATCAAACCTTTTCAGTGGCTAAATGAAAACTCAAGGGCAGGACAATATATAATACAAAGGGATATCAGGAAGTAGGCATTTCTAGAGATATATCATATTTTAAATTGAAATGTTTGGTGAAGAGGTTGAATGTTTATTCCCCATGGTAAAGGACCCAGGGTTACTGAGTCACACTTGGCTGTTGCTATCATTAGATTCCTTTGATCTTCACTCTGAGTCAGTGAAACTGCCCAAATGTTCTTAAGGGAGGTCAGGCCCAGCACTATAATACCTAGTTCTACAAAAGCAAAATGAAATAGTTGATATTAGCACTTAGCAGCTGATATAACTTAGTTCTTTCCTCAGATTATTATTTTATAGTGTTGTGGATTAAACCCAAGGTATCACACATGCCAGACAAGCACTTTACCACTGAGCTACACCCCAGTCCTGAATTTGAATCTGAATGGGAGCCCAAAGATGATTACAACAGAGCCACCTTGAGCTATAGAAATCTATACAGAATCTAGATACTCACTTCCTCCTTTGGCCCTCTGCACTAAATTCTTCATTGCTTAAGATGTTCAACCATTTGGACTCTTACCTGGGTCTTCAAAGTTTCCAGGCCAAACTTAGGTACAGAGCCCAGGTGCAGCTGGCAGAGAATGGCCAGGGGTGGCTCTGTGATTGCCAGTTACTTTAAGAATAAGTGAAAAGTACAAGCAAAAAGGAAAGCTTGATCCATCATTATTCTCTCAGTTCAGATTCTTCAAGGGGTTCTGGTGAAGTTATCACTGTCATCACTTGGGGGAGCAACCTTGTTCCCATGAGATGATTGCTCCTGCTCTCACTTGTTTCAGTCCTTTATGATAAAGATGTTTATCAATCAGTCCTGTCATACCTAGATTCTAAGGTAACTGCAGAACAGAGTGACTCAGCAGTAGAAAGTTACAGAAGCAAAAACAGAGCCAGAGAGGGACAAAATGGAGTTAGTCAGACCAGTGACTGATGCCTCTCCATAAGTGGGGACTTTGAAACGTGAGTAGGACGTGAACTCCACCCTTGTGGATGGATCAATGCAGTTATTGTGGGAGTGGGTCTGTTGTGCTAGGAGTGGGTTTTTTATAAGAACAAACTTTGTCTCACACATGCACACTTTCTCATCACATGATGCCTCTGCAATGGGATAATACAACACTAACCATAAGCTGGTCCCTTAATCTTGGGCTTTCCAGGTTCCAGAATTGTATCTGTTCTTTATAAAGTACCTGGTCTTGGGCATCTGTTATAGCAGCAGAAAATGGACTAATCTTGCCAACATTTCTGAGGTGCTAACTGTACCCAGCTGTGCTTCAGTTGAGGAGTAAGGGCTGACAAGGCTCACATCTAAAACCCTGGGTCAATAAGGAAAATTCCAACTACCTGGGAACACTATCCTGACTCTCTCCACAGGATGCTCCAGCAAAGAGCTAGCGGTCCAAGGAAAACTTCAGTCATTCAAAGATGAGTCATCAAAAAGGAAGCCACCAAGATCTCCACAAACACAAAAAAGGCATAGGAAAAACAAATGGCAGGTACAGAATACTCACCAGGAAAATGCTGCCACAGAGCAGATAAAAGTTGTAACCAAGCAACTGCCAAGCATTTAAAAAGCCTCATGAAATGACTACCTCTAAGAAGAGCATAAAGTGAGCAGGGGAAAGAATGGTAAGATATCAGGAGGTACGACATGAGCTCAGGGGGAAAAAAAAAAGCAGAAAAAGAAACAGAAGATGGAAATTAGCCCAAGGCAGAAATAACTCTGCTGAAAATATTGTAAGGAAAAAGAGAGTGTGAATGGCACAAACCCAGCAAAGTGAAATGGAAACAAAAGAACTAGCGAGAATTCAAGAAAAAAGTGCTATGTATAGGAGAGGCAAAGAAACCCAATACCCATTCACTTATTAAATGACCATGATGGGCAAAGCTCTATCCTGGGCACTGGGAATATTGCAGCCAACCAACTCTGGCCATACTTTTAACTATGTCTTATTTTCAGCTTTCCAAACTGACTATAGTATATAGTGTGCCTTTTGCAGCAGCCACCCAACAAAGGGCCCTCCATCAAGGTATTTGACAGACCTTTCACAACATAGAGGCACTTGGTATTATGGAGCATTGGAACAGCCTCTCAAAACACAACTCAGAAAAACTTCCAACTTTGTTCCCTTCATCTCCTCCCAGGCCACATACCCTATGGTGTCACTGTTATGGACTGAATTGTGTCCTCCCAAATTCATATGTTGCAAGGACAGCATTTTGAGATAGGCCTCCAGGTAGGTAATTAAGGTTAAATGAGGCATAAGGTGAGCCCTGAACTGATAAGACTGATGTCCTCATAAGAGGAAAAGTCGCCAGAGAGTTTTCCAGCCTCCTGAACTGTGAGAAAAATGAAGGTCTTTTTTCTGAGCCACCCTGTCTTTGGTACTTTGCTATCCAGCCTGAGCAGACAAAAGTAGTCACAGCCATTCAGAAAGGGATCATTTCCTCTTGGGTCACCTTATGAGTAATAACCAAGACATTTACTGATCAAGGGGGAGAGCTATATAAAAATGTCTTGAAAGTTTGGTACTCTACCCTTGGCCATTCCTGATGCTTCCTTCTCTCCCCTGAAACCAACACCAGGCCAGGTTGGTATGTACACCTACCAAGTGGTAGGCCAACCAGGAAGGGATCTGGGGCATCCCAACTTAATTCTGGTGTTCTTGTTGGATTCAGATGGCCCTAGATACGAAGACATCAACCACTTGACTGGGTGCAATGCTTCTGAATCTTCCTGCATTGGCCCACATAGCCAGTGTCCTGGGTCTCTAAATGTTGTAAAAGTAGACTTGTTACTCTCACATTTGACCCTTCTGGAAAAAAATTGGGGTATGTTGTAGATTGCAGGAAAGATGAAGTTATAGGTACTACAATGGGACATATCAGGTTTTTTGTGGGGGGAGGGGGTAGTGAGAACAGCCCCAGTTCTGGGGAGGGCACCTTGGACTGAAAAAATGGAGAATGTAATGATTGTCTTCCTGGTTCACGAGGCCCAGCACAAATCAGACCTGAGTCGGGCAACAGCTGCTAAAGTCTGATCTTCCATGGGGCCTATCATCCCTGTCCACATGCTATAAAAATAGGAAAAGTCATGTGAGTGTGGCCAATCCAGAACTAGTCTGTATATAACACCATCAGTAGCTCCTGACACCCCAACTCCCCCCCCTCAAACACACAGGCAGGAACAACTGTGTTTCAAACAATTTCACATGCCCCTCTTGCTGCCCACATGGTCTTGGGCTATGTCATACATAAGGATATACAGCAGTCAAGGCCACAAGAACTCAGTGATTCTGTCCATGTAACCTGATGCATTCGTTGGGGTTCTCTAGAGAAACAGAACTAGTAAGATACATACATAAATGTGTGTATATACGTAGGAAAGAGAGAGAAAGAGAGAGAGAGAGAGAGATAGGGAGACACAGAGAGACAGAGATTTATATTAAGGAACTGGCCCCCTAGCAAGTCCAAAATCTGCAGGTCAGTCTTTTGTTCTACTCAAGCATTCAATGGACTGGGTAAATTCTGCCCATGTTATGGATTGCAATGTATTTTATTCAACCTTCACCAACTTAAATGTAAATCTCACTCAAGAACAATCCAGAAAATGATTGGCCAAATATGTTGACACCACAACGCAAACGGATACATAAAAAATCCATTATACTTAGTCAAGCTAATGTAATATTGATCTAAATCAAATTTAACAAGTCCCAAACTAGAGTGACCTATGCTCTTTTGAACTGTATCTTTATGTGTGAGAAAGAAGGAACCACAGAATGTCTTTCCATTGATGAGGGTTTAGGGTGTTCCCATTGCTGTAATTTTAAACATAGATACCTATTATCAATCCATCTAAGCTCCCTTGAGTGGGTATCTGCAATAAGAGTCGCTGCTCTCCCTGGGACTTACTCACCGTTCACTGAGCCTGGAACCTGGGGAACGTGTGAGATCAGTATAGCAGGTTGCCTTAAGTTGTTACTTTTAAATTTTAAAATTATTTATGTATTTATCTAGGACTGAGGTTTAAACTCAGGGTTTCATGCTTGCAAAGCAGGTACCGTACCACTTGGGCCACACCTCAAGCTCTCGTTATTTTGGAGATGAGGTCTCGGAAACTATTTGCCCAGGCTAACCTCGAATCGCCTTGATTTGGATTCCCCAAACTGCCCTAACAAGAAATAGCTGCGAACTAGGTATGGAGATGCACTCCTGTAATCCCACCACTCCACTAGGGAGCTGAGGCAGGAGGATGGAGAGTTCAAGGCCAGCCTGGGCTACGTGGCGAGACCCTGTCGCAAAAACAAATGAAATAACTGCGATACTGTCACACCGCATTTTCCTGAGCCCCTTGCTCGAAAAGGCCCACGCTTTCCCAGAGCAGGCCCCGTGGGACTCGGGAATCTGGAGTTTTAGGACACTCCGCCCAGCATGGGTGTTTTTCGGACAGGTTTGGGGACTCCGAAAAACTGGACCTCTTGCCTGTTAAGGACGAGAGACGGGAGCCAGTGAGAAGGGTCGCCGGGCTCGCCGTACTTGCTCGATTTTGCCCAGGAAGAGCCCCTTGGCGAAAACGCGCTCTGGCAGACTGGTTCGAAGCGGACGCCGGCTCGCCTTGAGTGCCACCGCGCCGGGAAGACTCACGCCCCTGCAGCAGCCGCCCTGCACAGGATGCGCACGCAGCTGCTCACGCAGCCGGCGTCGCGCCATCCGCACCTCACCTACAGTTCAGCGGCACTGTCATCAGAACAAGGCCCGCGCCTCCTGATGACGCCACGGGACTGAGCCGCCGTCCCTGCGCATGCGCGCGACCACTCACCTGGGATGGGGAGGGGGCGTGGTCTTCCCGGTCTTTCGGAGTTGTAGTGTTTCGCTGGTAGCCGCAAGGTTGGTCCTTCCCAAATACCAGCAGTTTGCGTAAATTTCTGCCCCATATGCTGTCTAGGTGCCACGGAACTGAGAGACCCAGCTGCCTACACCTGCCTCCCTCCAGCCACTTCCAGGCCGAGGTCGTGGTGAAAGGAAAGAAAAACAAGGGAACGGGGATTTCGCTGCAAGGCAGGGTCTGGAGGAGGCTCAGACGCGAACGTCGGTCTTTAAGTGAATAGTGGAATCGTGGGAATGATTTTGTTTTGCTTCTAGCTTCCATGTACATTACATATCCCTTTTGGGTTGGGGGGAATAAGAGGAGCAGGGATGTTCTGCCAAAGAGAGGTGTGCGTGAGACTTTTTGTGTGTTAGTGTGCTTATTTTTTTTTTAATTTTTATTGTTGTACTTGGGGTACATTGTGACATTTACAAAAGTTCTTACAATACATTATACTTGAATTTACTCCCTCTGTCATTCTCCTTTATCCCCCCCTCCCCCCATTCCTGGAATAGTTTCAGTATGTCTCATTTTTCCACTTACCTAACTTTTCCATGTACCTAATATTTCCACCATATTCACCCTCCTACACCCTTTCCTTATATCCTCCCCCGAGACTCTATTTTTATTTATTTATTGAGATTGTCTCGTGTGTAGCCCAGGCTGGCCTGAAATTCGCGATCCTCCTGCCTGAGCCTCTTGAATGCTGGAATTACAGGCGCCTACCTGTTTGCGCAGAAACTCCTGAGTCCCTACTAGTCCTGGGAAACGCCTTGAAAGGGAGGGGAGGAAGAAAAGCTACAAACAAACCCGAGAAGGGTTGGGGCTATTGGGTGGGACAGGACCGGGCAGAAGTACCAGCCCAGGTAGGAGGCCTAGCACCCATCATGGCACTGCCCAGCCTTACCCTGGACCAGACAGATGCAGCTGTCTAAGGATGCTCAGCTGGCCTCCTCAAAGAAGAAACGGCTCTCTTTCCCAGCCCTCTCACTGTGCGTGTACCTGACTATGACCTTAGTCGCGGCATTAGAAACATGGCTCCTGCTCCTTCCTTGGAAGACCTTGAAAGCAGGAAGTCCACTCATTTCCGTATGCTCAGCTCAGCCAAGTGGAAGGTTGATTGCTGGCCCATAGGAAAAATGGCTCCCAAACTTTCTTGGTTGCAAAATAATTGCAGGCGTCTTCTGCAGTTCCTCTATTGTTTTATGTTGACTTTGCTGTTTCCTTATCAATAGTCACTATTTGCCTTTTCAGCATTCAGCTTCACAAGAAAGAGGCTGGGAACAAGTACCTTTGTGAACTAACTCTAGTGGCAAAACAGAAAAAAGTATAGGGCAAAAGGTCTGTCAAATTTGAGCTGCTGTATGTTTTTGCAAACGCTAATTGTGATCAGATGAGTAAAGTAATCTGCAAATGTGGCAGATCCTATTTACCATACATGGATCTTCCCAAATCAAGCACCTGAGAAGTTCAGCAGCTCATATTTCCAATACAAAAAATTGGAAACATTTCAAGGCAGAATGTCTAAGTATACTACTAGAATATTCCACTACTTTGCCAGTTTCTGAGTTCAGTTTTCTTATATGTAAAAATGAGTATATCATATATCTCACAGGACTTCTCTGAGGACTAATTAAATAATTCACATCAAAGCACCCAGCCCAGTAAACGATCAGTGTTCTCCTGTAATAGTATAAAACTCAAAAATGGTCACTCTGAGATTTCCATCTCAGACTCGAGTATCAGCATCTGAAAAATAAGAAGCTGTTTTAAATGATTTATTCTAAATGTAGTTTGCCATAGACAGTATTTGGAATCTCCTCACTGAGTATTTCTGAATGTCCTTCCTCCATGGTCACATCCACACAGCCGACTCCCCTCCATAATTTAGCAATAAGAAAGTCATGCTCTTACTTGGCTGTAGTGTTAGTGTGCCAGAGTGCTTGATGGCAGGTCTCAGGCACATTGTCTAAGTAGAAAACTGCTCCTATATCCCTCAGGATTAAAGCAGAGGCAGAGACTACAGTGATGCTTCATTAGCCAAAGGATGCCAAAAATTGCCAGCATACCATGAGAAGATAGGAGAGAGACTTGGAACAGATCCTCTCTCACATCTGTCAAAAGGGACCAATCCTGTGACATCTTGATCTCAAACTTCTAGCCTCCAGAACTCTAAGACAATAAATTGTTGTTTAAGCCACCTGGTCTGGTGTTTGGACAGGCCACCCACATGCACACACACAGGATACTATGATTCTTGCCATATGGTGATCTCAGAAATAAATGGGATTTCATAATGCCACAGGATGGGGATAATGTCTTAAGACATTTACCCAGGGCTCCTGTTGTGGTGTAACATCAGTAGTCTCTCGGGTGATGGGACCTTAAACAGTTAAACCTTCTGGGAAAGACCCAGAAGGATCTGGGCAGTCCCTGTGGGATGGGCTAGGGTGATGGACAGATTTAATTTGCTCGGCACAATCACTTAAGCTAGCTCTTAGGCATTTTAATTGCATGCATGGAATCAATATTTATTTATTTATGCATGTGATCAATATTTATGTTTTAAGCAAAGGATTTGCAATTGAAAAGAGCTCTGCCACTACCACCAAGAAAGGCCACATGACACCTGAGTCCCAATGATTTTCTTTCCCTACTTTTTAACCTGCCTCAAGTTGTCTATACAGAAGGGACTACAAGGAGGGCCTGTCCTAGGAGGTGGCATTTGAAGTGGAATATGAATCATTAGAGGAAAGGAGTGAATTCAACAGCCAAGGACAGATCTCTCAGGCAGAGAGGACAGTTTCAAGATACTGGAGTTAGGGTACTGGGCTATTTGAGGGAGGGAATGGAAGGTGAGTGGCTGAAATGGGAAGTCAGGGGGAAATTGAAACTCGAAGAAGATAGAGAGGGGGCAGAGCCAGATCCCTCAGCCCCCATGGGCTGTTATAGAATTTGAGTTTTGTCCTGAAGGCAGAATTACCCTTACTGGTTTGAATCTACTCAAACTTTGCAATTTTTTGTGACCGTATTGGGAGGTTTGGTGTTTCTAAGACTTTGTCCACATCATCCATATTTTCTGACTTTTGTAACAGGTGCTTAAAAACTGCTTTTGCTGAGAACCATGAACTAATTACTTGGGCCCACAAATTAACTGAAGGCAGGATAAATGCGAGGCTCCCCAGCCTTCATTATGTATCTGTGTCTTTGCTTTAAGCCATTCTCTCTGTAGCCATTTTGTAATCATCTTGGGTTCCAGGAAGGATAAGACAGATTGATAGCATCTTTATGACAAGGGACTGAAACTACCCCTAAGAAACAGCGAGACTGCTGGACAGACTACCCATTGGCAAGAATGACTTATTTCTTATTTCTAACCAGTGGTGAAAGAGATAACAACTTCTCTGGAACACACCTGTGACCAGGACTGTTTAATAATTATGCATACCTTTCTCCCCCTGCCCCCAATTCTTTGTCTATTTAAACCTATAGCGCATGTCTGTACCCTAAAGATGAACTGAAATGCTGTCTTCCCATGACATGCACTTGCCATGTAATAAACCTTTCCCTGTATTTCACCAATGTCTCTTTATTTGGCACATAGGGGCAAGTGGCCAGACCTGACATGTGGAAACCCATAAGCTCGGGCCTGAAGTTTCAAACTCCTGTTTCAGCTTGTTGGTGTACAGCAATTCATGGAACGCTCTTACCATCTTTTGATTTCTGTAAAGTTAGTAGTCATGCACTCTAGTTTTTATTTCTGATTTTATTGAGTCTTCTCACTTTTCTTAGTCAATCTAGGTAATAAATTGACAATTCTGGTAATCTTTTCAAATAACCAACTTTCAGGCTTGTTGAGTTTTCTCTCTTTTGTTTCTCTCTGCTCTAATCTTTATTCTTTTCTTCCTTCTGCTAGGTTTAGTTTTACTTTGCTCTGTTTTTCTAGTTCCTTAAGTTTCAGTCAGGTTGTTGATTCGAGGTCTTCTATTTTCATGTAAGGTCATACAGCTATAAATTTGCTCCTTGGCACTGCTTAGTTGCATCTCAAAAGGATTATTATGTTATATTTTCTTTTTTCCTTCTCCTATCAGTATTTTCTAATTACCCTTGGGATTTCTTTCATGAAGCACTGGTACTTTAAGAGTATATTGTTTAGTTTCTACCACTTCATAGATTTTTCAGTTTTCCTTCTATTGTTGATTTCTCACATGGTCCCACTGTGGTCAGATAGTGTGCTTTGTAGCTACCTTTCAAAACTTGTTAAGACTTAAATTAGGCCGGTGGTGTGGTAGAGCACAAGGCCCTGATATCACCAGTATCACCAAAAAAAAAAAAAAAAAAAAAAGACTTGCAGGATGGTCTACTCTGGAGAAGTCTCACATCCATCTGAGAAGAATAGTTATTCTGTTGTCTTTGGGTAAATCTCCTTGGTTTCTGATATTGTTCAAGTACTCCATTCTTTTCCTTCTTTTATCTTTTATTTGGTTATTCTATCCATCGTGGAGAGTGAGGCACTGATATCACCAACCATAATGTAAATATTCTCCCTTTGATTATATCCTTCTTTTGCTTCATTGATTTGGACAGTTCTATAGGTAATGTTTCAAAATGTTTTATCTTCTTCCTACATTGTACATTTTGTTAATAGTATCTTTCTTGATCTCTTATAAACTTTTTTGATTCAGTCTGTTTTGTCTGAAATGAGTATAACCAGTCTGTCCTCTTTTGTTCATACTTGTGTGAGAATCAATTAAAGTCAGGTCTTTTCTGTCAAAGGAGTTAATGTATAGCTATCATTGTGTAGATGCTAGTTAACCTCCCCGAATTGCTGCCTACATGCTTTGTGAAATGTTGCTGACCCTGCAAGGTTCTTGTAGTCAAACAAAGAGCTGTTTATCACCAGATGTCCTAATCTCAAACTGCTTGCTTACCATCTTAAAGTTTCATTCCTTTGAGTATGTCAACTCCTACTATAACTACATTAGGGGAATGGGGACCTTGAGAAATCACTTTCTCACTGAGCTATAAACCATGAGTAATCTCTCTCTCATTGAATTGTAAAATTTCACTGTATCAGAAAACCTTGCCCTTAAACATTAGCTAGTTGCAAAGATTGTGAACCCAAACCCTTCCATCAGGGCGAAGGGAAGACTTACATGAGGGATAAAAACTGAGCAGACTTCCTGCTCAGTGTGTTCTGCCTATCAGACTATAGTCTGTGGCTGCACCCTTCTGCAGAAGTAAAACTTTTCTTTTTGTCTTGCTGAGTCACTCCCAAGTGTTTCTTTGATCCTCGTTTGGGAATGACACTTCTAACACTTGCATGGAGTCTCTGTCTTTTCATGTTGGACTTTTTTGTATCTTTGATCTAAAATGAGTCTTTTGGGATTGGAGGAGTAGCTCAAGTGGTAGAATGCCTGCTTAACAAGTGTCAAGACCCTGGGTTCAATTCCCAGTTCTGCAAAAAGAGAGAGAGAGAGAGAGAGAAGAGTATTTCTTGTAGACAGCAAGTTGACACATGTTTTCTAGTCATTTTGCCACTCCCTATTCTTTGATTGAAATGTGTAATCTATTTTCATTTAAAGCAGTCCCTGATAAGTAAGGACTTCTGTGATTTGGTTGTTTTTATATGCCTTAGAGCCATTTTTATTCTTTCATTTCCTATATGTCTTCTTTTATCGTTTCTTTGATTTTTGTAGTGAAACTTTGAAACATTTTAATTTCCACCCATTTTGTATATGTTCTATAAAGGTTTCCAAGAGGGTTCCATTTAACATGAAAAAGTGATACCACTATAATGTGAATCTATAGCAGTGTTAACTTCAATAAATAACATGTAAAAATCCTATTTCAACCTACCACCTCAGTACCATGATGCCATAGTTACACACATGTGCATTGAGTATCCAGTAGCACAGATTAATAATTTTTTGATATATTAGTGTAAATCATATAGAAAACAAAAATAATACTAGTATTTATTTATTTATTTTTGAAACAAGGTTTTTCTATGTAGCCTATAGTGGTCTCAGACTCCCATTCCCCCTGCTTCAGCCTCCTGAGTGCCAGGATTATAGGCATACACAACCACACGAAGCTAATACTGGCTTTTGTAATTGTCATATATTCACTTTTAGGAGAAAACTTTCTGCCTCCATTCACCTTTGAGCTTCTGTCTAATGTCCTTCAGTTCAACCTGAAGGACTCCCCTCATGAAGGGCATGTCTAGTGATAACTAACTCTTATTTATATGGTGCCATGGTTTAAATGTGTTCTTTCTAAACCCCTGTTAATACTTCAACCCCAATGTGACAGTATTAAGAAGTGGATATTTTAAGAAGTGATTAGGCCACAAGGTTCTGCCCTCCTGGAAGAAAAGAACTTGAGGGAATTGAGTTCAATCCTCTGCCCCTTCCACCATGTGAGGACACGCACAAGATATAATGTTAGAGGGAGAGAGCAAACTCCTTTGTTTCTTCACTCACTGAATCTCCTGGCACCTTGTTTTTGACTTGCCAACATCCAGAAGTTTGAGAACTCAACTTATGTTATTTATAAGTTACCCAGTGTAAGGTATTTTGTTATTGCATCATGAAGGGTCTGAAACCCCCTGGAAATGCCTTAATTTCTTACTTTTATTGGAAGGACACTTTTGCAGTCTATATGATTTTTGGCTAACAGGTTTTTTTTTTTAATCACTTTGAATATATCAACACACTGCTTTCTGGGATCCAGGATCTCTGATGAGGATCTTATGGCAAAATTATGATGAGATCTCTCTTCCTCTCAGCCCCATAAACTTTCGTAACAATCCCCATGGTTTCTTGGGAACAGAACATTTTGTTAAAACATCACAAGTTTAGTGAAATGCTACCATCTTTTTGATCCTGTGCCTCCTCACTCACCTTTGTTGTTTTTTGTTTTCTTAATGGTAGTCATTCTGACTGGGGTGAGATGGAATATCAATGTAGTTTTGAGTTGCATTGCCCTGATTGCTAAAGATGTTGAACATCTTTCATGTATTTATTGGTTGTTTATACTTCTTCATTTGACAAGTGTCTGTTTAATCCACTTGCTCATACATTGATTGAATTATTTGTTCTTTTGTTGTTTAATTTTTTGAGGTATTTATATATTCTAGCTATTAATCCTCTGTGGGATGAATACAGGGCAAAGATTTTCTCCCATTCTCTTTGTTCTCTTGACTGTTTCTGTCACTGTGCAGAAGTTTTTTAATTTGATGCAATTCTATTTGTTAATTTGTGCTTTTATTCTCTGAGCTATTAGAGTCCTATCCAGAAAAGTGCTGTCTGTGACTACATCTCCAAGTGTTTTCCCATAGTACTTTTGAAGTTTCAGGTCTTACCTTAAGGTAAGAGAGAGAGAGAGAGAGAGTCCTCTCTCTTTTTGGAGAGTCCTTTTTTTTTGATGGTTCTGGGGTTTGAACTCATGGCCACACACTTGCTAGGAAGGTGCTCTACCATATAAACGACTCCACCAGCAAGGTTCAAACATTTTGAATTGATTTTTTCTTACAGGGTGAAGATAGAGCTCTAGCTCCAGTCTCAAGTATGGATATTTAGTTTTCCCAGCACTTGTTAACGAGACTTTTTTTCCAATGTATATTTTTACTACCCTTGTCAACAATCATGTGGCTATATCTGTGTAAGCTTATTTCTGGGTCTTCTCTTCTATTCCATTTGTTTACCTATCTGTTTTTTTGTGCTGATACCATACTGTTATTGTTACTATGGCTCTATGGTATAGCTTGAAGTCAGGTATTGTGATATTTTCAGGTTTGATCTTTTTGGTCAGGAATTGATTGGCTATTCAAGAGCTTTTATTATTCTTTATGAATTTTAAGATTTATTTTTATATTTCTGTGAAGAATGACATTGAAATTTTTATAGGGATTGTATTGAATCCATATGTTACTTTTCTAATGTCAGTATTTTAACAATATTAATTCTGTTGATCCATAAATACAGGTCTTTCTATCTTCTAGTATATTCTAAAATTATTTTCTTCCATGCTTTAAAGTTTTCATTGTAGAGGTCTTTCACCTCCTTAGTTAAGCTTATTGGTAGACAATCTTTGAGGCTATTGTGAGTGAGATTGTCCTGATTCCTTTGTGAGTTTGTTGTTGGTGTATAGAAAGGTCACTGATTTTTGTATGTTCATTTGTATCCTACTACTTTACTAAAAGAGTTTATCAGATCTAAGAGTTGTTTGGTGAACTCTTTAAAGTCTTTCAAATATAGGGTCATATCATCTGCAAATGGGGATAATATAACTTCCTTTTCTATTTGTATCCCTTTTATTTCTCTCAATTTTATTGAGGATTTATGCATTTCTATTCATCAAGAAAATTAGCCTATCAGTTTCATTTTGTCATCCTTATCTGGTTTTGATATCAGGATAATACTGACTTCATAGAATGAGTCTGGAAGTGTTCCTTCCCTTTTTACTTTATGGAACGATTTGAGGAGTATTGGTGTTAGTTCTTCTTTAAAGGACTGGTGGAATGCAGCAGTGGATTCTTGGGGTGAGGAGGTTGGGACTTCAGTTTGAACTCAGGGCTTCACTCTTGCAAAGCAGGTGCTCTACTGCTGGAGTCACACCTCCAGTCCATTTTGCTGTGGTTATTTTGGAGATGGGGTTCTCATGAACTATTTGCCCAGAATGGCCTGGAACCATAATCCTCCTGATCTCAGCCTCCTAAGAAACTAGCATTATAGGAATGAGCCATGGTCACTTGGATTCAATCTAGTCTTGGGCTTTTCTTTGTTGGAAGACTTCATTACTCTTTCAATCTTGCTGCTTATTATTGACCTGTCTAGGTTTTTTATATCTTCTTGGTTCAATTTTGATAGGTCATATGTGTCCAGAGATGTATCTATTTCTAAATTTTCCAACTTATTGGAGTGTAAATTTTCAAAATATTCCCTAATAATGCTCTTGATTGCAGTTGTAATATCCTCTTTGACTGTAATTGTATTAATTGTTTCTTCTCTTTCCTCTGGTTGGTTTGGTTAAGTGTTTGTCAATTTTGTTTATCCTTTCAAACATCCAACTCTTTGTTTCATTGATCTTTTATATTTTTTAGGTTTCCATTTCATTTATTTCAGTTCTGATCTTTATTATTTCTTTCCTTCTGCTTTTGAGTTTAGTTTTTTTTTCCCCTAAGACTTTAAGGTACATAAAAATTAGGTTATTTGAAATCTCTATGGCTTTTAATGTAAGTTTTTAAGTTATTGACTTCCCTCTTAAAACCACTTTTAATTCTTTTGTTTATCTAGCATTGTTAGTTGGTGTTGCTGCTGAAGATGTCTAGTGAAAGATGTGAGGAGGCAACTTTGTGGCAGGACCTCAAGGACACCTCCTCTGATGAGGAGAACCTCACTGATTATTATAAAGTCCTCAAGACCATTGGTCAAGCAAGGCAGCTATACTAAAATAAAGCTGGCCTGTCACATACTCATGAAGACCAGGTGGCCAAGAAAGTTCTGCCAAAGAGAGAACAGAAAAACCCCCTAATTACATCTGAAGTAGACATTGTGAGGAGTTTGGGCCACCCAAATGTGATCAAACTGTTTCATATCATTGAAACCACTGAAAACATCTCCCTCATCCTAGAGTATGTTAGTGGAGGAGACTGTTGGACTGTCTTGGAGGAGGAGGAGGGCCACCTGTAAGAAGAGGGGGCTCAGAAGTTGTTCCTACAGATTACATGTGCCCTGTGCTACTGTCATGAGAAGGGCATTACACACAGAGATCTCAAGCCAGAAAACGTCATGGTAGATGGGGGAGACAATATCAAGGTCAGCGATTTGGGGGTAGAGTACCAAGTTTATATCCAGGCAGACATTTTCTGGGGCATACTTCTGTTTTGTGCCCCTAGAACTCCTCCAGGGTGAAGTATATGATGGCTCTGTGGTTGGTGTCTAGAGTCTGGGTGTCTTTTTGCATGCCCGTCACAGGCTCCCTCCTATTTCATGGATCCACCTCTTCACAGATGGAGCAGCAGGTCCTGCATGCAAGGTATAACATAACTGCAGAGCATCATCAGGTAATTACTAGCCATCTAGCCCAGGAAGAGGCCCTTGTTAGAGCACATCATGGGACATCTGTGGCTCAGTCAAGGTGAGAAATGTTTGGTGAGTCACTCTAGCAAGACACTCCACAAACCATGCAAACCTCAGAATTATAATAATCATGTCTGCCTGGAGTTTTAACCTATAAGAGATCTAGGAATCTTTGACAAATAAAAAATTCCTTGTGGGAATGGTCATGCATCTCATACCAGACAACCCAGCTGCAACCCAGGAACAGCTCCACCACCCAAGTTAAGCCCACTCACCCCCCAAAGAGGAAATCCAGTGAGCTTGTCCTTCACCCATTTACTCTCTTACCCTCTAAACATCTGCTGCCTGAAGATCATAAGCAGTAAGGGAGGAAGGGTGGCAGAGGAGTCATTATGCCTGCCATTTCCCTCAGCAGTCTGCAGGTGAGGGCTCCCATTCATTCCCCATTGTGGTCCTTTGGCTGCCCCTGCTCCTCCTGCATGATCAGCACTGATTGGGAGACAGACAGCAGTGAGTCCTCCCAGGATACATCATCAGAAGAAAACTCCTTCCCCACAGGGCAACTCCATGATGTGACCACAGCCTCTGCCCACAACACAGAGAGCAGCAAGTCTCCTGCCATGGTACATCGTCAGAAAAAAAATTCCCTCCCCAAGGGGCAACTCAGTGGTGTTACCTGTGGCAAGATCCATGGCTGGAAGAAAGTGACTAGGAGTATTGACACTGGTATTCTAAGACTATGTTGCTGCCTGCCAGCCCAAAATACACACCCAAGATTCAGGAACAAAGTGGCCCAATGAAAGAGGTGGCCAGCAGAGACAGACACAACACCAAGTAGGTGGTACAGGCCAGCTGTGCTCCTGCATTTTATTTTATCTATGCCTTTATTAATGTCATTTCAATTGACAAATCAGATTTGTATACATTTATGGTGTGTAATGCAAAGTTTAAAAATATGTATGCAGGATGATTAAATCATTTTACTTAACATATCTGTCACCTCAGAAAGACAAATCCTGCTGAATTCCACTTATATGAAAACTAAAAAAATTGAAGTAGACAGTAGACTGATGATTTCCATAGCCTGGGGAGGGTGGGAGATGAAGAGAGGGAGAGAAAGGGGAGTTCAACAAATGAAACAAAGTTTCAGACAGGAGGGATCAACTTGGAGATCTGTTGTATGGCAAGGTTACCATAGTCAAGAATAATATTTGTATATTTCAAAGTCACTAAGAGAGTACATTTCATATGTCTCCCTACATTTTAAGTAGAGAGCAAGAGAACCTTGGGCTCTGTGGATCCTGATGTCATGGTGTGGGGGATTGGCCAAGTATGGACTCAAACATCTGCAGAAATAGCCACACAGGAATTCACACTGCTGGGAACATCCAGCATGCCTGGCCCCGGGTCATCCATTCAGGGCAACAGGAAGGGGATGCAAAGTGCTCCACATGAGATGGCATGTAGCTAAGAGGGCATCTGGCTCCCTGCTGGCCTTCCAAAACATCCTATGCAGAGACAAGGTGAGCTGAAAGGATGCCCAAAGCTGCCTGGAGATGAGAAGCTCTTCCATCCCACCTGGAGGAAATGTCAGACTGTTTTTCCTGGGACAAGTCCCCCGATCCCTTGTCTGTCCTTTTTTTGGGGGGGGAAATGGTCCACCTTATGGTATGAGGCAGGCATGTGATGTCACTTCTGTCATCTTGGACACGAGGACTAGTCAGACTGGCCCACTTGTCCCAAGGCAATTAGCCAGGTGGAGTATGCAGCCCCAATCAGCCTAGTGAGGTTCCTCTGTAGGGCAGTCTCTTGCCATCCTTTTCAGAGGCCCCAAAGTCAACATTTCAGAAGGCTGTGGGTGGGTGAGGTCTGGTGTGCAGTACTAGGCAGAACTGAGGAAAACCACAGCTGGGCAGTGTCACCAAGGAGAACTAGTGGGATAGACTCACTAGTCCTCATTTCCTCCAACGTTTTCCTCTAACTGCCTACCTTTCTTCCTTCCCATTGAGGTGGTCTACCAACCCCTGTCACAGTAGGGACCCAGATTCCATGATCACCACCAACAGCCACAGCATGTCATAGAGTAACTGAGGGCCATAAGCCAGGGTCAATGCCCAACCTAAATCATCTGTTGTGGAGGGGAGAAGGAACATACTGTATTCATTTGTAAGGAGAAACTGAGGCTCCAAAGAGATAAGGGTCTTGACCAAGGTCATGCCGAGGCTTAGATGGGCTAGGTCAGCCCACCTCTGATGATGTCCCTGAAGAGCAGGGCATGTCCCAAGGAGATTGGCTGACTGAAGAAATTCCAATGAGCTGAGGTAAGTAGAGAGGGATGAGTGTATTGGGGTGGGACAGGGTCAGTGGACAAGCAGGAGCAGGAGTACATTCCCCAGAAGAGCTGAGTCTGGAAGAGTGAGGAAAATGGCCAGCTGGTGAGTAGAGGGAAGGCCCAGCTAGTACAAAGGCCCAGATGGGATGCAGTCTGGGGAATGTGCTAATGTGCTAGGCAGGAGTAGTAGGGTGTGGCAGGAGGTAAGTCTAGAAACTGCATTGCATGGTGGAAACCTTGGGATCCACTCCTCCTGGTTGACCCATGCTTGGGAAACTCTGCCTCTGTCGATCTCTTTGTCTCCTTTTTCCTGCCTTAGGCCAGCTATGCTGCCATCTCCTCCCATTCTGTGCTTCTATATTGTCCCATTTTAATTTAGACACCACAGATGGATGCCTGCTCTTGAAGTGACAGTTTGTCATCACTAAAGGCTATAGTCATGTCATGTCTATGGAGATTATGAAAATTTTAAATTGAAATAAAAATCATGCATGGTCCAAATGAGGCCAGGGTGTCAAAAGCTCTCTCAGACTCCTGAGAACAGTCTTGCAGAACTGAGATTCTGGAGGGCCTTGAAATCTTAGCCAGAGCAATAAGGCAAGAGAAAGAAACACAAGGGTTGATATGAATAGAAAATGAAGAAATCACATTATCCCTGTTTACAGATGATATGATGCTATATTTAAAAGACACTAAACACACCACCAGAAGACTCTTAGATCCAATAAACACTCTCAGCAAAGTAACAGGATACAAAATCAACTTATAAAACTCAGTGGCTTTTCCATACACAAATACCAAACTCTCTGAAAAAGAAGTATGGAAAACAATCTCATTCACAATAGCCTTAAAAAAAATACCTAGGCACAAACTTAATCAAAGATATCAAAGAATTCTATAATAAAACAATAAATTTAACATAGAAGAAAGAAATTGTAGATGACATTGGAAGATTGAAAGACCTCCCATGTTCATGGCAAAGCAATACCCATCAAAATTTCAATTACATTCTTCGCAGAAATACAGCCATGTGATTTTTGACAAAGGTGTCAAAAACATACATTGGAAAAAAGACAACCTATTTAAGAAATGGTGCTGGGTAAACTTCTGGATGTCCACATGTGGAAGACTGAAATTAGATCTCTATCTCTCACAATGTACAAAAATAAGTCCAAAATAGAATGTAAGACCTGAAATTTTTAAAATACTATGGAAAACATAGGGAAAATATTTGAAGATGTAGTCATAGGCAATGCTTTTCTGGAAAGGACTCTTATAGTTCGAGAAATAAGAGCAAGAATTGACAAATGGAATAGCATCAAATTAAAAAGCTTCTGAGCAACAACAACAACAAAATCAACAGAATAAAGAAAGCATATAGAATGGGAAAGATCTATGCCATATATTCATCTAACAGGGAATAATTAGAATGTATAAAGAACTCAAAAAATTAACTAATGAGAGAGCAAAATCCAAACAATAAATGGGCAAATGAAGTGAACAATTTTCCAATGAAAAAATTCAAATGGCCAGTAAATACATGGAAAATGGGGAAAACGTTCAATATCTTCAGTCATCAGAGAAATACAACTCAAAATTACAATGAGATTCCATCTCACCCCAGTCAGAATGGATGATCAAGAAAATAAAAAAAACAACAAATGTTGGTGATGATGAAATGGCTGGTGTGAGGTGGGAAAAAGGAACCCTTATGCACTGCAGGTGGGAATGTAAATTAGTTCAACCACTAGGGAAATTGTTATGGAGGTTCCTCAAAAAATTAAAATTAGAATTCCCATGTGATCTAGCCATACCATTTCTGGGTATATGCCCAGAAGACTCAAAGTCACCTTACTATAGAGATATCTGCATGCCCATGTTTATCACAGCCCTATTCACAATTGCCAAACTATGGAAGAAAGCTTAGGTGCCCATCAACAGATGAACAGATAAAGGAAATGTTGTATATATACACGCAATGGAGTTTTATTTAGACATAAAGAAGAATAAATTTGTCATCTGCAGAAAAATGGATGGAATTATAGATCTTCATGTTAAATGAAAAAAAGTCAGTCTCACAAAGACAAGTATTGCATGTTTTCTCTCATATGTAGAATCTATGGGAAAAGGACATGAAAGTGAATTGGAGATTATTAGGGATGGAAGAGGGAAAGGAGAAGGTGATAATGTGGGCCCCAAAATGACCACGTGGAGAGGAGTGATCTGGCCAAGAGATTCTTTATTGCCGGGTGGGAGAGGGAAAGAGCAGAGAGCCAAGAGAAAGAGGGAGAGAGGGGGGCAGGGGCTTAAATACCCCTCAGTGGGATTTAGCATGATCTGGTTGGTTAGGATCTTATGGTTCATGCTGATTGGAGGTTGGGGCAGAAGGAGAATTCAAGCTAGACTTGAGGCAGGACCGTGACCCTGGAAAACAAAAGCTTAAGGGTACAGTAAAAACTGAAACCTATCGCACCATTATTGCCAACATTCCTCCCTTTTTTGTTTGTTAAGGAAGGGGGGCGTTGTGTTCGCTCTGGCTTCTTCGAGCTGGAAAGGGGCGGCGTAGGGGAAGGCAAGGTTAGTTGGCAAACAATGTTGGGGTGCTGAGCCTCATAATGGCGTACACCCAGGCTCCAAAAATGAAGATTTCCTCTTCCCTGAAGTTGATGAAGGTCCCTTGTAGCCATAGATCGTAAAGAGTCTCAAGCCAATCCTCCAACCTCCGCATGGTGGGTATCAGCCGGCTATCCTCGCGTTTTGGAGAGGTTGGTATCCCTGGAGGTACAACTGGTTAAATTTCTGATTAGCAAGAGCAGACATGCAGTGTGACACAAGGGAGGAAGCTTTAGAATAGGAGAGCAAGGACATAGGAATTAGGATGGGCATTGGCCAGGAGAACCACTGTGAAATGTTGTTCCGTAGAGAATTTCAAGACTCCTCCAATTCCCTTCTCCATTTTCTAATTGTTTCTTGAGAGGTGCCGCCATTGGGGGAACCCATTGAGCTTGACAGCAGTGGGTGTCATGAGAATGACCAGATGAGGGCTGGTCCACCGAAGTCCCAATGGAGAGGGTAGAAGATCCTTTAGGAGAACAAGATGCCCTGGTTTAACAGAAATTGTTATAGGGTGGAGCAGGATCTGGTTTGCATGCTCTCTGAGAAGTTCCCTGAGAAGGCAGGTAGTCAGCCAGAGGAGCAGAGTCTGTTGGAGGCAAGTTTTCTAAGAGAAATGGGTGGCCATACATTATCTAATACCCAAATAGGAATATTAGGAGGAGCATAAAAAGGTGTCTGTTCAGGGACTACATACCTAGGGATCTAAATTCTGCAAAATCCTATAACTGCCAGGAAATCTGTAAGTTGTCTTATGGTATGGGGGTTGGGAAACAGAAGATTGGGTTGATGCATTTATGACTCAGTGAGTGAGTCTGTCCCTTTAAGGCCACACCTAGGTAGGTGACCTGTGGGAGGCAGGGACTGTCAGGATTTAAATGTAACACTCTTGGATAAAAGAGAGCTTTAGCTCATTATTTTATATAAATTGACACTTTTAACCTTTTAAATGTTCGTACCATATTTAGATAAAGTATAACATAACACTGTTACAAGGTGGTCATTTAAGACACATAAGCAAATATGTAAATGAACTCTGAGTTAGTAGTACTTAAAGCTTGACAAGATCAGCAGAAAACACAAATAATTTCTTTGATAAAATCCTTCTCTGTAACTTTTTTTGCAGATGTTACTCAGAGCAGAACAATATTAAGATAACCTTGTTATTTCATAGACAGAGGATTTGATTTAGTTTGACATGACTCAAAATCTTTTAGGCAACTCTTAGATTATATTCAACTTTAACTTTATCACACATCGAAGTTTTTTATTATACACTTTTAAACTTACTCAGACCTTCATACAACATACTAAACCCTTTGATGGTTTGTCTTCAGCTTTCCAATTTGAAACAATCTTTAGGACAAACCCTTCTTTACAAAATCCTTTCTCATCCAAAAAACCCATTCCTTTTTCCTTTAACTTCTCAAAAATGCACTTATTACCTATCTATATCCTTTCCAGTTGTTTACTTTGTAAATCGTGTTTTAAAATTAACTTTATAAGAATTTTAAATTTATTATAGGGGCTGGAACAACTAACTAGTAGCCCTTGTTGTTTTAAGGAATTTATGATAGGCAAAAGGCCTCATCATCCCTCAGGCTTGAGGGGATATTGTTTTAGGTGTAGAAACTGTGAGGGGTTTTTGAGTTTTATTTGAATAGGGAGGGCCGTCCTGGCTCACCCTACACTCATCTCATCAGTCCACACTGTGGAATCTTCTTTGTTCCTGAAGGAGGGGGCAGCAGAGATAGCTGCCTGGGGGAGGAGAATTTGAACTTTAATTGAGATATTAAATCCCGTCCCAGCAGGGACACTGGAGTTTCAGGTACAATGGGGAAAGAGTGACAGAAGAGGAGGTCTCCCCAAGAGCAGGCCAGAGGCCAGGTAAACTAGCGCTCTAGGGGCTAGCCAGATTTGCCCGAACGATAACTTTTGTCATTGGACCGGGGACCTGGAGAAAAAGGTAAAACAGAGAAACGGGCTCCACTGTCTAGGAAGAAAATGGCCTTTTTTTCCCCCTGCCATTATGGCTCCTCAACATTGATGCCAAGAAGTGGAGTGTGAACAGGAGGCTTGGACCTATCAATCTTCAATCTATAGGAGGTGGCACTTCACCTTCCATCTGGTGACGGTGGGGGGGGGGACACGACTTAGACCTCCAGTGGGTACCCTTGCAGAGGGCAGGGTCCCGGTTGGGGGCGGGGCTGTCTCCCAGGCTGTCCCCCCTTAAGCATTCTCTGCAGAAGTGCCCCTCCTGCCCACCATGGTAGCAAGTTCAGGATTCAGGCCCCAGTCAGGTGGGGCCCTCTCTGAGAGCAGCAATGAGGCCATGGTGTCTCTTATCTTTTTCTCTCCTGTTAGTAAGATCCCGGACATACAGACATAGCCATAAATACAGACATGGCTACCTCCAAATGTAAGGAAATGTGGGCCCCAAAATGACCACGTGGAGAGGAGTGATCTGGCCAAGAGATTCTTTATTGCTGGGTGGGAGAGGGAAAGAGCAGAGAGCCAAGAGAAAGAGGGAGAGAGGGGCAGGGGCTTAAATACCCCTCAGTGGGACTCAGCATGATCTGATTGGTTAGGATCTTATGGTTCATGCTGATTGGAGGTTGGGGCAGAAGGAGGATTCAAGCTAGACTTGAGGCAGGACTGTGACCCTGAGAGGCAGGACCGTGACCCTGGAAAACAGACGCTTAAGGGTGCAGTAAGAACTGAAACCTATCAGCACCATTATTGCCAACAGTATGTGCTAATAAAAATATACTCCTAATAATATGCCAGGCCTGATGGTACACATTTGTAATTATAGCACTACAGAGGCTGAGGCAGGAAGATTATGAGTTTGAAACAAGTCTGGCCTATATAGAGAGTTCCAGGAAGCCTAGGGTACATAGCAAGCCTCTCTAAAAACAAAAATGAACAAACAAACAAAAAAACCAAGCACACACACAAGAAAAACCTTCAGAGCTGGTGTAAATGATTTGATGAAATTGACTTTAATAACTTTGCTAGGGTAAGATCCCAGTTGACTCTGGAAGCTTGCAGTGCCTTTGTTTCACAACAGTGCCTTCCTTTCTCTTCTAGAATTCATTTTCTCCGGAGGACACAATTTACAAGTGGCTATTCAGATTTTCTGCTTCTTTGAATGCTGAAGTAATTTTGAATAGTGGTTTTTGCTCTTTAAGAGAACAATTTTTATTTGGAACTATTTGTTTCCTTACTATTTTCTTCTGTGATATATTCTGGAAGTTCAGAAGACAAAAAGGAGGGAAATGGGGAAAGTGGAAGACAGAGAGAGGATAGCTGATTTTTTCCACATCCTTTGAATGAGAAACAATAGATGACAGTAGTGCAGGAAGTCACAGGTGACAAAGCTTTGTTACATAGAAAGGCTTGTTTGCAAATCACAAGTGTGGGTATCAAATACAGGTAGTAATTCTTGACTAATAATAATTAATGCAAAAATTCAGTTCGTCAGGGTTCACATAACAGCAATACTTGAGACTACAAATTTATTACCCAAGTTGCTTATGGACAAATAAATTAATCTCTTTGAGGTTTATCCCCTCATCTGTAAAAAAAGAACAACAGTAACTTTTATAAGGGCAGTGCAAGTATTGTATTAGACAATGTAAACAAATGACCTAGGTATATATTAGATATTCAATAAGGAAGCAAAGAAAATAAGAGTTGGCCCAAATACTTTAGGACTTTTGCATACCCTAGAAACACATAAAGAGGCATAATTGTTATTTTACACAGGCTGAGGGAACATTCCAGGCATAAGAAGCTGAATATTGTCAAGCTTTGTTGCTAGGTGTACTGAATTGTTATCTTCTCAACAAAGACCTTCTACTTATGCAACCCTCAGAGAAGAGTCAAAAGATAAGCCAGCATTTTCCTGCTCTTAAATGCTGAATTTCATTCATCAGTCTCAGCGGTGTGAGCCAGCAGAGATTGAGCCTTGAGTCAGTGTACCCATGACTCCTTTAAAGAAAATTAAGCATCTACATGAGAGGTAATAGAGGGCTGGGTAGAATTTCCTCAAGGCTTCCTGTCTTGCAATGGCAGAGGATTTACAATTGAAAAGGGCTCTGCAACTGCTAATATTTTATAATTAAAAAGAAATTTACAAATGTGAAGGATAGCATTGGGTTGAGAGAGGAGGGGCCTAACATGAAATGCACTGGGAAAAGCCTTATGGTGCCTGCAAGTCCCACAGCTTCTTTCCCTATTTCCTAGCCTGCCTCAATTATTTTAATAAATGAACAAACAAAATGTAATTATATATACTATTGAATACTATTTATCAATAAAAAAGGAAATGCTGACATATTCTGGGTGATGGGACTTTGGTGAAGCAGTGCCCAAGAGTTGTCTGTCACTGTGTAAACAACTTCAAATAAAACTCATTCACTTAAGCCAATAAAGAAATGGGCAAGTGAACTAAACAGAACTTTCTCAAAAGAAGAAATTCAAATGGCCAGAAAACACATGAAAAAATGCTCACCATCTCTAGAAATAAAGGAAATGCAAATTAAAACCACACTAAGATTCCACCTCGCCCCTGTTAGAATAGCCATCATTAGCAACACCGCCAACAACAGGTGTTGGTGAGGATGCAGGGAAAAAGGAACCTTCCTACACTGTTGGTGGGAATGTAAACTAGTACAACCACTCTGGAAAAAAATTTGGAGGCTACTTAAAAAGCTAGACATTGATCTACCATTTGATCCAGCAATACCACTCTTGGGGATATACCCAAAAGACTGTGACACAGGTTACTCCAGAGGCATCTGCACACCCATGTTTATTGCAGCACTATTCACAATAGCCAAGTTATGGAAACAGCCAAGATGCCCCACTACTGACAAATGGATCAAGAAAATGTGGTATCTATACACAAAGGAATTTTATGCAGCCATGAAGAAGAATGAAATGTTATCATTCACTGGTAAATGGATGGAATTGGATGGAATTGGAGAACATCATTCTGAGTGAGGTCAGCCTGGCCCAAAAGACCAAAAATCGTATGTTCTCCCTCATATGCGGACATTAGATCAAGGGCAAACACAACAAAGGGATTGAACTTTGATCACAAGATAAAAGCAAGTGCACACAAGGGAGATATGAGGATAGGTAAGACACCTAAAAATTAGCTAGCATTTGTTGCCCTCAATGCAGAGAAACTAAAGCAGATACCTTAAAAGCAACTGAGGCCAATAGGAGAAGGGGACCAGGAACTAGAGAAAAGGTTAGATCAAAAAGAATTAACCTAGAAGGTAACACCCACACACAGGAAATCAATGTGAGTCAATGCCCTGTATAGCTATCCTTATCTCAACCAGCAAAAACCCTTGTTCCTTCCTATTATTGCTTATTCTCTCTCTACAACAAAATTAGAGATAAGGGCAAAATAGTTTCTGCCGGGTATCAAGGGGGTTGGGGGGAGAGGGAGGGGGCAGGGTAGGTGGTAAGGGAGGGGGTGGGGGCAGAGGGGGAGAAATGACCCAAGCATTGTATGCACATATGAATAAAAAAAAAACTCATTCACTTAGTTAAGCTTGACTTAACCTAGTCATTTTCTGGGCTGTCAGCACCACACCAACTTGGAGGCAGATATTTCTTTTGTCTCCAGGGAAATTCATGCAGCACCAAGAAAGTTTTCTTCCTTGGTTATATTTCTCTTTAATTTATTGATAGGAAAGATATCCTAGACAGAAAATATGAGACTAAATTTAAACCCAAGTTTTAACTATTCTCTTATATCCAGCTCAGTACTGAATGATTAATTGCTTCTCATGGGTATCTCTGAGCTAAGGAACACATAATTTCAAAGAATTGCAATTCCCTCAAGGTCCTTCTTCTAAGGATGTGATAGGCATTTGCATGGACTTTTGAAAATAGGAAACAAAGGGCCCCTGGCCATATCCAATGGTTTAAAGTCATTGCACAGCTTGTTTCTGTATCTCTGGTTTCCATTTCTTTATCTACAATCTCCTGTTTTCTCTGGTTATAAAATAGTATGTACATGTCCTAAAATGGCTGAGCAAGGTCAGGTTCTACATACCTTTACAGCTCCACCATCCAGCAACCTTTACTTCATCCCAGATGTGGATCATTTCACCAATTTCAAGTGCCCAGCCTGACAAAAACCACTGAGACAAGGATAGAAGTGTCATTAAATCTGTCATGGTTAATGTAGGTCCACAACCATAGGAAGAATCATGACCTCCAAGGATGTTCATATCCTAATCCCAGAACCCATTAAGAATTGTGTTATGTGGCACTGGGAAATTGAGGGAACAGACAGAATGAAGTTTGCTAACCAACTGACCTTGAGACAGGAAGAGTATTCTGGATTATCCTGGGGGGCCCAATGTAATCTGTTACTATAAGTGAAAGAAGAAAGAAGAGTCAGAATAAGATATGTGAAGACAGAAGCAATAGTCAGAGTTATGAGACAGGGGCCATAACCAAGGAATGTAAGCAGCCTTTAGAAGTTGGAAAAGCTAAGAAAATAGATTCTCCCTTAGAGCCCCCAGAAGGCACATAGTCCAGATGACACTGGTTTTCAGACTTTTGACTTCTAGACCTATAAGATAGTAAGTTTTCATTATTCTAAGTCACTAACTGTTCTAGATAACCAAGGCGAGCAGATTATGAGATGCCTAGGAGAACTTGATATAAGCCCAGTTGTGCTCAATGATCTATAGACTGAGTTTGGCACAGCCCCAGCCACAGAAGAGTGCAAAATGCAGCACAGCTGCTTTTCCTAAGTTGTTTAAGTTCAGAGAAGTAGAATGCAGGTTTCTCTTGTTACAAGGTCATGCCCCTCCCTGAGAACTGTTGTTCCACCTCTTTGTTTACCACTGGATATAAAAGACTCACTGAAGACTGAAGGAGGATGTGAGGTTTTTGATGGGGGATTTTGATTGGGTGGCTATGGCCTGCTTGTGAAGCTGCTACTGCTGCTGAGTTATGCTAGGGATTAGAGGAAACATGGGACAGTGCACATCTGAGGGCCAAGACTTTAAGAGAGATTAAAGAAAACATGGACAGAGAGAGTCTAAGGAAAGAGACTTTAAAGAACAGAAAAGAAGCAAGGTTTTAAAGAAAGACTTTAAAAGTAAGGGTTTAAAGAATAGAAAGGAAGTAAAGTAAAGGAAGAGTTATTAAAGAAAAGAAGTAATGAGGCTGTTGTGTGTCTTCATCCGAGCACCCAGCACACCTGGTCCCAACTTTCTGCATGTCTGTCTTCTATCTTTTGTCCTTTCTGCATCTCCAGTTGCCCCCAGTTAGATTCAGTAGTAATAGAGTGAGAGAAAGCTCCCTCTAACTAACTTGTAGTAATTTGTAATTTGCTAGCAGCATTGGAAAACTAATGCATAATGTCCATGTTGAATGAATTATTCTCATGAAGTCTTTAAATTTAGCCTTCATCCAGGCAGCCTGACCTTGACCTAAAGTAAATTTCCAGGGAAGTCTTTCCTGGGATTTGAATTTGCAGTAACAGGTGTGAGGTTCTTTCAGTAGTTTGATGATCCTACATGATACTGCAAACAGGACAAAAAGAATAGCCTTCTGGCTTTGCTTACTAGCAAAATTTACTCCTTTATTAACAGAGGAGGAAGTCTTATTAAAAGATCATTGGAGAAAGATGCTATTCATCTTGGATTTTTCTGTGTGAATATTGATTGGTATTGTGAATTTTCAGCATAATGTAACCAGAGATCTATGTAAATTCATACATAGAATGGTTAATCAAATTGAAGCATTAAAATCACAACAAGAATTAATTGAGATTGAACCATACAAAGGAATCAGAACTATAACTAGTTTACTTAATGATTGACTTAACAAATAAATAATAGATATGCTTTGCAAAAGTTAGTGTTCAATTTTTTATTGAAAGCTTAGTCTGCTGTAATTCTGGTTTTGGTTTTAATTTTTCCCTGTAGCATGATATGTCTTTCTTTCTGCCCTCAACCTAATGATAAGACACCCTTAAATACATTTTCCTACTTGACATTTATTCTAGGTTGACTTCAAAACATCCCAAATCCAATACATCTAAAATATTCCGATAACTGTGCCCCACTGTGCCTCCAATCACATTTTCTAGTGTGAGGGGAGCAAACAGAAGTGACTTTATCTTAAATAAGGGAGACAAGAAGGCATCTTTAAAAAGTAAACATCTCAGGAGACACTAGAAGCAGACTCATGTCAATGCGGTTGCCTTTATCTTAGATAAGGAAGGTGGGCAAGCATCTTTGAAAACAAACATCTAAAGAGACATGAGAAGCAGGCTCCTCAGAAAAGTGAAACAGCAAACCTCTCACCAAGATAAGTAACAAAAGGTGGCTATAAAGTTTAAGTGGTGGGCCTTATGGCCAGAACTAGCAGATAGGACCCTCCTGGAATGTCCTGTTCGATAAGGATAGGGATGACTAGGTGGTTGGGTTCAGCAGGAAGTCAACTAGACGACATCTAATCACAAACTGAATTTCAAGGTTGAATAGGTGGACCTAAGTCAGTCAAAGCCCTATATCATCTCCTAGACTTCAGCCATTCCATGGCTTATCTTTCTCTACACTCCTCCCGAGCATGTGGGAGCTTTGCTGTCCTTTCAATAAACTTTGTGCTTGCTTTACTCTTAACTACTGGTCTGGTGTCTTCAGTCATCGACTTTGCTCAGGCATGAACTCAGGACCAGCAGTCCAGTATTACTAGCATTCTTTATTCCATGATTATGAGATTATCAGGTGGAAAAACAAGAAAATCATCCTAAATTTCTTTTGTTATCATTTTCTAATTCCTAAACATGTCTTAAGTCTGCCCTCCCCTTCCTATCCTGCCTGCCACTGGCACAGCCACGGTCAAGCTCAAAGCCCTCAAGATGTCTTTACATGACTCTATCACAGCTTCCTCACGAATCTACCTTGAGGCAGGCACAGAACAAAGACTCTAACATGCAAATAATGCCATTTAACACTGTCTGTAAGAACTATCACCAGTCCATAGCATAAAATCCTGAGCTTCTTATGAAATTATGTCTCAAGACTGTTATCTTGAACATCTATTATGTGAGCAATAAATTCCCTTCATTGTTTGATATGTTTAAGTTTGGATTTATATAAATAAGTAGATATTCATGGAAGACTCAATATTATTAAGATGTCAATTCTTCCTAACTAGGTGCAAGAATCTCAGGAAACTATTTTGTAGCCATTGATAAACTAATTCTAAAGTTTATATGAAAAGCCAAAATCCAGAATAGTCAACATAAACTGAAGAAGAAGGAGAAAGAGGAGGAGGAGGAGGAGCACAAGGAGAAGAAGAAAGGTGGGAGACTGACACTACCAGATGGCAAGACTATCCTCTAAAGCTACAGTAATCAAGATATTGTGGATAGGTGGGGCAAGGTGGTAGATTAGAAGCTTTCTCCATTTGAGTCTGTGAACTAGAAGAATCAGAGTAACAAAGGAGAGATAATATTCTGAAGAGAGAGAGGAAGACATTGGGAGTCATGAATGAGGTGACAGGATACCTGAAAAACATGGAGAATAAGAAAGGTGACAGAGAAAAGCACGAAACAGTCTGCCACTCCAACCCTGTCTCCCCACTGGGCGTGGAAGTAGAAGCCACATGACAAGCAAGTAAGGTAATCCAGGTGGCCCATGCAACAAACTGACAGTCCTAGCCACAGCATAAACACACATTCCCAAAAGTCTTAAACCCAGTGCAGGGATTTGGTGTGACAGTGACTATTCTGGCATGACAGGTGAACATTGGAGAAGGAAGAGTATTATAGTCAGGTGCCATCTCAAGAGGGGGCCTATTGTTTGAGACTGAGCTACTCTGGGGACCTGAAAACAAGGAACAATCACAGCTCAGGGAACCTGGGGATACCCTGCCAGTGTCTGGGTGGGAGACAGACACAAGAGGGATCATTGAGAGGGGAAAGGCTTGATATGGACCCACTGAGAACTTTAAGCTGTGGGAAACTCAGGCAGTGATGGGCATTGTGGCCCATTGATTATCCTCTCTGATGAGAAGCCAGCTCGAGTGCCTAAGGATCTCTGGGAACAGAGCTCCAAATCTATGTTTAGGGAGTGCTCAGCCTCTGCCTCCCGCCTGCATGGGGGTTGTTACCAGATAGGACTCCAGGCTCTGAACTCATGTCCCACAGATCTCACAATTCCTCCAGTGCCCTCCCTCCCATGGGTTAACTGGGGTCTGAGATTGCTGAGATCTGCAGACAGAGGTCTGAACCCTCAGTTCTTTTCCTCCTTGTACAAAGCTCAGTGCATGTCTTGCTCCCACTACTACCCAATGCATTTGGGAGACACCCTAGGCTTGGAAGCTTGCTGCCTCTGGGGCACAAATGGGGAGGGAGGTGTAGCAAGTGCCAGAATTCCCGGTGCACAGACTACAAAGCTCACTGCAGCCAGCAGTGGTTTCCAGTACACAAAGAAGAGAAGCTTTAAGGTAAAAAAGCAACACAGAAGCAGACAACTGACACTTGACCTGTCCTGCCTAGCAACCCATAGGATTGCTACATGAATATGGGGAAAAGGTCTTTCTACTGGAATTGTCACACTAGGATTTTTTTTTCTTTTTTGAGACAGGGTCTCACCATGTATCAGAGGCTGGCTTCAAACTCATAATCCTCCTGCCTCAGCCTGGAGAACTGACACACTGGGATTTTGAGGCCACATTCCCAGATACATGCAGAGTACTTATCTTGTTGTAAAAGTTGAGACCACTATGTGAAGAGCAACAGAGATGAGAATGAGAAGCAGAAGGTTCTTAAGATACCAAAAGAGAGGTTGCAACATGAGCAGAAGGGCAGAACATTGAAAATGGGTACAACGAGAAGGAGTAGTCAGAAATGCTACTCAGCAGATAGTAGCATTGGGCCATCAGGATCACAGGCTGTTGAGAGGGGATTTTTAAAGAACGGAGTAGCAGAATGCTGGAAAGGCCACTGGCATTGCCATGAAGTGGAAGATGGCCCCAGGTGACTCAGCAGATGTCCCCCAGAGCCTCCTTATATCTGTCTCCTGCCCATGGGAGGGAGGCTCTGATACCACTTGCTATTTCCCACAGATGCCATAGCTCTGAAATTCCTCTGCTTTCTAACGCCCACCCTACTTCATCCACTTGACCAACTCTGGCTGAGTCTCCAAAATTAAGCCCATGCTCAGTTCTTCAGAGGCCCAGGGGTCAGTTCCCATCCAGCACTCTGCACTCTTTCATTTGATCACGGATCACACTGTTTGCTGTTCATGTCCATCTCCTCCTCCAGCCTGTGAGCTCCTTAAAAACAGGCACTGAGTTTCTCTGTATTCTAAGCACTCCTCTCAGGATCCAGTGTGCATTGATGGCTCAATGCCTGCAGGGATGCTCTGGCTAATCTGATCCTCCTTTTTTGTTTTTTCAGTCACTGGGGTTTGAATTCAGTGCCTTGTGCTTGCTGAGCAGGTATTCTACCACTTGCCTGCTTTTGTGCTTTATTCTGCTTTTCAGGTAGGATCTTGCTTTTTGCCTGAGGCCAACTTCCCGTGCAGCTGGGATGGTGACAGGTGTGTACCACCACACCCAGCTTATTGATTGTGATGGAGTTGTGGAAACTTGTTGCCCAGGCTGGCCTTAACCACAATCCTCCCATCACTGCCTCCCACACAGCTGAGATTATATCATGTACCACCACGCCCAGTCCCTGATCTTCCTCTTACAGAAAGACAAGATCTGGTTACCGTGGTGCTGAGAGCACTTGTTACACCTGTTTTCAGGGTGACACATTCAGCCAGTCACACACTGGAATCTAGCAGGATAAATGCCAGGCCACCCTGAGATAGCAAATATACTTTTCCAGCTATAGACCCTTCCACAGATTTTTCTTGAGCAGGTAAACTGTGGAGTATCATCAAGGAATTTCCATTTTCCATCCCTGGAAAACTTAAAGGCTATTCTTTTGTCAGCAGCCATTTAGCTCTCCTTCAGGCTTTATTCACCCCTCCTGCTTGGTCCTTTCTATCTCCTTATCTGCTGCTACCCTAATACTGAGGTCATAAGCCACAGACTGTGGGCCAAATCTGGTGCACCTTGTAAATAAGGTCTATCAGAACAGAGATATACAGTGTTAGTTAGCTTTCCATTACTGTCACAAAATACTTGAGATGATCAACTTTAAAGAATAAAAGTTTATTTTGGCTGTCTCAGACGTTTCAGTCCATGGTTTGTTGACTCTGTTGTCTCTGAGCCTTTGGCAGCACAGTACATCTTGGCAGGAACAGCTAGCAGAGGAGTCCTGTTTACCTCATGACAGCCAGGAAGCAAACAGAGAGAGAGGATGGGCCAGGGTCCCTTTAAGGACATATCCCAAGCATCCTAACTTCTTCCCACTAGGCTCTACTTCCTAAAGGTTCCACCACCTCCCAATAGCACCACAGGCTGGAGACCAAACCTTTAGCACATAGCTTTCGGGGGGGCATTTAAGATTCAAACTATAGCATATACCCACTCTTTATATATTGTGTATAGTTCCTTAAGCTCTATAATGGTAGATTTGTGTTAGAGATGTATTACTGCAAAGCTGGAATTATTTACTATCTAACTCTGCAAAAGAAGAAAAGTTTTCTGGTCTCTGTATTAGAGAATGAGCTTTGTCCAGTAAGCGAAGACTAAAAAGATGCAATTAAAGATGGGCGGAACATGATAAAAGCAAGAGCACACAAGGAAGGGGTGAGGATAGGTAAGACACCTAAAAAACTAGCTAGCATTTGTTGCCCTTAACGCAGAGAAACTAAAGCAGATACCTTAAAGCAACTGAGGCCAATAGGAAAAGGGGAACAGGAACTAGAGAAAAGGTTAAATCAAAAAGAATTAACCTAGAAGGTAACACCCACGCACAGGAAATCAATGTGAGTCAATGCCCTGTATAGCTATCCTTATCTCAACCAGCAAAAACCCTTGTTCCTTCCTATTATTGCTTATACTCTCTCTACAACAAAATTAAAAATAAGGGCAAAATAGTTTCTGCTGGGTACTGAGGGGGTGGTGGGGAGAGGGAGGGAGCAGAGTGGGTGGTAAGGGAGGGGGTGGGGGCAGGGGGGAGAAATGAACCAAGCCTTGTATGCACATATGAATAATAAAAGAAAAATGAAAAAAAAAAACTTACAAAAAAAAAAAAAAAAAAGATGGGCGGAGAAGAGAACAGAAAAGAGAAAAGCAGAATAAGCTCATGGATTACTGAGTAAAATCCTGAAGGCATAGCTCAAACAGTAGAGCACTTGCTTAGTGAGTGTGAAACCCTGAGTTCAAGCCCCAGGTCCATCAAAAAAAAAAAAAAAAAAGAAAATAGTAGTAAGAACATTAAATACACACATACATACATAATAACTGCCAGAAAAATTTAGAAAACTTCCTAAATTCTTTTTATTTTTTTGCAGTGTTAGGAATCAAACATAGGGCTCATGCATGCTAGGTAAGTGCTGTACCACTGTGACATACCCTTTGCCCTAAATACAGGTTTTTTTTTTTTTAAAGTAAAAGAACATAATGCATGGGAAAAAAATCACAACTGATATAATACAAGCAATAAATTATAAAATACTATAACAGAGCAGAGCTATCCATTGTATCAATAAACATGAAAGAGCTCATAAAAGAGCAGGTTTTTGATTTAACTCACACTAATCAACCTTCTTGACAAGAGGCCCCATTCTCTTAACTGCATCCAATCAGGCTCTAATTCTCACCATGCCAATGGAACTACTATCGTCAAGATAAGAAATGGCATTCACGTAGTGGTGCACACCTGTAATCTCAACGCTCACGAGGCTCAGGAGGCTGATGAAGGAGCATCACAAATTCAGGGCCAGCTTGGGCACATAGTGAGTTCAAGGCAGCTTGGGCTGCACAGCAAGACCCTGTCTCAAATATATATAATCAACAGCCTTCACAGTCACCAACTCCATTGCCTCATTTCCAGCCCTTACCTTTCATAGTCTCTTAGCACCATTGGCAAAGGCGATCATCACCCCTTCCGCCTGAACCACTTTCTTCACTGGGCATCTGGAGAAGCACCTCTGCTGGGTTTTCTCCTCCCCTAGACACTCCTCAGCCTCTTGTGCTGGATTCTTCTCTTTTCCCTGATCTGGTCAAATGTGCTGTCTCAGGTCTCCTTCTTTGGACCTCTTCTCTTTTCATCTTCACTTTTTTTCACATAATTCCTTCCTCCCTCCCTCCCTCCCTCCCTTCCTTTGTTGGAACTGGGATTTGAACTCAGGGCCTCATGCTTGCCAGGCAGGCTTTCTACCACTTGAGACACTCAGCCAGCCCTTTTTGCCTTGGTTATTTTTAAGATAGGTTCTTGCTTTGTGGCCTGGGCTGTCTGGACTGCAATCTTCCTATTTGTATTCCCCCTCCCCATAGCTGGGATGACAGGTGTGCACCACCACACCCAGATATTTGTTGAAATGGAGTCTCAAAACTTTTTGCCTAGGCTGGCCTCCAGCTGCAATCCTCCAGATCTCTGCCTCCCAAGTAGCTAGGATTGCTGGTGGAACCACCACACCCAGTTTTTTCTCACAGTAACTTTCAATCACACCCTTAGCTCTAATGAATCCCAAATTTGTATCTCAGACCCTGAGGTGTTCCACGGACTCAAACCCCCATCAGCCTGTACAATACCTTCACTTGGATATATAACAGAGGTTGCCAACTGAACGGGTTCAAAGCCAAGCTACTAGCTTGTCTTTCTTGGTGCACTTTCTCTGTGGTTCGCCCTTTCTCCAGAAGTGGCCCCACCATTCACCTTGTTGCTTGGGTCTTATATGGGGTAGTCATTCTTGATTCCAGTAGTTCTCACAGAGTTTCTCAGTGGTTCCTATTGGCTCTAACTTGCCTACTTTCCATCTGTTCCATTGAAATCACTATGTGCTGAGACTGGGCTCCTCCACTGGCGTCCTAACTGCTACTCACTGGGGCCACTTTCACCCTTCACACATAGGCTAGTGCAATCATTCTAACATGGAAATCAGGTCACACCATCCCTGTTCAAAACAATCTAATTCCCGGCCACACTTTTAGGAAAACCCAAAGATCTTATTGTGACTTATAAAGTCCTACATGTTCTGGCCCCTGTTTCTTTCTCCAACCTCATTTCTTGTGACTTTCCCTCTAATCCACCACATCCTAGAGGCTAAGGTCTTCTGTGTTCAGGACCTGCCAAGCACTGTCTTGCCTCAGGGCATCTTGCTACCTGGAAGAGGCTTCCCTTGGGTATCCACCAGGCTCCTGGGCTCACTGCATGCTGCTCTTCTCTTCAGAGGAGGTTTCATGGCAACCCAAACAGCAGTCCTTTTGCTCACTCTCCCCTACCTCAACTCACTTTCTTCATAGTATCTATCACCACGTGACAGTATGTTGTACTAAACATTTTTATTTTTCCTTCTCTCCTTTGAAATATAAACCCCCTAAAGGTAGTGCCATTGTCTGTTTACTGACCATTATACTCTCAGAGTGTGGCTTAGTGCCTGAAAAACAACAAGTACTCAATAAATAATAGTTGACATTGCAAAGGCTATATATGACAAATCAACAGCCAACATCAAACTTAACAGTGAAAAACTGAAACCATTTCCCCTAAAATCAGGAACAAGACAAGGGTGACCACTATCCCCACTCCTATTCAACATAGTAATGGAATTTCTAGCCAGAGCAATTAGGCAAGAAGAAGAAATAAAAGGAACACAAATAGGTAAAGAAGCTGTCAAAATATCTCTATTTGCAGATGACATGATCCTATACTTTAAAGACCCAAAAAACTCTACCCCAAAACTCCTAGACACCATAAACAGCTATAGCAAGGTGACAGAATACAAAATCAGCTTACAAAATATCATTAGCTTTTCTATACACCAATAACAAACAAACTGAGAAGGAATATCTGGAAACAATTCCATTTATAATAGCCTCAAAAAAAATCAAATAACTAGGAGTAAACTTAACAAAGGATGTGAATGACCTCTACAAGGAGAACTACAAACCCCTGAAGAAAGAGATTGAGGAAGACTAGAGAAGGTGGAAAGATTTCCAGTGCTCATGGAATGATAGAATCCACATAGTAAAAATGGCTATACTACCAAAAGCAATCTACATGTTCAATGCAATTCCCATCAAAATCCCAATGACTTTCATCACAGAGATTGAAAAATCTACCCTAAAGTTCATTTGGAAACACAAGAGACTGAGAATAGCCAAGGCAATACTCAGCAAAAAGAGCAATGCTGGAGGTATCACAATACCCAACTTCAAAGTATATTACAAAGCAATAGCAATAAAAACAGCATGGTACTGGCACAAAAACAGATATGAAGACCAGTGGAACAGAATAGAGGACCCGGATATGAATCTACACAACTATACCCACCTTATTTTTGACAAAGGTGCCACAAACATACGATGGAGAAAAGACAGCCTCTTCAACAAATGTTGCTAGGAAAAGTGGTTATCTGTCTGAAGAAACTTGAACTAGATCCATGTTTATCAGGATACTAGTACCCTGTACTAGTATCAACTCAAAATGGATCAAAGACCTTAATATTAGACCTGAAACTCTGAAATTAGTACAGGAAAGAGCAGGGAATACTCTGGAAGTAATAGGTATAAGCAAGGACTTCCTCAGTAGAACCCCAGCAGCTCAGCAACTAAGAGAAAGAATGGGCAAATGGGACTTCATAAAATTAAAAAGCTTCTGCACAACAAAAGAAATGGTCTCTAAACTGAAGAGAACACCCACAGAGTGGGAGAAAATATTTGCCAGCTACACATCAGACAAAGGACTGATAACCAGAATATATAGGGAACTTAAGAAGCTCTCCCAAAATCAATGAACCAGTAAAGAAATGGGCAACTGAACTAAACAGAACTTTCTCAAAAGAAGAAATTCAAATGACCAAAAAACACATGAAAAAATGCTCACCATTTCTAGCCATAAAGGAAATGCAAATCAAAACCACACTAAGATTCCACCTCACCCATTAGAATAGCCATCATCAAAAACAACAACATCAACAGGTGTTGGCAAGGATTCGGGGGGAAAAGAAACCCTCTTACACTGCTGGTGGGAATGCAAGCTAGTACAACCACTCTGGAAAAAAATTTGGAGGCTTCTTAAAAATCTAAACATAGATCTGCCATATGATCCAGCAATCCTACTCCTGGGGATATACCCAAATGAATGTGACACAGCTTACTCCAGAGGCACCTGCACAGCCATGTTTATTGCAGCACTATTCACAATAGCCAAGTTATGGAAACAGCCAAGATGCCCCACTACTGACCAATGGATTAAGAAAATGTTGTATTTATACATAATGGAATTTCACAAAGCCATGAAGAAGAATGAAATCTTATCATTTGTAAGTAAATGGATGGAACTAGAGAACATCAATCTGAGCGAGGTTAGCCAGGCTCAGAAGATCAAAAATCATATGTTCTCCCTCATATGCGGACTTTAGATCTAGGGCAAATACAGCAATTTGGTTGGACTGAGGTCACATGACAAGGGGAGAGCACATACTGGAGGTATGGTGATAGGTAGGAAACCCAAAACATGAAAGCATTTGATGTCCCCACTCCAGAGGAACTAATACAGAAACCTTAAAGCAACAGAGGTCAACACGAGAAGGAGATCAGGAACCAGTGTAAAGATCAGTTAGAGATGAATGAACTTGGGTCATAACACATTTGTACATGAAAGCAATGCTAGGAATCTCTCTGTATAGCTACCCTTATCTCAACTAGCAAAAACGCTTTGTCTTTCTTAATATGCTTATGTCTTCTCTTCAACAAAACTAGAGATAAGGGCAGAACAGGTTCTGCCTGGAAGTGGGAATGAGGGTGCGGGGAGAGGGAGGAGGCAGGGAGGGGCAAAGGGGAGAAATGAACCAAACAATGTATGCACATGTGAATAAATGAATAAAATAAATAATAGTTGAATGGACAATGAGGTAACCCATGGTCCTCTCTGACCTCTGAGACAGTGTTTCCAAATTCCTAGCAGAATTTATTCTTGGGAATAGGGAACAAGAAATCCAAACTCACTGGTTTTGACACATGACTACAATCCCAGCACTCAGGAGGCAGAGGCAAGAGGATAATGAGTTTGAGGCCAGCCTGGGCTACATAGGAAAAGAAAATCAAAGCTCAAGAGAATTTTGGGAACATTCTGGCCTTACAGCCTAATTCGGTGTTTTTTGACAAAGCTGTTGATGGCATTCTTCTAGTGGGTAACAGGTTAAGGGCCCAGAATTTGCCTTTTTGCCCCCTTCTGATGGTCCTGTCTCAAAAGCACACAAATTAAAAATGAAAACCAACAGCAGCAATAGTAAACACTGTGAAATCCAAGCAAAAGCTGCCACAGAGGTGGGATTCAGCAAGAACAACCCCTGCCGCAGAAGGTGAAAGGGATGGGGAAGTGTGTTTACATCCCAGGGCTGCTGTGACAAGGTGCCACATATGGGAGGCTTAACCACAGAAACCTACTGTCTGGTATTTCTAGAGGCTACACGTCCAAGATCAAAGTGTTGCAGGGCCATGATCCTCCAGAAGCCTCCAGGGAGGAGGCTTCCACTCCTGTGGGAATCAGGGAGTCACCTGGTTTACAGCAGCATCACTCTGCTCTCCGCTCTCATCTTCTTTCTGTTGGTGTCCAAATTTCTTCTTATAAGGACATTCCTCCTGCTCATCCAACGTACTCCAGTATGAGCGCCTCTTAATTTAATTAATTACACCTGCAATGGACATTCCCAACACACTCTAAAGTGAGCTTATATTTTGGGCGGGGGTGGGGGTTGGGGGAGTGGGGGACACAATTGAAATTGTAACTGGGAGTCTGAGGTCCATCCAACTGGAGACTTGTCATCCAATGCTTCGCTTTGGGAGGATTTTTGCTTATTTATATGTTCTTGTCTATCTTCAATTAAGGATTTCCTTCTTGAATAAGCTCCTTTTCTCCACCAAATTGGCAAGCACTACACCACTACTATTTAGTGACTAGCTTGCCTTGTTCCTGAAGAAGAGGAACAGGGAGACTGGACTGCCTTAGGTAAGAGCAGAGAAGGGGCTTGGAGAACTTTACTGGGTGGGCTCTCTTCTGCTTGGAACTCTGGCTCAGAAGTTAAGTTTTCTGCACTGATGCCTTAGAAGGTGTGTGCCCAGCTCTGTCACAGCCTGAGCTTGAGAAGGTGCTGGTTTGTGGGTAGAGGCTCCCCTCTGCTGGACAGAGTGAAAGCTGCTCTCCTTTCATTTCTTAAGAATTTTGTCTCTAAGTTTCAAATTCAGAAATCCACAATTAGGGCAGGATGGAGCCAGAAGGTCAGCAGGCCCAGCTCCCCTCATTGTTCAGATGGGGAGACTGAGGCGATAGAGTGGAAGCACCTAGTTTAACAGAGAGTTAGAGGATGGTCTGGGACTAGAAATAGACCCTCCTACCTCCTATACCAGGATCTGGGAAGGATCACTCAAGATCCTGGAGCTATGGCGTGGAAGAAAACCAGGGCTGGGTGCCCAAGAAGGCTTTAGCTATAGGAATGACTAGAAAAAGAGAAGGCACAGAAGGGCTGGACACCTAACTCCTAATAGAAACACCAAAAACCCAGGGAGATTCTGACCAGAGATGTGTAATCAGAACCAACAGATCAGTCCACTAACTGAGAATGACTCCCCAACAGATTGTGTGAGAGATATCAGTTTTGCCTAACTCCAAACTTCTAGAAAGTGTTGTATAACAGAACTTTGTAATTTCAATTATCTTTAAACCTTCTCTTCCCTTCTTCTGTGTTCATCACATCTTCATCATTCATGGCCCAGGATAGTATAGTAGTTAGGGCAAGCTGACTGCTCTGACAGACCCCTGAGGTCTAATAACAATGTTAGATGCAATAGATGTTTACTTTCTGCTCTGGTCAGCAGTTCAAAGAGCTTCTCAGAAATGGGAGGGCAATGTGTTCTGGCCCACGTGGTCATCCAGGGACCCAGACCCTGCCATCTGTAACACAAAGAATCACGTTGCAATGGGCATAGACAACCAGCCAGCAAAGAAGGAGAGAGCATGGAGGAGAAGGCCTAGGAGTTCTCATAGGCCCGCCTGGGAAGTGGTGGAATCAAATACAGTCATGTCTGTTCCACTGACTAGAACTCAAAGAAAAACCTAAGACCCACCCTGGGTTACATGTTGAGTTGATGCAAGATGTGACATCACAGGAACACACCTCACAGAATTCTTATTACAGGGAATGTCACTGACCAAGGCCACCATTGCAGCTCCATGAAATCCATGACAGAGCTTTTACCTCAGCATACCTCCCTCCAGTTGCTCCCTGCTGATGGGTGTGTACAGAGACACTGGGATCCCAAGCACCCTTGTTTTGGAAACTATAGTTTAAAAACTCCCCAGTGGCTTTGCCTTAGGGTATGTGCCATGGTTTGGTAGTTCTTCTGCTTTTTCTGGCTTCCTACTTATTTCTTTCACACAGGAGCCTCCCTGACAAGACCCTTGCCCATTTGCTTCTGTCTTGGTATCTGTACTTTGAAGAGCCAGTCTCACACAGGAGACTACTTTCTAGCATTTTGGCTGCCTCGACTCTGGTTGGGGTCTTTTACGGTAGGGGGTGATGTTGGAAAAGACTTGTTAAAGCAAGATGTGCTAAGCAAACCCAGAACTCCCCAATTTCTTATCTCTCCTTATAGGGGACACCAAAGAATAAATCAAGAGGAAGACACAGAAAAATTAATGTATGGAGCAAAAAGCAAAGGGAAAAATAAAAACAAAGGTATACTCAGAGTGAGCAAATACTTACCAGAGAAGGAAAATGACCAAATTAAAGAGTAGATTACACTGTCAGAAACTTCTAGAAAGGAGAAAGTGAATAACAGAAAGAATTAGAGCCCCAGAAGTCCAGGCCACCTGCAGAATGTGTAGGAAAGAGAGACCTCTAGCATCCCAGGGCTGAGAAAAGTCAGCACCTGGAAGACCAAATGGAAGAGGGAGGTATGAGACCTTCTAAGTTGAGTCATGATCTTCAGCAGTGAGAAAGCAGTTTTGGTTCCAGGATCTGCTGAGGGATTCCCTACATACAACAAATGAGTGTCTGAAGGAGAAGCTCTTCCCTATAAGCAGGTTTTAAGGTCCAGAGCATTTCCAACCAAGAGGCTCCCGGGACAGGCAGAGCCCATCTTCAAGGCAGCAAAAAATCTAGGGCCCAAAGAGGAAACGGGAATGAAGAGATTTATTTAAAATAAGCAAGAAGGGAAAAATAGACATTTTCTTGTGGTTTGGATATGAAGTGTCCTTCCCACCAAAAGGCTCATGTAGTAAAGGCTCAGTCCCTGAGTCAAGCAGTGTTCAGGGATGGGCTTCTGGAAGTGACTGAAGCATGAAGACTCTGACACCATGAATGGATCAATCCATTGATAAAATGATAATTTGATGGCATTATTGGGAGGTGATGAAAATGTTAACAGGTGAAATAGGTCACTGGGAGTGTGGCTTTGAAGGATGTATCTTGTCTCCTGCTCATTTCTCTTGGTCACACTCTTTCTCTGTTTCCTGTTTGCCATGCTCAACTGGGATGGTGCACCCATTGCAGTGGCCTCACTTGCAGTGAGGAGACAGGAGAGTGTCAGACGCAGCTTTTTGAGGGAACAGACAGTGTGTAGGTCACCTTCAGATGAGGCAAATAGATAGCACCCAAGAGTGCCAATAGAGTTGCCTATCCAGGCCTGGCCTGAGAGGCATCTGGGGAGGCTGAAACAAGACAGCCTCCAGTGGCCCTTCCTGTCTTTGCTACTACTAGATCTCTGCCAAATGTTGTAACAACACTCCCTGGTAAGTTATTGAGTCATACTGCAGCCATACAATAGCTCTAGGGCTGGGGACTAACTTGTTTCTAAATTTGGTAAAAGTTATTATCTTTGGTACCCTATGAATTCAGAAATCTTTAGACAGAGCACATAGCAGAGCTGAGTTCAGTTTCTCTACCCTGAGATTTACACCTGCCAGGCAGGGCAGCCTAGACTGCAGGTGCCAAATGAATCTCCACTTAGTCGAAATACTGAGACATCCTTGGGCCTAGAATAAGGTATTGAGACAGGAAAAGACTTTGGACTAGAAGTTTCTTTTTATCTTGAAATGGGAAGTTAATTCAGTCTTTGAACTTCATTTCCTACTGGGACTTACATAATGGTACTTTTTTTTTTTTTTGGTGGTACTGAGCTTTGGATGCAGGGCCTTATGCTTGCTAGGCAGGTGCTCTTAAAGTTACATTATTTCTATGAAACTCTGGGGCATCTTGTTGTTGATCTTGTAATATTGAGGCAGTTTTTTTGAGACAAGTTCTTGCTAGGTAGCCCTCGCTGACCTCAGGCTCAAAATCTTTCCACCTTTGCCTCCCAAATGCTGGGATTAAAGGTGTGCACCATCACACCTAGTTATTGGGCCATTTTAATGTGGTCATTTCATCTTGTCATGGGGGAAGGCCAAAGAAGAGCTGAGAGTAAGATCCTCAACTCATTACCCTGTACCCAGGTATGAGGGCAGGTCCTTGAATTCACTCAACAAAAAGAATTTTGAGGTGATATAAAAAGAATGAAGGAGCAAAGAGTTCATGAGTTAACTAATACAGAGCAAGCAAGAGATAGTGGGGAAACACTGGCCAAGAGCTTGGTGTGCAGGTGTCATAGATGCAACCTGGTGATATTCAACCATTTTTGCTGCTACCCTGTTTTGATATTATCAGTTGCCCAGAGATAGCAAGTCTGGTTAGTTTACTAAATATGGGTCACTGTAACAGTCTGTTTTCCTTGAGCTTTGCTTTGAACAAAGAATGGGTTTCATCAGATGCTCCTTCAATCCAGATGTCCTTCCTTAAGGTAAGTTTTTGTCTTTGCAAACACTTTTGTGATCTAAGGAGTCATTTTACCAAATGCCTCCCCCCCCCCACAATAAGCATCTTTTTAAAGATATTCTTGCTCAATTCTCAGAGTGTAGTACTCATTTGGGTAAGTGGGCAAGGTCAGAAGGTAAGAGCTGATATATATATATATATGTTGCAGCTTATTGATGGAGTGTGAAGGTTAAAAGAAAGAAGTGCCTGTGTGCTTTAAATGAAGCTATTCAGCAGGGTGTGGTGGTTTACGTTTGTAATTCCAGCTAGTAAGGAGGTAGAGACTGAGAGGACCATGGTTCAAGGCCAGCTCAGGGAAAAAGTTAGTGAGACTCCATCTCAATCAATAAACTAGAAGTGGTAGCATATGTCTGTGGTCCCAGATGCATTGGAGGCCATAGGTAAGAGGACCACAGTCCAAGGCTGGCCTACGCAAAATGTGTGAGACCCCAACTGTCTCTTGAGTCCCTGTTTTGTGTGGCAATGGAACTATACTTTCCATAAGTACAGGGGCTACTGCCTCAAAAGCTTGCCTTAGGGGTTCAGGGACATAAAGGGATTTTATTGGGAGGAAGAAGAACTACACTGAGCTGGTCCCAGGTACGGTCTCTGGGACAAGTGGTCCAGTTAGTTGCTTGGACTTTTCCATACCAGAGCAAAGGGCTAGTGAGCCATGGGCAAAAGGTCTGTCTGGACTTGCCACCTGGCTGGCTTGCCATTATTGAAGGAGGCCCATTTTGCCTGCTGTGCAGAATGCCAACCACTGAAATAAATTTTGTAAAAGGAAAGTTTATTTATGAGGTGGTTAAGTGTGTAGAGATAAGACGGAATGTCACAAATTTGTTTCCCAGAGGAGATTGTGGCTATTTATGGGATAAAGTAGCCAGGTGGTCTGAGTTGTGGGTGAACGTGATCAAAGTAGAGATTAGGAAGTAATCAGTGGTCTTTGCAGTCACATTAAAACTTCGCAGCTCTTCATAGGACACATGTTAAGAAATGGCAGTGTTGGCCTATTCTGAGGGTGTTTTCAACCCTCATGTCAAAGAGTTACCCACTAGACACTTGTGCAGGCCTGAGTGAAGGGTCTGTAGTCCCCTCATTCCTCCCTCTGCTCAGCTTTTGTCTTGACAATGGCAAGCGATGGCTGTGTGACACTGGGCAAATCAGTAACCTCTCTCAGTCTGTTTGCTTACCTTGAAAGGTAAGTTTGGTTTTGGAAGTTGGGAGTTTGCATTACAGGGGTATGGCAATCAGTATAGTAAGAGCCTTGGGATAGCCACCACACCCCTGCATTATGTAATGTGTAACTCATCAGTGACAAGAATAGTTCAAGGAAATAATCGTTTGCAGACCTAGAAAGGATTTTATAACCAGGATCAGATGTGCATCACCTGGCCCACCTGCTGTGAGAAGCTGCCCATCAGGCCACATTCCTGGACTGCCCATCAGCACAAACCATCCCAAATCAGCTTTCCAGCAAGAAGAGCTTTGTGCCAGAGGAATCCTGGCCTCTCCTGGAGCTTGCTTTCCAAATGAAGTCACATTCCTTGCCTCAATACCTCCTGGAGTGAGCAGCAACCTTAATTCTGGTAACAGTGTAAGACACATCTGAGCTTGATCAGCATTATTATCTATTCAAAGTCAGGGTCTCCCTATATAGCCAAGGCTGACCTCGAACTCACGATCCTCCTGCCTGCCTTCTGTCACCATTCCTAGCTTAATATTAAGTCCCTAGTGATTTGATGCCTACAGACCCTTTTAAGGCGCAGAAGGCGAAAAATGAGAAGCAGAAGTGTGTGTTCAAGTGGGCCCGCTAAGCATCAGTACCCACGTATAAGTCTGTGTTCACCGCCCTGGTGTGTCTTGTCGCTCTTCAGACAAGCCCTGCAGTAGCCTTTCCGGATTCCGTGTCGAATCTGCCGCTGCCTAGCGGGCGGCGAGGTCCGGGTGCGGAAAGTGCGGCTGTGCGCGCACCGCGGCGTTTACGCGGCGATTTCATCATGCTTGGGGCCGGGCCACGCGCACCGCTTCCACCGCCCTGTCCGGCCCTCCCCGGCTCGCCGGCTCATGCCCTCTCCGCGCCCGGCTCTGCTTAAAGCTGCCCGCGCAGTGCTGCTGCCACTGTCGCTGTCGCCGTCGCCCCGGCTTCTCGTCCGGCCTCTGCTAGCTCCTTGTCGTCTCTTCAGCGCACCTGCCCGCGCCCCGACCTCCTTCCCCGCAGTCGCCGCCGCTTCCCGGAGCAGCATGGACGGCGCCGGAGCGGAGGAGGTGCTGGCTCCTCTCAGGCTAGCCGTGCGCCAGCAGGTACCCACGAGTGCCGGTCATCTCCCCTCCGCGGGCCACTCTCGCATCTGGATGGGCGTCCTGCGTCCCCACCCGCGTCCTGGGGATGGGGATGGGGTCGGGGTCTGTGACCTTCGGTCACCCTGTGTCCTCGTTGAAGCTCCCTGACCTCGGCTCGCCGGCCTCGGCTGCGCGCTTTGTGCGCGCCGGGGGCCAGGTTCGCAGTTCCTTCCCACGCCCGTGGCACGTCTTACGGCCACAGCCACACTCGCTTGAGGGTGGACGTTAGGCTTTGCGTTAGGGTTCCCTTCCATTTCCTGGTCCCTGCTTTGAGTGTTCATCGAGGCGCAGGACCGGCTTTGAGAAAATAGTTAACCGTTGGTGTGGGGAGGTGGCGAACTTTCTAAAGGTGATGGGACTGCGTCATCCTTCGCTCCTGTCATCCTTTCTAGCTCCGGAAAAGGTCAGCTGGAAGGATCAGGGCTTTCAGACCGCAAACCTGGGAAGTGCTCGGTGAAGCCAGCCATCCTCACCGTGGAACGTGCTGAAATTTGATTTTGCGGAAGGGAGTGGGGAGGTTTTGTAGGCTGGAGGACTTGTGATTTTAATATAGGTCTCCTTTGAGATCAGAATTGAGAGGGCCAGGGGATTGTTATTTCAGACTATACATCTAGTTGGAGCAGCGGTCTCCAGTAGGACCCCGGGGATTCATGACCTACTAGTAGTAAACACCAAACGGGTTTCTCCTGCGCTGGCGTCTGATGCAATCATTTGCCTTTGCTAAGGAAGGTGGAATCCTCTCTCGGAAATAAATCATTCATTGGAGCGTAGCTGCCCCAAGTTCAGGAAATTCTGCCACTTGGCCGTCTCTTACTTCCCTCTCGTTTGAGTCATACTGATTTATAATAGTCTTTCATTTTGAAATTTTACTGAAGGCTTAATTTTTCTTTCTTTTTTCTTTTTTTTTGTCAGCATACTCTATGCTTATTCTCTGTCTCTTTCCGTCCACCAGCTAGTCCCCAAATGAAACAAGGTGTGGTTCCTTTGTCTTTACTGTAACTCTGAATTTTTTTTAAATGCCCTTCCTTGGGAAGGGAAGAGTACATCTCATTTGGAAAAAGACACAACCCAAACCCCTCCCTCTGCCACGTTAGCCTGGAACTGCAGTGCAAATCATCCATCCAGTAAGGCTGGATGTAGTTAGCTGACCCAACAGCCTTCTGGTGCTACTATTTTTTTGTATATAGATTTATGTATTTTGGGTATTGTATATGTTGGCTTGATTGTTAATTTTTTGTATGTTAAGATTTTTTCTGAGTATGTGAGTTAATTTGTATTACTTAGTTTGGGTTCTTTCTCAGTTTTCCAGCCACACATATGTCAGTTAATTAGTCTCCTGGAACTTTGAATTGTACTAAGTCCAACGTCAGCTGGAAAGAATGTAAAGGTCATGGAGTTAAACTCCAGTTTTTGCATATGGGAAAATGAGACACATTTTGCATATTTCCATTGTGAAGTTTGTGCATTGAAGACCTACCCCTAGTGGGATTTTTAAGGTGTTTAATGACTTTCTGGTTAGTGGCTATGTTTCGTATAAATCTGCTAATCTGGAAAATGAATGAAGCAGTCTGATAATATTTGTGCCCCCAAATAAAATTTAAGCCTTTGTAAATTTTAGAATTTTGGAAAACTTGTATCTGTTCACTTTGAACTTGGCAGCCTTACAGTACTTAAACACTTTTTGCCCCCCAATGTGGTCTGTAATCCTAAAACAGTAGCATCTCAAGTTCAAGGCCAGCCTCTTCTACATAGCAGGGTCCTGTCTCAATATTCCCCCGCCAAGTGGTTTAGCTAGTGACTTTAGGCAAATGATTTACCCTTTCAGTTGCTAAATTTCACCTATAATACGTAAGTAGAGTTTTAGGGTTTTTTTTTTTTTTTTTTTTTTTTTGCAGTACTGGGGTTTGAACCCAGGGCCTATACCTTGAGCCACTCAGCCAGCCCTGTTATATGAAGGGTTTGTTTAAGAATAGGGTCTCTTGAATTATTTGCCTGGTCTGGCTTCAAACTATGATTCTCCTAATTTCTGCCTCCTGAGTTTCTAGGATTTCTAGGATTACAGGCACTTGTGCCCAACACAAGTGAAGTTTAAAACATGAAAAAATGAGCATCTCGGGTATAGTTAAGTACTTGGTTAAATGTTAGATATTATTCTAAACTGATTGTCACTTACTAGTGTGCTGGTTCTCCCAAACCATTGTTGGCATGGAGCTCACCTTTTTTGTTAATAATCGTCAGTTCGGTAACATGCTGAACCCATATATGAGAGAATAGAAGTCTTTTGAATTTTCTGAGATACTTGAAAAACCTCTTTAAGTGATTGGGGACTTTAAATAGTGATTTAATGTCTAAGTCAGTATTAATAGATGGATGGATAATATGTGTTTCAGCATTTTATCTTTTCTTTCACTCCAATTGGGACACCATAAAGTTGGGATCTTAGTAGTAGCGAGCAGACTTAGCATGAGAGGCTTTATAGCTTTCTGTGCTTTGATTTTGTGTACCAAGAGTGCCTGTTAAAGCTCTTGCTTAATCTACAAAGGGCAAATGAAAAGCTTATGAAGTTTTTGTCAGTAGTTATAAAATATTTGGAAATCTGAGATGAGCTCATTAACCCTAATAAGAACCAACCATCTAGCCACTTGTGTAAAGCCAAATATCTTGTAAATGTGAGGAAATGTTTCCTTGTTGTTTTTCTTGGCCAAGTGAATATGTACCATCAATACATATGAAGGATCCATGAGTTACATCTCTTGGAACGATTTTCTCCTCTAATACCCAGTCTCCTTTGTAATCACAGACTCTCAGTCTTAATATACATCTTTAGGGTAAGAAACTATCCGGGAGCTGAGCTTCTGGTTGGTTTTTTAAGAGTAATTTACAGATTTTGATGATATTTCACATCAGTTTCATGTAGTGTACACACAAACACACACACCAAAATATAGTTGCTTGGTGAAGAAAAAGAAGAAAAGTAATTAGCAATTGGAATTCTTAAGTACTTTCATTCCATGTCTAGGTCACTTCTAATTTTTTTGTTTATGGGTTGAGATCATTATAAATCATGTTTTTAATCCATTATTCAGAATAAACATGACCAGTTCTGTTCTCTGCGCCTTTAGAAATGGTGAACTCACACCACTTCCATGTGATAGCTAGCCTCTACTTGAATATGTGCACCTGAACCTTAAAAGACAAAAAGCAATTAATTTGGGGGGGGTCTGGGATCTGGTAGTGGGGGTTCAAACACTCTTGCTTTTTTGCTTTTAGTTTGCTTTTTAGATAGGGTCTCATGCTTTTGCCTAGCCTAGCTTTGGACCATGATTTTTCTACCTCCACCTCATGAGTAGCTGGGACCACAGGCATCTACCACCAATCCAACCCTCAGGACAGTGAATTTAAATTCTTACTTTTTTACTTGTGACCTTGCTTGTCAGTGTCTTGTGAGTTCTAGGAGTAAATAGATGAAGTGTGTGGGAGTGCCCATACATGGTGAAACATTCGAGAGGATTTACTTCTTTCCAATATTCAAAGGGCTGGGGTCACGGCTCACATGGTAGAGCACCTGCCTAGCAAGCACAGGCACTGAGTTTAAACACCAGTATGGCAAAAACCAAAACACAAAAGCAGGAACTCTTGCCATCTTTTCAGAACAAAGGCACACAGGCCTCTTGTCCCCATCAAAAAGCAAGTTAGTGAACCCTTATGAGATAGATATTTGAGAGGGAGAGCAAGGGAAAGACTCACTGCATAAGTGAAGAATAAGCCAATAGATAATACTGAATACTAAGTGTTTGGCACTGTGCTAGGTTTAAGTTGTGATGTCAGTCAACAGATATTGATGAATCAGAATTGATGCATCAGTATTCCCGTCCTGAAACAGGTAAATAAGCCATTGCCTCCATAGAGTGATTTCAGGTACTGAAGATAAATGAAGTTAGAAGGTGACTGAATATTGCCTTAGCTGGAAATATCAGAATAATGGAATGGAATAAAAACTGTGGATATAATAACAGATCAGACTTACTTGAATATACTAAGAATAAGAAGGAATGACTCATAGCGCTCAACTGTATCAGACTCAGTGTCCCCATTTTATAGCAAATATTTTAGAATTCCTACTACTGTTCTTAATGAAATTTATACAAAAGATCCACCAAAATTTCATGAAATTAAAAGCATGTGTATATGTTAAGATTCCACCTCACTCCTGTTAGAATGGCTACCATCAAGAACACAAACAACAATAAATGTTGGCGAGGATGTGGGGAAAAAGGAACCCTCATCCACTGACAGTGGGAACAGAAATTAGTATAACCACTACGGAAAACAGTATGGAGCCTCCTCAAAAACTAAGATCCAGCAATACTATTCCTAGGGATCTACCCAAAGGAATGCAAGTCAGGTTACAATAAAGATACCTGCATACTGTGTTTACTGCGGCATTATTTGCAATAGCTAAGCTATGGAAACAGCCAAGATGCCCTACTGAGGACTGGATTAAGAAAATGTGATATTTATGTACAATGGAATTTTATTCAGCCACAAAATAGAATGAAATTTTGTCATTTGCAGGTAAACAGATGGAACTGGAGAACATGATCTTAAAAGAAGTTAGCCAGGTTCAGAAAGCCAAAGACCACGTTTTCTCTCATATGTGGAATATAGACCCAATACAAATAAATACAGGCAGTCTTATGAAAAACAGGTCACACTAAGGGGGGAGGCCACTACGAGAGAGAGAGAGAGAGAGAGAGAGAGAGAGAGAGAGAGAGAGAAAGTAGGAAGTTAAGGTGAATATGGTTGATGTACTTCCTGTACAAGAATGAATATAGAATTTTTAAACCTGTTGAAATCACCATAAGAATGGGATTAAGGTAGAAAGGAGAAAAGTAGAAATGAACCAATCAGGTTATAATACATATATACATGGAAATGTCACAAGGAAGCTCTCTGTATAGCTATCTTAAACAAACAAAAATGTCATTTTTTTTTCTTTTACAAAATCAGAGAATAGGAAGGCAGAACAGGTCTTGTCTGGGGGTTTGGTACCACTGGGAGGGGGAGAATGTGGATAAAGAGTGTAGGAGGGTGAATATGGTACAAATATTCTATACACATGCATGTAAATGGAAAAATGAGACCTGTTGAAACTATTCCAGGAATGGGGGGAGAGGGGATAAAGGAGAATGATGGAGGGGGTGAATTCAACTATGATAAATTTGATATATTGTAAGAACTTTTGTAAATGCCACAGTGTACCTCCAGCACACACAAAAAAAAAAAAACCAAGCATGTGTATAGGTAATGCCTTAAATGTAGTACAGAGAAATAAAGTAATTTTAATATGTTTATAATGAAGTAATATATGTTTCATTGTATAAATTCTGGCTCTGACTGCATTAGGATTTGTGATGAAGTAAGCAGATGCTTAAACCACTACTTAGATTTGCTGTCAGTACACTTGCTATAAATGTGCAGTGATAAAGGTATACTGTGTTGGTTGCTTAGATGTCAGTAGTACTGCCATTGTTGATTTCTTTTGTGTTTTCACATAATGAACATTTTTCTCAAAGAATGACTACCTTTTTGTAAAATTCTGAACAATGCAAGGTATAATATTCCTTTAAATCACATTTCTAGCGTTCCTAGATGATTCAGTGTGTGTCAAAACTGTAGTTAAATGCTTCTGATTGTATGTAAGCAGTTAGGTTTTAGGTTCAGAGAATTATAATAGTCTTTTTCATTTCTTGACCAGGACATTCTAAAGAACATGAGTTATGGAAGAGAGAGACTATCATTGAATGACTGGAGTAAGTGGGGACTTGGAAAATGACCACAGTGTGGGAAAGGGTACTGACAAGCCCTTCAAAGGAGCTGGGGTTTAGGAGGGAGGAAGATTAGCTTGAAAGTATGGAGGGAAATGCGAACATCTGTCCCATCTTGAGACAGTGAGGAGTGTGGAAGAGGGAAAACCAGTCTCCATCTGAGACAGCTATAAGGGAAAAGGGCCTGAAGGCTGGAAATGCTTCATAAAGGATGTAGAGATTGTCACTGAGTACAGGAAATGCTTTGGGGTAGGAGGGTAAACATTGAAGGCACAGGTAGAAAGTCACCAAATTAGGGATGCTTTGTGTTTCTAAAATAAGATTTACAGGATGAGAGAAATAACATGAATTAATATAATTTAGGGCCACATTTAATGTTAGTGTAGTTGTCTTTGGATGGGAGAATAACTGGTAATCTGTTGTAGTAATCTAGTCTATAAGGGATTGATTAGAAAATTTGAAGTGAAATTGACTGGATGTTAGAGCTAAAGAAGCCCAGGTTGATGTTGCTTGGAAAATGGTAGGTCTTGTGGCCAAGAGCAGATGGAGAATGTAAGGGAGAGGTTTGAGTAGAGAAAGGTTCAGTTTTAAACAAACTGGATTTGAAGTATCTGTGGCCACATCCATGTTAAGGGGCTTTATAGCATTATGACAGCTATTATTTTTGTATGTATACTATGTGTTAGGTGTTATTAAAATTACTTTATAAAGTCTTTTGTTTCCTTTTTACAACATTCCAGTGAGGTAATTATTATCATGCTGATTTTATACTTGAGAAAGCTCAAAGAGCTTTTCAGTTTGCTCAGGGTTTCACAATTAGCTGATCAGGTATCAGAACCTGCTCAGGTCTTTAACCCTTCTTAATTAAGCACTGTGTTTTACTATAGTTTGTCTAGGTGTGGATTTGCGTTTTCTTGGACTTCTGATCTGAGAATTCTTGTCTGAGCAGTTATAGGAAATTTCATAGTCATTTTTAAGTTGCCTCTTAAAATTTTTCTTAGCCGGGTGCCAGTGGCTCACACCTATAATCCTTGCTACTTGGGAAGCAGAGATCAGGAGGATCGCTGTTTGAAGCCAGCCTGTGCAAATAATTCATGAGACTGTCTCGAAAGTACCTAACACACAGAAAAAGGGCTGGTGGAGTGGCTCAAGTGATAAGAGTACCTGCCTACCCCTGAGTTCAAACCCTAGTACCACCAAAAGAAAATGTTTTTTCTTTATTCTTTTGCATTCTGATTGGACAAATGTTATACTCTTTTTCTTTATGGCTCTTTACCTCTCCTGTAATTAATTAATTAATTAATTATTTACCACTTAAGCCATTCTGCCAGCCTCTCCTGTATTTTTAACTCTTGACTTTTTGGGTAATTTCTTTTCTTTTGTTTTTTTGGTGAGAATGGAGTATGAACTCAGGGCTGCATGCTTATAAAGCAGGCATCCACTGCTTGACTGGTGGACCTCCAGTCCATTTTTGCTTTAGTTATTTTGGAGATGGGGGCTCACTATTTGCCCAGGCTTACCTCATTCCACTATCCTATCACAACCTCCCAAGTAGCTAGGATTACAGGTGTGAGCCACCAGCACCTGGCTGTTCTGGTTAATTTCTTTAGGTCTGTCTCCTAGGTCACTGATTCTCTTTTGAACTATGATTGATCTACTATTTAACATATCTCATTAGTTTTTAGTTTCAGTGGTTTATTTCCATATGATCTATGTGGCTCTTTTTCAAACTGCCCTCCCCCTGAATTCACCATGTAAGCATAGTTATTTGTTGACTTGTCTATATATTCTTTTGGATTATAAATGCTGAGGGCAGGGCCCTTCAGTTACTAATAAGAACCATTTGCATAATGTGTGAATTGCATTATTAACTCAAATCCTGTTTTAAAGGCACACTTAAAAATACATTCTTTATTTTTCTTGACTTCTGAAACCAATCCTGAATATAAGTTCTGTTTGTTGGCTAGGGAGATCTTGTGCGAAAGCTGAAAGAAGATAAAGCACCCCAAGTGGATGTAGACAGAGCAGTAGCTGAGCTCAAAGCCCGAAAGAGGGTTCTGGAAGCAAAGGTGAGTGTTGGGATGCTGAAATAGGCACATTAGTAGTTGTAGAATTGTTCATCTTTATTTAAACTCTTTGGAAGGGAGGGGCCTGAAAAGTTCCTGAAGAAGTATCATTTGTTTTTATCCAGAATGACTTTTTCTTCCTCCTGTACTTGGCAGACTCCTCGGCCTTTCAAAGTACAACTCAAAATGTCACCTTTTCTATAAAGCCTTACTGACCTCTTGATTCTGTCTACCTCAATTCCCCCACTTCCCCCATCCTGAATTTCCTGGAAGATACTGTGCTTTTCTTTTTTTTTTTAACTTAGGGCCTACACCTTGAGCCACTCCACCAACCTTGTTTTGTGGTGGATTTTTTTGAGATAGGATCTCATGAACTATTTGCTTGGGCTGGCTTTGAACCGTGATCCTCCTAATCTTTGCCTCCTGAGTAATTAGGATTACAGGGAGGATTACAAGTATGAGTCACCGGTGCCAGCCGACATTGTGCTCTTCTGTAAGAGTTCATCAGGGCCTGGAAGTAATGATTTTGTTGTTTTTAATTCATCTGAAAGCTACTCCTAGACCTTTTCAAATAGTAAACCTCCAGTTTGAAGTTTGGGTTTTTTCCCTTTTTTATTGTTTGTTTATTTTTGAGACAGGATCTTGCTACGTAGCCCAGCCCTACAACCCTGGTTCTCCTGACTTAGTGTCCCAAGCATGGGGATTACACAGTGAGCACCAGTTTGAAGTTGTAAAGTGACCATTTTACTAAAATTTAGGTATTGCTTATATTGCATGTCTGTATCTGCATCTAAGTAAGCTTAGACTGGCTTTTTTTGTTGTTTTGAGGGTCTTAATTGTGTAGCCCACACTGACTCAGACTTGCAGTCCTCTTGCCTCAGCCTCCTGAGTGATGGCTTTGCAGGCATGTTCCACCAAGTCCAGCTACTAGCTTAGTCTTCTAATGTTGGAAATGATCTTTTTTTCTTCCATACTGAGGTTTGAACCCAGGCCTTCATACTTACTATACAGGTACTCTACCTCTTGAGCCACACCTCCAGCCCAGAAATAGTTTTCTGGGTTTTTTTTCTTTTTTGGTGGGACTGGTTTTCGGTTGAACTCAGGGCTTCAAGTGTACAAAGCAGGCACTCTACCACTTGAGCCTCACCTCCAGTCTATTACTCAGCTTTCAAAACCCGTAATAAAATACCTGAGAGCAATCCATTTAAAGGAGGAGAGGGTTATTTGGCTCGCAGTTTGAGAAGTTTTGGCTATAGTCACTTGCTCTGTGTGCTTTTAGGCCTGTAGTGTGGCAGAACATCATGGTGGAAGTGCATGGGGACTCTGTTGCCTCATGGTGGCTAGAAAGCAGAGAGAGACAGAGGGAGAGGAGGGCCAAAGTCCCAATAGCCCCTTTAAGGGCGTGGGCCCCAAGACCTAATTTCTTTCCACTAAATTGTACCTCCTGAAGTTTCTCTGTCTCCTAATAGTGCCATTAGCTGGGGAGCTTTCCCGGGACGTTATGATGCAAATCTTTACAATACCTTTCCTCTTATTCACAGCAGAGGGGGAAACACAAACTAATGCCTCCACTTTTTTAACTTCTCAGAATCTTGTCTGGCAAATTTTATGTTAAATTCTGCTGAGGAATAAACTAAATTAAAATGTTGGCATTTAGTTCTCCAATCACATACTTTAAATTCTCTTACAGGAGCTTGCATTACAGCCCAAAGATGACATTGTAGACAGATCAAAAATGGAAGATACCTTGAAGAGGAGGTTTTTCTATGATCAAGCTTTTGCTATTTATGGAGGTAGGGAATTAATGAAGAATGATTGTGTGGTTAGTCACTTTAGTGTTATTCTTAGATCAAGAACATGGTTTACCCATTGCTATTTAATTGTACCAGCCACACAGAGCAGAGAAATTGTATATAGACCTGCTCTGTCTGTGGAGTTCCCCCATCCTATTGTTTCTTTTCCTTTTTTTTTTTCTTTAGTACTAGGGATTGAACCCAGAGCCTCAGGATTGATAAGCAAGCCCCAGCCCTGTTGTTTGTATTTTGTTTTTGAGATAGGGTCTTGTTAACTTTTTCCCAAGCTGGCCTCAAGCTCGTAATCCTGCCTTAGCCTCCTGAGTGCTCCACACCTGGCTTTCTCCTTTTTTTTTGGTGGTGGTACTGGGGTTTGAACTTAGGGCCTGGTGTTTGATAGGCAGGCACTCTATCACTTGAGCCACGCCTCTAGCCCTCACCCTGTTTATTCTTGAATACCTTTTCCCACTAAGATGTAGGGAATTGTTGGAGGCCCAGGTATTAAGTATTTGATTTGTCTGAGAATTTATACAATTATGCATTCTTATTAACATCCTGTGGAGCCTTGGGAGCAGTAGAAGGCCATTGTAGTACTGGCCAGCTGTGTTGTGCCCTCCCTCCAAGGGTGGTGTCAAAACACAGGCCTTAAATTATTCTAAATGAACATTTGTCAGGAGAAAATATTCTTCATAAGTAGGTTGATAAATCATGTCTTGCTGAATGCTGTAAGAATATACACACAAATATAGTTTATTTATTGAGTAAATGTATGTAGAGCGCTGTATTTCATAGTCAACGGAGATCATTACAACAATATTAGGCTGTTAGTACTTTACCTCTGAAACTTCATTTGGGTTTGGCTGAGCAGATCTCTATATGTTTAACTGCTTGAGGTTTAAATTGTGGCTCAAATACTCAAGAATCAATTAGAGAATGGGGTGCTAAAACTTTAGATCATTGTTCTCAGCTACTGTGGCAAGTTACTTTCCATGGCATAACACCGTAGTCTGCTTTTTCATTCTCTTCCCTGTATCTGGGGCAACTTTCATTGTTTGTAATTTTGGATTGATCCCACTTGAAATTACAAATATGAAAGTAGCAAATGGGGTAATTTTTTAAGTAAAGCTTTTGGTTGTTGAAGGATTTGAATTGTTGACTTTAAAAACCTGTGGCGAGTACGTGAAGTCCTGTAGCCATCAGCTCCTCATATGTCTCCTTGCTCTCTGTTCAGAGTAACAGCACAGTGCACACTTTTCTCTTGCATTTTACAGGGGTTAGTGGTTTGTACGACTTTGGACCAGTTGGATGTGCTCTCAAGAACAATATTATTCAGACCTGGAGACAGCACTTTATCCAGGAGGAGCAGATCTTGGAGATTGACTGCACCATGCTCACTCCTGAGCCCGTTTTAAAGTAAGACCCTACTTTGACGGGGAAGTCCTTTAACATGAAAATTTAAGTAACATTATGATCACAAAAACTACCTGTGTTCATTTAGAAGAAGATAGCCATGCTCATAGACAGCCATGTTAAAATTGTTTATCCTTTCACTTTTTTTCATATGTTCTTGTATATGTGGATATTCACAATACATTGCTTTTTTTCATGTGATGTAGGTGACCATTTAGTGTTGTCATTACAAATCTGTCTAAAACTTGTTTGTGTGTTTGGTACTGGGGCTCGAACTCAGGGCCCGTACCTTGAGCCACTCCATTAGCCCTTTTTTTGTGAAGGTTTTTTCAAGCTAGGGTCTTGCAAACTTGTCCAGGCTGGCTTCAAACCATGATCCTCCTGATCTTTGCCTCCTGAGTAGCTACGATTACAGATGTGAGCCACTAGGCCCGGCTGAAGCATTTTTAATGACTGCATGCTATTCCATTTTTATAAATGTGTCATAATTTAGTTAGTGCCATATCATAGCCATTTAATGTGTTTCTGAATTTTAACTGTACCAGACATCCTGAAAGGTAGATTTTTGTGTATGTCATCGATTATTTCCTTAGTATAAGTTTTTAGAAGTTCTGAGAAAAGGTGTCTATGCATTTTCAATCAAATTCTTTACTATTTGTATTGAACTTTCAATGCAGAAATGTAAGATTATTTCTACCAATATTGTTGAAAGTAGGGTAGGATTAATAAACATGAACTAGGAATATTTGCCACTTTGTATCTCTGATAAAGTAGTAATTTTTATTTTAGCATTCTCACGATTCTCTTAATAATTTCAACCAATTTAGATAAGAGGAATTCCTGACTTGTTCCACTAATAGGAACTGTGTTGAAATAATACTAGTTCAGTATAAGTTCAGGGTTTGCATTTTTATAAGTTCTTGGCTCATCAAATTCCTAATGGTTTTGGCCTTTGTTTAGATCACTAATAATAATGGAGTAGGCATGGATTAATTAATCTTGAAATGTAGACAGGGTTTCTGACAAACTGTAAAAATGTATAACCTAGTGAATGTCATTTTCCTATGGGAAGGAAGTGCTTGGGAAATGATGAAAAAAGAATAGATTTGAAGACTTTTCTCTTGCATACATTACTATCTGTCATGGATACATGGTTATAGATTGGGACATTTCCATCTTTGAGATACACAGATATAAATTGTGGACAAATGTATTATAGGAGGATTGTCTTATGAGGTAATATCTATGTATTAATTTGCACAAGAATGACAAATTGTCTTGTTATTTGTTAACTTAGGACCTCTGGCCATGTAGACAAATTTGCTGACTTCATGGTGAAAGATGTGAAAAACGGAGAATGTTTTCGTGCTGACCATCTATTGAAAGGTATGGTTCTTCGTCTTGTTTAGGAGAGTTGATCAAAACAAAGGACTCAGGTTAAGCTTTTTTCTCAAAAATTCTCCATTAAGTTCTTATATCGGGGCATAACATACAAAGAGTAAAGCGCACAGATTCTAAGTGTTCTGGGCTGAGGATGTAGCTCAGTGATAGAGCATTTGCCTAGTATGGGTGAGGCCCTGGATTTGATCCTCAGTACCAGATATAGACACACAAGGATTTTAAATATGTCGGTCAAGTTCCTTATTTTAAAAAGTTACATACAAGTTAATTATGTATAGATAGTTTTTTAATTAGCAAATGAACCTTGATGGTATTGTGTCTCTATAAAATCAATTGTGGATTCACTGCCTTATATTTGTCTTTAATTGTCCATCACTGGAAGTGAAAAGTGCATGGTCCTTTTCCTCACTGATTGAAATTGACATGTGTAAACACTTTCTTCTTGTAGCTCACTTACAGAAATTGATGTCTGATAAGAAGTGTTCTGCTGAGAAGAAGTCAGAGATGGAAAGTGTCTTGGCCCAGGTGAGAACTTAAAGACAATATCAAAGTATTTGTACATGGGTAGGGCTGTGTTGCTTTCTGTATGTGATAATTGTTCAGTTCTTCATTGTGCTGACCCTGGCCACAACTGTAAAGAAGCAGAGTTTACCTCTATCCCTCATAGCATCTGTTTACTTTTTAATTTTCTTCTCTCTTTTGTGACTAAACCTTTGTTTCAGCCAAAACTGACAAGTCAGTATAAATAGGCATTACATTTATTGCTCTTTTTGGAAAGCAGTTTTCTAGATTTAATAGCAGACACCAAAGGAATGACTGACAGTGAGTATTGTTCTGTGCTGGTGTGGATATTTGGGTCTGATGGATACAGCCATTAGTCTGGTTGGACTGTTCCTGACTTTGTGCTATTATTCGTAGAACCTCATGAGCAGACTCCTGCTTTTCTTTTCTGGCCTTGTTTTCCCACTTTACCTAAAGTTTTATAATTTGTATTTAATTTGATAAGTTTAGGAATGGCAAAAATTCATAAAGATTATTGATTCTGACCCTTACCAAGTATCAGAATACCTTCTATACAAGAAGTAGCCCTTAATCTTCTCTTTGGATCACAAACCACTTTAAAAATACAATGAAGGAGCCAATAATGTAGCTTGCCTGGTAGGCCCTGGGTTCACTCTCTAACATGGCAAAAAAAAAAGAATATCATGGGAACTGACTGGGCATGGTGGTTCACTCCTATAATCCTAGGTGCTTGGGATACAGATCAGGAGGATTAAGGTTCAAAGCCAGCACAGGCAAAAAGTTAGCAAGACCCCATCTTAACTAATAAAAAGCTGGGTATGGTGGTGCATGTCTGTCATCCCAACTACAACATGGGAGTTATAAATAGGATTTTGGTCCAGGCTGGCCTCAAGTATAAACTTGAAACTATTCAGAAAATAATGAAAGTAAAAAGTGCAGAGGTGTGGCTGAAGTGGTAAAGTGCCTGTCTGGCAGCACAAGCTCCTGAGTTCAAACCTCAGCATTCCCCACCCCCCCCACCGCCCCACGCAAAAAAAAAAATCATGGAGACTGCTGCATGACATCTTCTTAGGAAGATGCATCTCTGTGTGTGTGTGTGTGTGTGTGTGTGTGTGTGTGTGTTACTCATTTCTCACCTCATCTGTCAGATGTTCCATTTGAATAAAGCACATTTCTCCAACACCCTGTTTAGTTCCGAAGTCCACTGAAGCCCATCTCTTAAATGTTATTTACTTTGTTGGGAGCATGACAGACACTCACATAGTACTGTTTTAATAGCTGTTTTCTTTGCATTTATATATCTGAAGCTGAATATAGAACATCATAACATTCTGCTTTTTTTCACAGAAATTACTGGACACCTTTCCACACTTGCCCTACTTTTTTTTTTTTTTTAAGCATGCTAAATTTTCTCTGTGATACCTAGTTTTCCAACATTAGATAAGAATTCTCTTCATTTAAATTGAAAACTTGCTTCATCTGGCTATTGAATTATCTGCTGATTTATTTTAATTTTTGCAAAGTGTATTTTATCCCATGCTTGGAGCTCATTGCTCATTGCTTTATTATTTTTTATAACAATAACAATATTGATTAATGTTGATTTTTAAAATAATTTTTTTATTTCAGTGCTTTTGTAGCACACATTGATTTTATTTCCTTCCTTTTCCAAAGGCTTTACCTTTATTAGAAAGAAGTGAAAGATGTCTCTAATTACCCCTAAATTCTTGTTTTCTGTTCAGAATTTCAGACTCACAGAGGTTTTGTGTCTGTATGTCTTTGAGTGTCTTAGATCTTAACAATTTCATTTATTCCTAAGCAAATTATCAGAACTGAGAAATAATTCACTGATAACTCAGTCATAAATGAATTACATTTATAGTTTGAGCACTAGCTTTCTCATATTCTAGGAGAGCAGTCTTTTTTATTTTGATTTGCTATAAGTATATATATAACTGAATATAACTCTCCATGAAAAGTAAGGGATCCTTGGGAACTGATAGAATACTCAGAAAAGGCCACTGTAGACTGGTTTAAATCCCATCTGTTGCTGAGCACATAATAGCATTTGCGGTACCCATTCATTAGTGTGCTCCTCTTTGGCACTAGGAAGCATCACAGTTTTCTGTTGTTTTTTTTTTTTTAACTCTGTGTACTAGTTTGCAAATTTTTTTAACTTTTCATTATGAAAAATTCCTTTATAAAAGTAGACAATATAAAACACTAAATGTGCCATTACTCTGCTTCAGTGTCATTAAATCATTTCAATGTTTTTGGGATCTATTCCCCACTTGCTTCCCTGGTTTCTTTCCCCCAATTTTTTGAAGCAAGTCTCAAGCATTATTTCATTAAGTCTAAATTATTTTAATATTAAATGTTAACATCTAATATTAACACTACATTTTCCAAACTGATTGCATTATTGTAGTGATGTTAAGTGTGTTCATCTTTCTGCATTAGATTTAGAGTCTTGACTAGATATTTTTAGAAAGATACTTTGTAGGTGGTTTTATGTACTTCTGTATGATAATCTCTTCAGTGGCTACAGTTATTGATTACCTTTGTCTAGCTCCATTAACTGATTAGAAGCTTCAAAATGATTTTGTTCTCATTGCTTTAGGATCACAGAAAATGGGAAAACTTTCTTTTATATGCTGTTTGATTTCTCTGAGATGTCATTTGTAAAGAAAAAGTGAAAATGTGTGCTTAATCTATCCCTCTGTCCATCTTATTTTAACCTCTTTGTTGATTCCTTAGCATCTGTAAATTCCTGCCTGCCTAATCCTCTCCCTCCTGCTCTGTTGATATTTTGATTTTTTTTTTCAGTTAGTTGCAGTTATTATTCTTATAGATGCTTATTTGTCCCATTTTGGGTCTTCAGAGTTGTTACTGAGTCCTTCTGATGCAGTCTTAGTAGTCTTTGGCAACTTCCTTACAGGCTCTGCATGATGACCCAGACCTGGAATGGGCCATCTGTCTGAGCAGCCCTGGTCCTTGTCACTGGTTCTAGACCTTTTTGGTGGACTGAGCTAGGAAATTGGTATTCTTTTTAAAGGCAGAGATCATCATGAACTAATATTGATACTTTTGCTTAAAGTTAAGTTGATGGTATTTTTCCTGTATTAATTTTAAATCTCTGATTCCTTGACCCATACCAAAAATTCCAATTTTCCACAACACCAATACAGTTAATATGTCTGTTAACATACATTAACAGATTCAGAATAACAATACCACCATAAACAACATTAATATTGAAAATAGTTTAAAAATTCCTTTTGATAGGCATTGCATCACACTTTGTAACTAATCCCTTCTCTCTAGAGGCAGAAGTAGAAGGATTGTAAGTTTGAGGCCAGTCTGAGCGGCATAGCAAGTTAAAGTTCAGCCTCAGCTATATAGTGAGACCCTGTCTGAAGAAAATAAGGACTGAAGATGTACCTTAGTGGTAGAAAACTTGCCTGGCATGTGCAAGGTCCTGGGTTTGATCCTTGCTATCACTAACAAAAGAAGTTTTTGCTCTTTCTTTTCCTTAGGAATACACCAGCAGTATATAGGTACGCAGTCTAATAGCTGTATTTAAAATCACTGAAGTTATTTTATCTGTGTGGTTAGGTTACTAGTAACACGTGTAGTTAGTCCATGTATTTTGTTTTACTTTCAATTTTTAGAGTTTTGTTTCTTTTAAGTTTGTTTTGTAAAAAAAAAAAAAAAAAGTCAAATTGTTCATAGTTCCAAAGTCTAACAGAAAGTAAACAAAGATACAGATATCTGTATGGCCCCCCCTTGCCCATGGTTAAAGAATGATTTTTTTATGTCATTGAACTTATTGATAAAGTATATTTTAGAAACCACTTATGCCCTTGATGTTAACTTTCCATTGTGGTGACAAAATACCTGAGAAAAACAACTTAAAAAGAGGAAAGGTTTATTTTGGCTCATGGTTTCAGTCCATGGCCAGTTGGTCCCATGTCTTTGAACCTGGGGCAAGGCAGAATATCATGGTGGAGAGTAAGCACATGGTGAGGCAAAGCTGCTCCCTTGTGGCTGGTAAGAAAAGTGAGACTATGGGAAGGAGCCAGGGCCCCAATATTGCTTTCAAGGGTAGGTCCTTGGGGGCCAACTAGGCCCCACCTCCTGCAGGTTCCACCAACTCCCAATAACGCCAACTGCTTAGGCCTTCAACCTAGGAGCCTTAAAGATCCAAACTGTAACACTCCCCTTGCTTGGTAAGTGGCAGGACACTGTACACGGTTTTCTCCATGGTGGTTTTTTCACATAAACTATTTCAAAGAGTGCTCTATCATAGTATATAGAGGTAGTCCTTATGCTGCTTTGTAGTCATGTAATTCCGTGTTGTGTGCATGTAGTTTATATAACCAGGCCCCCTTTAATAAGTATTTGAGTTATTTCTCTTTACCATTATAAATAGTGCAGCATTGGACAGGTTTGTGCTCAGATGTTTCATGATTTTGCTATTTTTTAATCTTTGGAGTAGATTCCTAAAAATGAGTTTCATGGGGCAAATACAATTTTGTTAGATACTGCCAATTCCACTCTGTAGGCATTTTGATTCCTGTATCTTCAGACTCTTTTCCTCCTGAATTCTTTTTTCATTTTGCTTTTTATTGAAAAATACTATATTTTCTTGAATACTTAGGAAACAGGGATGTTTCATGGGTTCTTTGGCTTTCTCCTCAAGTAGGCAGATTGGCTACTTGTATTCTACCTTGAAGGTTTCTGGAACAGTCTCCTCACTGGTCCAGCCTTCTGTGTAATTGTATGAAGTGTATTTTGTGAATTCCTTCTAGAAATTCTATAGAAACAACCTAGAAGGCTTAAATTTTTGAGTTGTTCACTCACATCTGAACATGGGGTCATTGTGAGTGAGCCGACTTTGTAGGGAATGAAAACGTCCATTGATTTTACAAGGGGAGCAAATATAAATTCTAAGTCACCCTTTATTGCATAGGTGCAATGCTCCAGTCCCGGTGCTAAGTACTGCTTTATATCTTATTTAATGTTTACAGTAGCTCTTGTTAGTGGGATAGATTGTACTTCTCATACTTGAGTCACACAACCCATAAATGGTAGAGCTGGGAGGTGTACCCGGATCTTTTTTGATCCCGAAGCCTCAGTTCATATGGTGATGAGTTGTATTTTTGTTTCTATTAAATATTATTTACTATCGATGGTTTGTCATAGTCCTTTGAAATTCTCAAATTGGAATTAATATATCATTTTATAGGATTTGGTGTTGATTATCAATAAGTAGAGTGTGCAGAACATGGGAAAATGCAGACATGAATAGGACACCGCTTCTACCTTTAAGGAGCTTAATACCTATTAGGAAAGGAAATTGTATGTATATTTAATTACTAGAGAAGGAAATGTACCTCTTAAAATTTGTTCAGTGTGATAAAATTCAACTTTGAAAACTTTTGCCAAGCTATAACATATGTATTACCTTTATAATTGAACAAGAGGTATTTTGCCATTACTTTTCATTGTGAAATGGTGGCTGCGTGTTAGGTCAGACCTAGAAAAGTAATTAATCCATTTCTCGGTTGGAAAGTAGAAAGTGTGTAAATTGGTTATAGTTGTAGTGTGGATATCCTAAAGGTTAGGTTAAATCTGATCTTTAATTTTTTTGTGAGTCATAACAATGGCTAGATGGAGTTACATGTAATATTACATATTATACCTTGCCTTATACTTTATTTTCTCTCCATTTTTACACTAATTATTTTCTTGACATGTCTTTTAGCTTGATAACTATGGACAACAAGAACTTGGGGATCTTTTTGTGAACTATAATGTAAAATCTCCCACTACTGGAAATGATCTGTCCCCTCCAGTACCTTTTAACTTAATGTTCAAGACCTTCATTGGGCCTGGAGGAAGCATGCCTGGGTATGTATCACTCGTTGCTTATTTAGTAACGAAGTTATTAAGTTGCTTATGATAAAAGATAAATAGTGCTCTGGAGGAGCATTTTGTACAGATGAATATATTAAGGAGCAATCATGATAGACACATTCTTAAGTTTCGTTTCCTCTAATTCTTTGTACAGTTTTTTTTAGTGTGTATGACTTTTTTTTCTATAAAATATGAAAGTCCATAATCATTTTATCTTCTGGTTTTAGCTACATAGAGCACAACGGACAATTGAAAATGAATTTTTTGTCATTGAACTTATTGCCAAAGCATACTTTAGAAACCATTTAGTCTAGCACAGCATTGTCCGAGAGTGCTTTCTGTAGTTGTGTAAATGTTCTATAGTCCGTGGTAGTGCTGTCCAATATGGTAACCACTAGCAACATGCAGCTATGGGGCACTTCAAATGGGGCCAGTGCTACTGAGAAATTGAATTTTAAAATTCATTTCATCTTAATTAAATTTAGATAGACATTGCTCATAACCTATCATATTAGAAGGCATAAATATATTGGTTTGAAAGATGAAGTTTTCATAGATAAACCAAACCTGAGTAGTCTATAATGTGATCCAGGGTTGAGGTTATCCTTCCAGATTCCTTATCTACTGTTAACAGACTTAATCCATGTTCCATTGATAGCATTACATATTTTCCTTACAGTCTTAATTGAATTTGTTTTTATTGTTGGTTTTATTATTGTTTTGGTTATTTGAAACGGGGTATCACTGTATAACCTGGGCTGCCCTCAAACTTGCAATCCTCCTGCCTCTGCCTCCCAAGTGCTAGGATTGCAGGTATGTTACTATGTAGGTTTTTGCTAGAAAAGCTAGGTAGGTTATGTTTCCATTCAAGGAAACAAAAGGATAATAAAAATTGTGATAAAGTATGCCACAATTATTTTCATAAGACAACAGGTTGACTGGGAATATTTTGAGAAAGACCAGTGGTAATTCTCTCCTGTTGGCAGTCATAAAATTGGACATACTCTCTGACCCAGCCTTTCTGTTCCTGGGAATTTACCTAATGAAATAACTCAAAAGGAAAAGAAGCTATGCCTATAAAAAGTGTTTAAGTTAAAAGTAGAAATAACCTACATATCCATTAATTTGAGAGTGGTTAAACAAATTACAGATTATGTTAGCATAACACTCTGTCATTGTTAATATGAGAAAAATTTATAATTATTTAGAAAATGAAACAGTATAAAATAAGTGAAAATACATAATTTTATGCCTGCTACATACAAAGATGTGGATAAAGTATAGATATTCTTGTATTTTCATGAATTCTGGGATGGGCCATAGAAATGAAGTATTGGTCTGTTAGAGTGAAGGAGGGTACACTTCTAGGGTCTTTGTCTTGATTTTAAAGTTGTTTTAGTGGGATAGTATTTTGAAGTAGGTCATTGGGGACAATTTCTTGGTGTTTTACACAAAATATCTTCTATGAAATTAAAGAGAGGACAGTTAGTTATATTGTATTTACCTGGCAATATTTTATAATATGGAGAAGTACAGAAGCCTCCGGCTGAAAATATAAAATACTGCAAAGAACAAAATTAGACAAGAAACCTTAAAGTTGCCTGGCATGGTGGGATGATTGAGAGGTGAGTGAATGCTACCATTAGCCCTTGGGCCACACTGACTTCCTTTTGGCCCGCAGTTAGTTTAATATGTGGTTAAGAGGGTAGACTGAGGCGCAGTCTGTTCAGAAGTTAATGCCTGCATGCATTGCTGCGGAGGACGTTGGACAGTGTTTTGACCCCAGGAATGATTAAATAAAACGACCGTGCTGGTAGGAACATTGCCACACCATTTACTCAGCCCACTTTCTAATGTGTGCGGTGGGGATATTTGCTATTGTGGAGATGCGTATTTCTAAAACTTCATTTTAGGGCCTATAGGGCTTTATTGTGAAAACAATATATTGGTGACTTCTAAGGTTTGTATGTAAATTTCAGGTTCATTGGAAAACATAATTTCTTTCTTCATAATAGACTGATATCTTAAATTTATAGGTATTTGAGACCAGAAACTGCACAGGGGATTTTCTTGAATTTCAAACGACTTTTAGAATTCAACCAAGGAAAGTTGCCTTTTGCTGCTGCCCAGATTGGAAATTCTTTTAGAAATGAGATCTCCCCTCGGTCTGGACTGATCCGAGTCAGGTACTGCCCTTGGCATTGAATTGAAGATGAAAGCTTGTTGTTTTGAACCAATTCTGCTTTAATCCTGATTGTGGACTTTTTTTTTTTTTTTGTCTTCTTCAGAAAGCATGTTTTGTATTTGTAATCTCCAAATGTTATCTCTGGAGTGGCAGGTTTGAGTGTGAAAATTAACTTGAAGAGAAAGGAAGGAGGATGAGAAATGGCTTAAGATTTTTACTTGCTCCAATTATCTTTTTCCCATGTTCATCACATGGTTGGAGGATGCTTAAGATCTTAATTGTTTCAATCAAGGCAGTCTTGGCAATAGTTATGCTTGTAAGCACTGGGTGGGATGGGTGATGGTTATGATACTGGGTATTTGAGGTGCCCAGCGCAGACAACATGGCTGATGTTTCAGTAACAAGTTCATTCCCTATAACTTCCAGATATGGGAGTTGGGGAAGGCTTTATGCCAGAGGCCAGCTAGCAAGCTTTTCCCATCTGCTCTAGTTCAGACAGTCAGTGGACTCTGTTCTGATAACCTGCTTTTGTATGATGTGCCCAGGGTGTGTGGGAGGCATACTGGCACTGTGTAGTTCTACTTCTTTTTAGAAACTTATCATGACTAAAGCTTTTTGTGATTTCTCTACATCGTTTTCCTGATAATATCTCTTTGAATGATATATTCCATATAAAAATATGTTGTGTAGCAACACTTAACTTTGCTAGGCTCCAAAAGTGTTCTCCCAGAGCCAGCACCCCACCTACTGCCTCTTGTCTTTTCTTATTTGCTGTAACCGCAGACTTCAGTCATAGCATGTCCCAGCCATGACTCCAAATCTAAGCACCCAGGGCACCTGCCTGCTCTTGTGAGGCCCAGGATGCCTCTCTGAGGAAACGCTCCTGCCTTCTGACAAAGTGTCTTCAGCTTGTGATACCTAAGGCTTGTGGGTTAGGAGAGGGAAGCCTCATAGAAGAAAGACATGCACAGCCTAGAGAAGGGGGTAGAAATGACCCTCCTCCCCCTTTCATGTAGAAAGAAGTAATCAGAGGCTTTAATCGGGTGTTACAATAACAACCAAAAAAAAGCCTCCTCAGGGTTGAGTCCTTATTTCCCAGGGTTGAGTCCTTATTTCCCAGTGTCTGGCTTTTCTGTTTTTGTTTGTCTTTTGGTCTTTGGTTTCTTTTATTCCAATAGTTGCTGACAAGGATGCTTTCCTGGTGCTTGGGAGCTAGGTAAGACCAACATGGTTTAAAACCTGTGTTTTGGAGAGGATTTGCAAAAAAGTAGAATAGCTGTGAGAAGATTATAAAAGAACCAAGAAGTAAGGCATCTGGGGCTTATGAAGCAGAAAAGCTGGTTCAGAACTGAGCAATGATCCTAGGAGCTACCTGGTGTCCCGGGACTTCCAGTTGCTCATTTTTATCTTCGAATGTCCTGTCTGGATTTTGTCTGGTTTGTTAGGCACCTCTGCAAGTTCTGAACAGGTCAGTCATTCTTCTACAAGTTGACTCCCCGTGGAAGGCTAAGATTGGTTTGCTTAGTGCTAATTTCTTCTTGATGAGAGTTACCAGATGACTAGTCTTTCTATAGCTATAATTACTTTTAAGTATTACATGGTTCATATGAAGCTTTTAGAATTTTCATTTTATTTTGACTGGCTGGTTCTGTCTTCCTAGCCCATGTGTATTTTAGTTCTGTAGTTTTGGGTACAGCCTCTAAACTCACATACAAAAGACAGAGTTGGTTAAATCAGTGTTCCTGTTGACTCCTGCCTCCTGCCTGTGACCTGATTACATATGTATATATATATATATATTTTTTTTTTATTTTTTTATTTATTTATTTTTTTTTTTGGTACTGGAGTTTGAACTCAGGGTATCATTCTTGCTAGGCAGGCACTCTACCTCTTGAGCCACTCAGCCAGCCCTTTTTTGTGTTGGGTTTTTTTGAGATAGGATCTCATGAACTATTTGCCTGGACGAGCTTTGAACCACCATCCTCTTGATCTCTGCCTCCTGAGTAGCTAAGATTACAGGCATGAGCCACCACCAACTCCTAGCATCAAGGTGTATAAGGTGATGTTTTAGTATATAAATTGTGAAATGATTACTATAGGCAAGCTAACTAACATATCCATCCTTTCACATAGTTACCTTTCTTTTTTATTTTGGTGGTGAGAATATTTAAGATCTACTCTCTTAGCAAATTTCAGTGTATTATTAATTATAGTCACTGTGTTGAGATTTCCTGACAACAGATGGAAAGACTTGGGCAGCACCTTTTCTGAGGATTCTGAGTAGAGCCTTTAATTTATCTGTCCTGTATTGTAGTAGTTCCTATCAGCCCAGATAATAAATACGCTGTGTGAGAACAAACACAGTATTCATCTTTTTCATGTTTCTGTGTACACAGATAGTTGTTGATAGACGGTTAAGATACAGATTATACTGCAGGCATGGTCAAGTGGTAGAGTGTCTGCCTATCAAACATAAGACCCTTTAGTTTGAACCCTACTACCACCAAAAAAAAAAGAGAACACAGGTGCTACAAGACCAAATAAGGTATGCCACTGAAAAATCAAAGCTCTTTGGCAGTACATTTCATGTGTTTTTAGGACTCCATTGCTTCTAAAACGTCTGAAATAATCATGAAAGTACACCAGTAAGTGTGAGTTGCTTTTTTTTTTTTTTTAGAAAAAAATATAGAAGAAGAAGAGAGGTTTGATTTGACTGATAAAATTAACTTAAAAGACTCCTTCACCATGTGATAGCTACTAAATTGCCATTCAGATAACTCTTTTTGGGAAACCGTTACTGTGTGCACATATTCATTTCATCATTACCCTGCCAGCTTGATTGTTGGCTTGTTCAGTTCATGCCTGATGTCCTTTAAGAAGCTCTTACTCTAAAGAAACATCTATGTGCTGCCGTTATCAGTCATCTACTTGTGTAGAGCAGTACAAATGAAGGAAGCAAACTTGTACAGAAGCTACAGAACCATTTCAGTTCGCTTTTAATTTCTCATTTCTTGAAATATTGCTTTACTTAGAGTATATTTATGATCAAGGGGCTTGCTTATGTTTTAAGGAAATCAATTTTATTTGGATGTCACTGTTTAGCATCTCATGTCTTTTTTTGTGTGTGACATTTGCTTGTGTTTTCTTAATTTTAAAAACTATATTAATTTGCTTTTTAAAAATTATTTTCAGTTAAAAGTAATAGTCTTTTTGGATGTGGCTACATGGAAGGAATTAATATTTGAGAAACATCTTATCATTATTTTAAATAGTGCTAAAGTTTTTGTTGTTGTTGTTATTGCTGCTGGGGATTGAACCCAGGGCCTTGAGCGTGCTAAGCACACATTCTGCGACTGAGCCATGCTTACCGACCAATTATTAATGTTTTAAAAATAATGATCACCCACGCATGCCTAATTCAAAAATTTCTTTGATCACTGTTTTAGAAAACTAATTTTCTAGTTAATGAAGAGTTTCCTGTAGTTTGGGCCTTTGTCAGTGTAGGTGCAATTGAAAATGGGAGCCTTGTTGGTTTGTATTTTACGGTTAAGCATGCAAATTTTATCCCTTATGTTTTTGCTTTAGAGAATTCACGATGGCAGAAATTGAGCACTTTGTAGATCCCAGTGAGAAAGAACATCCCAAGTTCCAGAATGTAGCAGACCTCTGCCTGAATTTGTATTCAGCAAAAGCCCAGGTCAGCGGACAGTCTGCTCAGAAAATGCGCCTTGGGGATGCTGTTGAACAGGTAAGATTCTGGAGGTAATTTAATTTACATTGTGCTGGTTCAGGATTTACAACACTTGGCAAATTCCTTATGTGAATTTGACAGACTATTTTACCAGTTGCTCTATTTTTTTATTTTGATGTTTTGTTTTTGTAATTCCAGAGATCAAGCCCAGGGCCTTGTGCATGCTAGGCAAGCACTCTGCTGCCAAGTTACCATCTGTCCTTCTATAGTATTTGTTTTTGTATAGTATTTGTTATAGTGAGAGAAAAATCACCTGTACATCCCAATGTCTGGGCCATGGGGCTAACATGAAAAAAGGCTTAGCAAGGCACCTGATATTGGTGTGAATGGTACCTTACTGATCCTGCTTTTAACAAAATGTACAACTTTGGGGAGAGAGAGAATTTGACTCATGGGAAGCAAGCCCCCTGGATTCCAAACCTTTCTGCATTACCCATAGCAATTGGGATAAGGCCTTGCACACAGCAGAGTTTCTTCTTAACTATTTGCCTAGACAATTGAGTGAGTGAAAACTTTCCCACAGTAGCTGCTGCCCACTACTGCAGTGATTTGGAGCAGTGAGGTTCCAAGCCCTGAAAGTATTCAAAGAGAGGCTGAGTGATAATTTGCCAGTCTTTTTTGCAGAATAGGCCTCTACAGTGGTGAGAGATGGATCCAGATGTTTTTTCAGATCCTTCAAGTACTAAAATTGTAAGAGTGTATGTACTCTGGAGTTTGTAAATTTCAATAGATATGAGTACATTAAAATCCCTTCAGCATGTCTGTTCAGTTTTGTTAATTCAGAAGGGAGTATCTTTTCCATTCCATAGGGTTCTGACTATCATTTTTAGTACTGTAGATTTGGAAGGAACATGGTATTGGGCTGAAGTTTTGCTGACCCATTTGAATACTTGAACAGGTGTATGGTGGACATATTTTAAACTTCATTCTTGTTAACTTAACATGAACTAGCCCCTTTAAAAATAACTAAGATCATATTCTGGGTTTTGAAATTGTTCTGAAATCAGGAAAAAAATAGTTAATCATGTGTGTCAAATGTTTTTCAGTAGATTATGAATAACTCAATGGAAAATAGTACATTGGTTTTCAAAAGTTTTTTTTTTTTTTTTTTCTTGCTCTGTCCTTGCTTATTTAGGGTGTGATCAACAACTCAGTATTAGGCTATTTTATTGGCCGCATCTACCTCTACCTCACAAAGGTTGGGATATCTCCAGATAAACTCCGCTTCCGGCAACACATGGAGAATGAGATGGCCCATTATGCTTGTGATTGTTGGGATGCTGAGTCCAAAACCTCTTACGTAAGTAAAATGGATTGTTTTTTACTAGGTGGGTTTTCACATTTTTAGAAAAACGGATTTTAGAATTGCTCTTTGTATACTGCATGCCAGTGTGGTCAAAGAAGAGAGATCTTTTTCTGAACAAAACAGAAAAGGCAGTTGGCCTCTGCCTTCTTGGAAGGAGGTGGCTGCTCTGTGTATCCCAGGAGGATCCCTTTGGAGACTTAGATAGCTTCTTTAGACAGGGAGAAGTTTGATGAGGAGTGATGTGGATATATATGTTATTGGGTGGACTGTATTACTGGTACCATCCCTGTGTGGAGCTAAAATGGGAGAGCCTATGTCTGACAAGGATCTCAGCAGTCTTTGGAAATGGTCACAGATGTTTTTAAGGAAAGGGAAGAATTCTTTTAAGACTTTTTTGATACTCTTTTTTTGAGTGCTTCATATATTCTCTTTAATTAAAAAAAAGGTCACTATTGCAGCTACTGTCACACCCATTTCCTCTCCTCTGGAGAGGTCATCACTATGTCAAGGTTGCTATCACCCTTAGGTGTGTTTTTATCATTTTACATTTTAACTCATAAATATGGTAATTGACATTTAGTAAACAATAATCACCAGTTATGTGTTTTAGGAGAAAAATGTATTTATTGATGGGTTTCGTGAATGTCATATTATCTTGTTACATGTTTTTGGGCTTTGTCATTGATTTTCAGCCTTTTTTTGTTACTGTTGTTTTATGTTGGGGTTTCTGAGCTTATTCAAGTTTTATATTTGTCTTCTTTATTCCAGGTACCCCATATAATTTCATGTACTTGGAAAGCTTAGTAGTTTTGATGATTATTTTCCCAGACTCTTTGGATAAAAGGGAAAAAATAAGTATTCTTGAGAAAGACTACCTAGATATCTACTAAAGCCTTTACAAATTCTTGTTCCTATTCAAATACTACATCTTTAAGGGTGTGTCTGAATGTGTGTTTCTATAACAAAGTGCCACAGACTGGGAGGCTTGTGAACAACAGATGTTTATTCCTCACAGTTCTGGAGGCTGAAGATCAGGGTGCTTGGTGTGGTTCCTGGTAAGAGCCCTTTTCCTGGATTGCAGATTGTCATCTTGTTGTAACTTACAGGGTAGAAAGAGAGGAAGAGAGCTCTCTGGAGACTCTTATAAGGGAACTAATCCCATTGATTAGAGCTCTATCCTTGTGACTTAATTGCCTCCTGAAGGTTCTTCCTCTTGAGACACCACATTGGAAGTTAGGCTTCAACATAGGAATTGGGGGAGGCATAAGCAATCAGTCCATTATAGGTTATTTAAAAATAATTTAAAATTTTCTTCTTAAAAGTATCATGCATTTAAAAGAAATGGAATCTGGCATCAATGTGATGATTGTGGTGTTACTGAATTTTATTCTGTGACCCAGCCTTTACCAACTCTACTGAGTTTTCTTGTTCAGTAAAGTGAGTTGAGCATAAACATGTATGTTGATGGCCACCTCAGGTGCGTTTAGTTGGCCTTTCCTTGACAAGTTGTGAGGCAGTAAGCACTTCATCCACAGGCAGTAGTAGGTTCTGCCACATTCATTTTTGTATCCTGGCTACAAATTTGAGCTAAGTCTTCAGGTTTTGTCTGGGCTCACCTTTAATTTGCATAATCAACTACTAGAATATCTAGCTTATCCCACAGTTGCAATATGACAGTGTCAACCGGTCTATAAAAGAAGATTACTTTATATACAGTGTGAATTTTACTTTGTAGGCATGCTAACTGCCTAATGTAAGAAAGTATTCCCATTTCACAAATTTATAAAATCTGATCAGAGATCCTATAGTTCAGTTGTCCTTAGATATCTCAAGAGGAAGAGTAACAGTCTGCATGTTTTTGTGAACAAAGCCAATGTAAGCAGTAAATGCTTTTATTGATTCTGTCTTCTTAGGGCTGGATTGAGATTGTTGGATGTGCTGATCGTTCCTGTTTTGACCTCTCCTGTCATGCACAAGCCACTAAAGTCCCACTTGTGGCTGAGAAACCTCTGAAAGAACCCATATCCTTTCTGGTCACTTCAAACTTAGGGGTAAAGTGCAAACATCTTGTTGATGTGTAAGTCCCAGTTGACTTTGTTCTGGAGAAGAATGGGGATTTTTTGGAATTGTGTAGCACTTGTAAACCTGTTAGTTTGCTTCCCTCTACTTCACTTAGCTCATTGCCCTTTTCCTGTTCTCTGTCCTTGTAGACATGTGCCCTCAGTGTTTGGCTCTTAGAAACACATTCAGGGAAGTGCTCTGAATGTCTTTTCAGAGTACTGACCAGTTTTTCTCAGCTGCTTCAAAATGCATTTCCTTATGTACCCTGACACAAAGGTCAGGCACCTTGTGAAGCTTGTTCTGCTAAAATATGAGTGTCGTTTTATGATAGATAAAATAATTTAGCTCACTTTTCCTATAAATTACTAAAATAGAAGTGTTCTTTCTTTACCAAACATTGAGGTTGTAAGCTTATTTGTGGTAGATCAGTGACAAAAAAATAGGTCTTGTGGTGAGCATTTTAGAAATGAATAAATCATTACCAGAAGTTTTTATGCTGTGGGTTGGGTTATAATGCCCATTAGAGACTATCCCTTTTATCTCGGTATAACTGAAAAAGTCTCTATTGGTGTTATTTTCTTGAATGATTTTGTATGTAGTTTAATCTTGCACTTAAAATCAGCATAACCAGGAACTGGGGTACTAATAGAGAACTTGTTTTAAGTTGATTGATTTCAAGATGATTTTCTGACACACCAAGCCAGTGTTGTATCTTGTGATACCTTGACTGCTTCATACAAAACAGTTAATGTTGTTCAGTTTGAACCCAATAAGGGAGCAGTTGGGAAGGCATATAAGAAGGATGCAAAGCTGGTAATGGAGTACCTCGCCACTTGTGATGACTGTTACATTACAGAAATGGAGATGTTGCTGAGTGAGAAAGGGTAAGATTTAAGATGCCTGTGTTAACGTGGGCTCCTGTTAGATATGTCCTCTGCCAGGTTCTGAAAGTTAGGATGAGATTAGTTTCTGTAGAAATTTTTTGCAGATAAGTACTACCTCTTGGCTACATTTAAACAGATTTTTGCCAGGATTTTGGCACCATAGTCTAGAAATAGATTGTGGACTATAAAGGTTTTTTCTTTATGCATAAAGCCCTGGGTTTAATCCCTACCACCAAAAAAGAGAAAAAGGATCTTTTTCTTTTGTAGTGACTTTCTTAGAAGAAAAGACTTGTCCAAGGTAATGTGTAAGGAAGGATTAGAAACTACATCTTTTCTCCCTCTAGTCACTGCTTCTCTTTTGGAGGCTTGGAGTTCTCTATTTTTAAGCATAAATATAAAAACAATAGGGAAAAGTCTCTAAAGGAATACAGAATCCAGTACTAAACAATGCAAAATTTGCAATCTGACAAACAATAAAAAGTTATTGTATACCTGTAAAAAATAGGAACATGTAACTTAAAATGAGGAGAAAAGTTAGTCAAAAGAAAAACACCAAAACAACAAATATGATGTGATAAATACATACAGATATCAAGACAGAGCCAGGCACAGTGGCTTTTTCCTGTAATCCTAGCTACATGGAAGGCAGAGATCGTGGTGCAGGCCAGCCCAGGCAAAAAGTTCAAGAGACCCCCATCTCAAACAATAAAAAGCTGGGCTTGGTGGTACACGTCCATCGTCCCAGCTACACAGGAAGCATAAATAGGATCATATTCAGGCCAGCCAATCATAAACATGAGAGAGACCCTATTAAAAAAATAGCTAATGCAAAAAAGGTTAGGGAGAGAGCCTTCCTAACAAATGCAAAGCTCCTGAGTTCAAACCCCAATACTGCCAAAAAAACCCAAAAAAGGTGTAAGATGGGTACAAATGTTTTATGTTCTAAAGAATATAAAGAAAAACCTGAAGAATTTAAGCAAGAAGTGGAAATATATATTAATATTAACATTTGTATATATTGATATTAATAAATATATTAAGAGCCAAATGGAGCATCTAGAGGTGATACCTCAATGGAAATTTCATAGGATAGAGCTAACAGATTAAACATTGCAGAGGCAAGGTCATTGAACCTAAGATCTAGCAACAGAAAATATCCAAAAGAGTATAGAAAATAAGAGACAGGGCATGGTGGGGGGAATTCCATTAACAGTATCAGTCAGTTTAACATGAGAAATTGTGAGTCATGAGAGAGGGTGTGTAGAAAATATGATGATATGGTAGCTGAAACATTTTCAGATTTTCTTAAAACTATAAACCTACAGATTCAAGAAGCATAACCCCAAGCAGGAAAAACACAAAGAAACAACATGAAAGCACATCAGAATCAAATTGCTAAAAACCAGGGATGAAAAGAAAAATGTTAAGAGCAGCCAGAGGGAAGGAAAAAAAAAAAGATTCATTACATAACAACCAACAAAGATAAGAATAATTAGAGTTCTTGTCAAAAACTGTGCAGCCACAATACAATGGAATAGAGTCTTTTAAAATACAAAAAACCCCATACTTGGCAAAAGTGAAGAGGAAAATACTTAGAGACCAACAAAAGTTCTGCAAAGTATAGAAATCTGTATCTACCCAAAGAACTTAAGAGCTTTAGAAATGATAAGTATGTGGTAAATATAAATGACATTTTCTTTCTTATCTCTTAGTTAATGAACTGTTTAAAGCAACAATAATATTTATGAAATTTTTATAGAAATAAAATATGTCATAAATAGCACAGAAGGGCAAAGAATTGGCAATATACTATTGTGAAGTACCTACGTTATTCACAAAGTGGTATAGTATTGAAGATAGGCTATAATTTATTTTAAAATGCATCTAATATACTCTAGAACAGTTACCTAGAGAAAAACACACAAAACCCAAAAAACTGTAACTAATAAACTGTGGAGATAAAATATAATAAAAAAAGATACTCTAGAAGAAGACAGGAAAGGAGGAAAAGGCACAAAGAACAAATGGGACAAGTAGAAAATAACTAGTGAAATGGTCAGTTTAAACTCAAAATGCCAGTGGTTACACTAAGCAAGATTTCTAAGCACTATAAATAGTAACCACTGATTGTCAGTCTGGTTAAAAAATGCAAGACTCAAATGCTGTTAATAGGAAACTCGCTACAGTGATAATACACAAATAGGGTTAAAATTAAAAGCATAAAAATTTTGCAGACAAATGTTAGCCAAAAGTTGGAGTGGCTGTATTAAGTATCAGACAGTGTAAGCTTCAGAACAAGAGGGGTTACGAGGGTTAAAAAAAGGCATTGCATAATAATTAAGGGGTCAATTCATCCAGAAGTTGTATCACTCACTTCTAAATGTGTGTGTAACTAAAAGTAGAACCTTAAAACATATAAGACAAACTTGACAGAACTGAAGGGAAAAAATAGATGAATTCTATAATTATTGGAGATTTTTATACCTCTTTCAATAATTGGTAGAGCAAATAGACAAAAAGTCAATAGGAATTAGAAGATATAAACACTTAATCAACTTAACCTAATTGCCATTTATATAACATTTCTTTTAAAGTACCCTTCAAACATCTATCATACTTTTTTTACACACCCCTCCAGTAAAGAATTGTTTTTGCATTTTTAAAGGATTGTTCAAAAAAACAAATACCCAAAACACAACTAAAAAACAAAATTCAAGCGATCACATGTGGCCTGCAAGTCCTGGAATGTTTCATATCAGTCCTTTTACAGAAAGAGGTTGCCAATCCTGTCATAGATGTTTGGCTGAGTAAAAGAAGCCTTGCACACAAGTTTATGTGTGAGACTCTAGGAAAGGCAAATCTGGTTTGCAGAGATGGAAAGCAGATTAGTGGCTGACTGGAAATGGAGGGACAGAAAGGAGACCTTGGGGAACTTTTGGGCCGTTGTAAATACATTTGTCAGCAACCATCATAAGATAAGCTTTTGCAAGTTGAAGATACTATCCAACTCAGGACAATTTTTCAACATTTCCAGTCTTCCAGAATTAACACTATTTATGCAAAAACAACATCAAGTTCCATCAGAAGGGATATAGTTAAATTACTAACTAGATATCATCACCCACAAACAAGACAGCTTGCTCTATTAATGGCTGTCTCCTTCCAGATTTCAGCTTTTACAGCTATTGCCTACTGTATACTTAAGACTGTGCTCATAGCGAGAATACATATGACCTTGTATGCAGTGGCACCTTTAACACCTGCACACACAAGCTTTACACAGAATTGTAAAAACAGGAAATCAATGGAAACCATTCAGATGCAGTATGAGATTATCATTGGTGGAAGCCAGCAGAATGCAGTTGTAACAAGTGCCAACTGTACAGCTTCAAGACAACCACACGAGGGCTCTCTTTCTCAGTATGAAGCTGCTGTGAGGCCAGAGAACAAATTGATCGTCATTGTGTGAGAAAAATACTTCGTGTGCTAAAGGGTAGGTATTGCGTGACTTGCAAAGATGAGTTCTTGTGGCCTGAAACTGAATGAGCCTGTCTCAGACATGAACACATGCCAGCCAGTGGTTTGGAGGGAGATGATGTTTTATATTGATGTATCAAACAATCGTTAAACGTCTTTTAAACTTGTCTTTATTAACACAAGTATCAGTTTATTTTGGAAATACTGTGGGAGCTTTAAAATTATTTCTGTAAAATAACAAGTTCTTTTTTTTTTTTTATATATTTGTTGAGACAGTGTGAGAGCAGTGGTCATTTTATCAGCAGGCCTATTTCTGACAAATCTTTTATTCTGAATTGTTAAAAAGTTGTTTTAGTTCAACCTTGACCTCAAAACTGGAGGAATTTGTCATTAAGCCACTTGTGCCTCCAGAATACTGTTTGGTGCCATTGTTAGTGAGATACTATGGATTTGACTTCAGCTCTGATTACTTATCACCCTTTAAATAAAAAGCAATTTAGTAACCTGAAAAACTTCCTTAGGAACAAGGATGCATGTTTAAACTAATATATGATGTGGGGGTTTTTTTTGTTTTATTTTGTTTTGTAGGGAATTCACTATTGAAACTGAAGGGAAAACTTTTCAGTTAACAAAAGACATGGTCAATGTGAAGAGATTCCAGAAAACACTACATGGTAACTTTATAAAAATACAAAAAACAAACAAAATCATTACTTCTGAATGTTTTTTAAAAAAATGTTTTATGACATAACCATCATAATGAAGTTTTGAAGAGGAAAAAAAAATCCTAATGCTACAGCTGTGAATTTGGTGAAAATGTTCAAGACAGTTACTTGGGCTTTTTGTCTTTTTAAATGTAATTGTACTCATACTGAAAAATAATTTCTAATTCTGTCTTTATATTTCCTGTGACCTGAGGTGCAAGGGTGAAGATCTCTGCTTAAAAACTATTTGTCACTTTCAGGGAAAAATCCTTTATTTCTCAAGCAAAAGAGGGAGTCTTCATCTTCCCATCCCATCAGTCTTTTCTGCAAAATAGCTTGTTAAAAAGACATTTAGATTCATTACCCTTCATGGCTTTTTGGCGGTTACTGGGGTTTGAACTCAAGGCTCTTAGTCACTTAGCTGGCAATCTGCCACTTGAGCCATGCTCCTAGCTCTTTTTTGCTTTAGTTGTTTTTCAGAATTTTTGCATGGGGCCAGCCTCAGACCATCATCATTCTACTTATGGCCTGTTGTGTAGTTGGAATCACAGGTGTGCAACACCACCCCTGACTTATTGGTTGAAATGGGTCTCGCTAAATTTTTTTTACAAGGGCTGGCCTCAAACTGAGATCTATCCGATCTTCATCTCCTGAGTAGCTGGGATTACACAATTGAGCCACTGAACCTAGCCACCTGTCAAGCTTTTTCAAACGCTAAGGAGACAATTTTTTTTTATAGAACAAATCCAATGAATTGGGCAATGCATACTTTGCAACAAACAAATGACTGAAATGATGCTCTTAGAAGCAGTAGTGGATATCTCAGATTCCATTGCTGGTGGTGAGGCAAGCCTGCCTTCGAGTTTGTTCTTGGCCTGCCTTGTAGCCAGACTTGGTGAGCAGGAGTAGAGGTAAGCAGGGCCTCCTGCAGGTTTTGGGGCTGTAGCTGTCATCCTGACGGCAGCTGCTCTAGAGCTGTACCTCAATTATTGGGATGGGCAGAAAAAATGCCTTGGTTATATTTCTAAAGCATATTCTTTTTCTTTTTTATGGTATGTGGTCAGATTTAGCTACAATTTATTATACATGTGGTGCTGGTAGTCTCTGCCAAGAGGACAATCACAGCAGCAGAATGTATATTTAGCATGATGAGTAAAGGAGAATTTTGATCAAAATAAAAATAATGTTATTTATTTCATTTATTTATTTATTTATTATTTCATGCTTTTTAAGCATGGAAAGGAAAATTTGCATGAGGATGAAGCACCTTTAGTTACAAGCATATGGTATTAATGACTCCTGTATCACAGACAGAAGAAACAGCCTCTTGGTAACAACTGTGACATTTGGTCCCAATTATCTCATTACCCACTAAGGTCTCAGCTAACATTAACCCTACACAGTGCTTAGTGCCTCCTTTCCAAACAGTATGTAAATGCATTTCCTACATGTACCACAGGTGGTCTCACCTACAGGAAGGGGCCCACTGGGCCCTGGTAGGATGTTTTTAATGGAGTGGTGGCCTCTGAGCAGACTCTTCCTTCAGGACCTCCTGACCCCAAAATCTTGGAGGTACAATGGTAGTAACTTGGCTGTGAGCTCTCACCCAGGTAACAGCTCAAAAGTCAAACACAAACCATGGGATGCTTGCTGCTTGTAGGGATTGCTTTTGTTTATTTGTCAGCTATGGTGGTGAGTTTTTAATCTACCAAAGACTTAATGGAAACTCTAGATTTCTTAGGTTTTCTGGAGAGGCAAATTGTTAACTATCTAGTAGGAGTCAGATTGTGATTGCTATTGGTTGCAGCTTATTGGCAGGAAGGAATGATGCTCCAGCAACTCAAGTTTAATTTTTATGCTTTATGAACAAAAAATTGAATTTGATGAAAATTTCTTTAATTTCAACTTCCTCTTCAAAGCTGCTGTGTTTCCTACTAGCAAATAGCTTTTATGAATGTTCTGATTCTTTGTCCCTATGTACAGGGATCAAAATCCCTCCAGAATAGACATATTTTTATGTCAGAATTGCTAAGGATTTAGACAGCATCTGCAATGTATTGTGTGGTATTTGAGAGAATGTCATTGAATTTCTATCTCTTTTACAGTGGAAGAAGTTGTCCCAAGTGTAATTGAACCCTCCTTTGGCCTGGGCAGAATTATGTATACCATACTTGAACATACATTCCATATCCGAGAGGGAGATGAACAGAGAACGGTGAGCTTTCCTGTACAATATGCTAGTCTCTTAGAATGTCAGAGAAAATAAAATGTATTGAAATATATTAATAAGACTCAGGAATGACCAATTAGTTGTTATTTACTATACTAGTAATGTATATGCTAACCTTTGCTTAACTGTTTGTAAAGAAAAACACTTTTGTATGTTACCTCATTTGAGCATGTGTAAGTTATTCTAGAAGCCATTGTTTTAGCTGCCTGGTGCCCTTGATCTGTTCCGAGATAGAATATATTTAGGGAACTATATTGTATTGGTGAATGGAATGCTAGATACGTCCTTGTTTTCAGAAAATTAGGAAGGCTAGGAAGGCTCGTAGAACTTGGCCAAATCCCCAACTGTATGTATATACTGAAAGCATTCAAGTGAACCCTCTCAAACTTATAAAATAGTCTAGCTGGCATACTTTTAGGGTAAGATGTAAATTCCTAGGTTCTATTCCAGAGAAACTTATTCTCCAGATCTGAAACTCGGTGATCCGTAGGGTTTCATTTTGCTTTCTTTTGTTCCAGTGTATGATTCCAGTGTATGAGGTGACAGATCATAATATCTGGAGTATAGCTTTCCTGGCATTTAAGCATTGCCAAAGTAGAAGTTTATACAAAGCTTCACCTCCTCCCACAAATGTCTTTTGGCTCTTAGGCTTCTGAGTCACTACTCCATGCTTCCCACTCTGTCTCCTCATTCGGCTTTGCTTTACCTTTCCCATCTTACCTCTGCCTGAAGAAATTATAGTCCTTTTACTTCTAGGCAGAGAGTTCCAGAAGAACCAATCAGAAGAATGGCTAATAATGAAACACATGCACAATCAATTGGAAGAAAGTCATTTGCTTGACTGTTCTAAAATTGAATGTACATAATGTTGAACATCAACTCTGGTTCTTTCCAGAGCATCTCGAGAATAAACTGTTGAGTTCTTGTCGCCAGTGTTCTTAAAAGCTCTGACATGCTATTGTAATACTTGTTAATAAAGTTCCTCTTTTTGGTGTGTGTGGGGGTAGTTCTGGGGTTTGAAATCAGGGCTTTGCACTTGATAGGCAGGCATTCTACCACTTGAACCACACCTCCAGCCCTTTTTTCTCTGATTATTTTGGAGATAGGGTCTCACTTTTTGCCCAGGCTGACCTGAACTGTGATCTTCTTATTTTTTAAGCTATCCAGTGTTGCTGGAATTAACAGGTGCTTGCCACCAGGCCCAGCTTTTTTATGTTGCGATGGGGGTCTCACAAGCTTTTTAGCTTGGGTTGGCCTAGAGCCTTGATTCTCCTGAACTCAGCCTCCTATATTGCATGGAGTGACAGGCACATGCCCAGCTATTAGTTGAGATGGTAGGCTCATGAATTATTTACTCAGGCTGGCCTAGAACTTGTATCTCTGCCCTAAAGTTACATCTTCATTTCCTGATAAGAAGTTGCAGCTAGCTCCTCCTTCATTCAGCAGATAAGAATCTGGGCTAGATACCAGATATGCAAGTGTAGGGCTCAGTCCTTTTTGAGAAATGGTGATGTTCATAATTGTAGGTCCTCTTTTTAGATGTCAAATTTGCTTTATGGTTTTTCTGCTTATTTTTCTAATAACAAGGTATTTTTTAAAAATCTTTTAGCCATTCTGTTGACTCTAACAAGATCGATGTAACTAGAGCCTTAATAGACATTTCATATGGGCTATTCAAGAATAAATTAGTTGCAGTGCTTTATGAATTGCGTAGAGTTCCATCATGAAGAGAAATTTGATTAGGCTGTGGAAGCCAAAAATGTTTCTAAATTAGCACCTAGTTCCTTAATTCATTTGTCTGTAAATTTGGTATAAAAACATTGCTAGTGAAATTTAAAAAAATATTTTCTAAAATGGCCCTATTTCTCCTACAAAATAGAATTATTACAAAATGGAAGAGGGGAGTAGAAGTGTGAGTGTTCTGTGACGTAGGTATCCATAATGCTGGAGTACATGGTTTCCTTACAACAGCTTAGTCTCATCAGATTATTTGGCATTAAAGTTTTAATTAAACTTTGAGTGGGGGGCTAAGCTGGAACCTGCATCACTCACTGTTTTTATGTGATAGATTCTCTCCAAGTTTTATGTACTTGCCTTCAAGTATTGCACGAATAATATTTGAGAACTGCCTTCAGCCAGCTGGCTGTCTTCACCAGCACATCTGCTGTCTTTGAATTCAGCTTGCTCAGAAACCTCATTCAGGAACAGTGTAGGAGGGCTAAACTTTTCGGTGTAGGTCTATAGAACATGGTTTTTTTTTGTTGTTGTTGTACTGTATATTTGTGTGAGCTAATTAAGCTTTTCTGATTTACTTTGTCACTTGGTCCATGGTTTCTTCTCTTAAATGACAGGTAGGGTTTTATGTTTTGGCACTATGACTTGTTACTTGGTTTGGGGGGGAATTCTTTAGGTGGTCTCCATTGGAAGAAGTAAGGTTTTAGATAAGATCAAAAAATTACCATCTTAAAAATACTGTAGCTTTCAGAATGATTTCATATCACTTGACTTTTTGTAAAGGAAGCAGAGCAAGTACTATAGACCTGCTTTTTATGTAGAGAAACTAAGTTTCAAAAAAACCGTTCACCAAGTTGGCCAAATTCAGAGTGGAAGCTAGATGTTTCTCATTCTGGCTCTCCTCTTGTTTCTCTTGTCATACTGCTTTTCGTATCATGTTTTCTGGCATTTTGATAGTGAGGTTTTGCTTGGACAGATAACTGAATATAATGTCTTGTGGTTTAGGACATTGACGTTTAGGTAGTTATAAAGTAACATGTTTGAATTTTTCTTTTTAAACCATCTAGTTCTTCAGTTTCCCTGCTGTGGTCGCTCCATTCAAGTGTTCCGTCCTTCCACTGAGCCAAAACCAAGAGTTCATGCCATTTGTCAAGGAATTGTGTAAGCAAATCCAATTGAGTAATCTCCATGGAAACACCATCACGTAGACTCTGTTTTTTCAAGGAAATATGTCATTTGTTTCCATAAAAATACAGATTAGATGAGAGTTAGTGGAAGTGATTTTGGCCTCTGCCCTTATTGCTGAGGGAGTGTGCACTTGCTCAGAGTGTTGGCTTTGAGTGAGTGAGTCAGGCGACTCAGACTGTGCCACCCCTCGCTTCTCATAACGATCTTGGTGCTCTCTTCACCCAGGACACTGTGTAGCATAGCACCTCTAGGGGACCTACAGTCACTGAGGCCACAGCGCTGAAAGGGATCTGGGAGTCCTGTGGTACTGCCCCCTACTTCAGAGTTAGCAAGTGGGACGAGTCCACTGCGCTGTTCAGCTGTGCAAGCAGAGGTGGCGGTGGAGTCAGAACAGCCTCCTGGCCTCCATCCAGTACTTGCTACTCTGCAGTTGTATCAGGCATGAATGGAAATGAAGGCTTGGGCTCCAGTAAGGACTTGGCAAACTTTTGGGGTTTTTTTTTTTTTTTTTTTCTCTTACAACTAGAACTTGTTACTCTCTTGTCTTGGTCCCCTTTATAAGTTTTATAAATTTCTTGAGCTTGTAAGACTGCACCCAGAGGACATTTAGGACTTACTGCGTTATTTTATTTTTAACTTAACTTCATTTCTTTTGGATAGCGGAGGCTCTGACCAGAAATGGTGTGTCTCACAAAGTAGATGATTCCTCTGGGTCCATTGGAAGGCGCTATGCCAGGACCGATGAGATTGGCGTGGCATTTGGCATCACCATCGACTTTGATACAGTGAACAAAACCCCTCACACTGCGACTCTGAGAGACCGAGACTCCATGCGGCAGATAAGAGCAGAGGTAACTGTTTGGGTCTTAGCCTCAGACATGTGCATTGCTTCCTTCTGGTTTCAGTTGAATTTTGATATATTTGTGCTCCCATTCCTTTTTTCTTTCCCTTTGTAATTTTAATGATAGGTTTGTATCAGACAAAGCCCAGGTTCCCAAATCCATTTGGTTTAATTATAAAAATATCCATTAGCACTTCTCTAATATTGTATGGCCATTTGGATTGTTCTGGGCTTATTCTCTGGCAGTTTTCTTTTATAGTTTTTGTTTATTGGGCAAGAGAAATGTGACCCCAAGAGTCTGTTGCCATAGTTTTACTGGCAAGCTTTTAGGTGCTGAGACATTTTTATGTTTCTATTTCTATAGAAACGTATCCATGTATGTGTATACACTTTGTGTGGTAGTTAGTCCACTGAAAACAATAATATTTCAGTCATTTTACTTAATGGAAAGGAAATGAAGGAACTGGACAAGCACAGAAAGGAAAGGAGGATGTCAAGGGAAAGGAGCAATTGGTCACTTTCATTGAAAAGTGCCTGGCTGGTTTATTAACTTTGAGCGGGTTTTTATTATTGTATCTAAATATGCTCAGCTTAGATACAGAAAGTTACAGAAGATAATCTATTTCACAAGTCATGGATTGCTGGCTTTTTTTTTTTTTTTTTAATTTGACTTGTTTGTTTGGCTTTTTTTTTGTGACAAGGTCTCCCAAGTGCTGGGATTACAGGCAGGCACCATCAGGGATGATTCTGGCTTATCTTTTTTTTTTTTTCCTTTTATTTATTTATTTTTTTTTACAACTAATATTAAAAGTGGGTGTTTTTATTTTTTATTTATTTATTTATTTTTTTCATTTTTCTTTTATTATTCATATGTGCATACAAGGCTTGGTTCATTTCTCCCCCCTGCCCCCACCCCCTCCCTTACCATCCACTCCACCCCCTCCCGCTCCCCCCCCTCAATACCCAGCAGAAACTATTTTGCCCTTATCTCTAATTTTGTTGTAGAGAGAGTATAAGCAATAATAGGAAGGAACAAGGGGTTTTGCTGGTTGAGATACTCTGGTCCTTTATTCTTACCTGACTGGTTCAAAATGTGGTCCCAAGACCCACCTCAGCATCAGTATTGCCTGGAAGCTTATTAGATTGGCAGAATCTCCACTCCAGACCTACTCATACTACTGGGGTTGGAAAGGGAAAGAGTTTTATTTTATTTATTTTTTTGGCAGTGTTCAGGGCCTTGTGCTTAGTAGGCAGCTGCTCTGCCTCTTGAGCCACAACAAGGCAGAGGTGTTTTAACACCTTGAAGATGGTTCTTCTGTACTTTCAAGTTAGAGAACCACTGCTGGGTGGCAGCCAGCATTTGCTGATAGCTAAGGAACAGTTGGCTCCCCTGGCTTCCTTCATACATGGTCCTTGACTGACTTGAAGCGTTAAATTTAACACATACGACAACAGTGGTACAGAATAGTTAGGATAGGCTTTGTGACAGGATCAAGTTATCAGGGAGCTGGTAGGCTTTGTGGGCTGGATGAAGAGCATAATGCCAGTCCTGGGAGTGGAATGAGTATAATTAAGTAAAGATGCTCAGGCGAGTGACAAGAAACATGTAGGTCCAGTTTGTAAAGAGACCTTGTCATTATGTACACATTGCTTTGGGTCTGTACTGTATACTGTAAACTGTTTCCAGAGTTTAGGGTGAATCCTGTTTTTGAAACTAAAATGGGTTGATGCTTAGACTTCTGTTTCCTCTTCCCCCAGGTCTCTGAACTACCCAGTGTGGTCCGCGATCTGGCCAATGGCAGCATCACGTGGGCAGATGTGGAGGCCAGGTATCCTCTGTTTGAAGGTCAAGAGACTGGCAAAAAAGAAACAACCGAGGAATAAGAACACTTTGGCAACTCTTGACCACCTGTGCTAATAAAAAAAAATAACTCACCAAAAAAAAAAAATAATTCTTATCATGTCCTTTTTACCATAAAAACCAAAAATGAAAACAGCATTGTGACCGCTCCCAGAGACTATTCCATCCTCAGTGGCTGCCTCATTTCACCCTCACAATTAAAGCTGAAGGAATTCCAGACAAACTTACGCTTTATTTGCTTGCATTCCCACGTTTCAGCAAAGCTGCTGCTACCTTTGATTAGCTGTGCTCATGGCTTGATGTTAAACACAATACATTTTAAAAATTCACAGCTTTTGGGGGTATAATTTAGATACCATAAAAGTAGCCTATTTTAAGTGTACAATTTAGTGATTTTTAGTATATTTACAAGGTGTGTAACCACCACTACCATAGTCCCAATTATTTTTGGCAGTATTGGGGTTTGAACTCAGGGCCTCATGTTTGGGTGGTAGGTGCTCTCTACCACTTAAGCCAGGCCCCCAGTCCTTTTTTGCATTAGCTATTCTTTGAATAGGGTCTTCTGGTTTTTGCCTGGGGCTGGCCTCTGACCAAGATCCTTAACCTATGGCTCCCAGTATAGCTGAGAGGATGACAGTCTCATGCCACTGTGTCTAGTGTGTTGGTTGAGGTTGGATCCTGAGTAGCTGGGATTACAGCTAATTTTAGAACATTTCTATCACTCAAAAAAAAAAAAAAAAAAAAAAGAAATTGCATGCCCATTTACCGGCATTCCCCATTCCAACCTCAGCCCAAAGGAAGCATAATCTACTCTCTGTCTCTGTAGATTTGCCTTTCCTATTCTTTCTCTTTTTTGAGAAAGTGGTGCACTGTGCTAAAGAGACAGCTGTTTCCAAGCAGGTGGAGTGACTTCTGGGAAACGCTGAGCTGATGGGACCACGTGCCTGTGTAGGAAGTCTGCTCTATGCAGTCCCCAGGAGGGGGCGCATCAACAGGCATGCTTCATTCTTGGCGTCTGGTCATCCTGGAAGTCACTAGGCTCCTGATGCCAGAGGATTTCCGTGTATCTTGTTTGACTCAGCAATTCTTCAGTGTCTAGGTTTTTGAGATAGGGTATTTCTTTCCCTGACTGGCCTCAAACCTCAATCCTCCTGATCTCTGCCTCCTGAGTACCTTGGATTACAGACGTGAACCACCGGTGCCTGGCAACTAAGCACGTCTATAATGAAGCAATCATCACAGATTGATGAGCTCATTAATATGTGAAGATACATTAAACACATAGTGGGATCTACCTACTTTGGAACACAAAGGGACTGAAATCAAAGATCTCCCCACTTTTTACTGACTGAGGTAGAAGCTAGATCTTCCAGCCCTCACTTTCTCTGTTCCTTCCCTAGATGGTAGTGTGTGCTTTCTCCCAGCGGACGCCACTTCCAAGGTGATCTATTACCCCAGTGAGGACCATGGGCAGTTACAGGACACTGTGGTACTGTTGATACCCTATCTGCCTAGATTTAAGCATTTTACACGTGAGCGGTTGTGAGAAGACCCTAGTCCTCTGGCTTCATGCTCTGTGAGGCCTTTTATCTGTGTGCATTAAACGGGGCTAGCTAAACACAGCCACATAAGTAGCACTGTCTCAAATTATTCCTGTTCCTCACTGCTTCTGCAGAAATAATAATAGAGTGGTTCCGATTCTTACTGGTTTCCATGAAATTTAAGAACAGAGTAGTGAGGTTCTGTACAACTTAGGTTGGACTTGAGGACATGGGTAAAATACATTGGACTTGTGTCTAAAAGGGATCTGTGCATGACTTCTGAGGAGTCTGGCCCCATAATAGTATTGCTTAAAGGCCAGAATAGCAAATTGTTGACTAAAGATGGATGTTCTAGAAAATGAACTCATCACCAAGTCATAAATACATAACTGATCTCATTGATTTCATGACATAGTACTAGATAGAGATGTCAGGTATCCCAGGCTCTTTGTGATAAGAATTTGCAAAACTATTTTGCTCAACCTTAATTCAGCTTGAGATAGATTCATTCTAGATCTTTATTTGCTGTCCCCTTAACCAGTAAAACTCAGGGTAAGGGCAGTGGTGGTCTTAGTGGAGTGTGTTCCTTAGAGAACCAGAGGCCCTGGAGATGCACCTGAATTATGTTTGGAAGTAGCTGTACTGGAATGGCCTCCTGTGACTGGGAAAACACCTGCATCTCTCCAGCTGGGTAGAGACAGGGAGGCTTTAAAAGCATCGCTCATGCACAGCCTTGCACTAGCATCCTTGCTGATAGTCTGTTTAAGGCAGGTGTTTTGGGCATTTGGCCAAAACCAAAATGAAATTTAGTTGAACAATCACTAAGTGAATGGATGAATGATTCCACGCCTCAAAATTCACCTCCTGTTGCCTGTTCAATAAGTCTTGGTTATTGGGCTGCCTCTAAGCAGTAATCATGTTAAGACCATGTGGATGGAATTAATGTCTTCTCTGGAAATTGGGATAAGACTTGGGAGCTCTGCCAGGGTTTGTCTGAGAGGAGCAGTCTATGGTCCTGCTCCCCTGCTGGAGAGCCCCTTCTCTGAGCTGATGACATGCGCCCCTCTCAGCTGGACATGTTAAAGCACACCGTTTTAAACCTGTTACCTCAGCGAGAGATGCTAGGACTATGATACTTCACCTGGGGGCATGTTAGAATCACTTGAGCTTTAAAAAACAGTCATGTCTGGGTCTTGCCTCCTCCTAATGCACAGAGTTTCTCTAGGATGGGTCCTGAGCATCAGTGTTTTGAATGTCCCTTAGGACAGCCACCACTTAACTACTGTTGCACTTGGGAGCTTTCCTGCTGTGGGAAATTCTGGACCCTTTGCTCTGGTGAAAGGAGTCTTTGACAGGTCAGATTTGTAAAAATCTTGCATCCAGTGAGACCATTAGTAAAGCAAGGGCGGGGGGTGGGAGTAAGCAGTGGAGTTTCATTTTCCCTGGGAATGTTTTGATGCTGCATTCTTACTGGAGAGGGGTAGTGAGGCCAAACAGCAGAAGGGTGCCATGAGCACTGTGCTGGAAATAAATCAAGCTTGATGCTAGTCCTGCTTCTCAGAGTGTCCAGCTGGGTTAACCTGTCTAACCTCCATGCCTCTGTCCCAGGCCAGGAAGGGAGTGCTGTTCTTTGTGAAGCAGGAACTCTGCCTTTCCTTTCATATCTGCAGGACCTGGTACAGAAGGCAGGCTGCTAGAGTATTGTCAGAAGCCAGCACCTGCATTTGTTAGGTCTTAAAACCCAATCACCAACAATTAGTGGAAAAGCAGTTATGCTAACTAAAACAATTTAGGCTAATTAAAATGGGTTTTTTTTGGCTCATCAAAACTCACTATTCTGCATCTGAGTATGAGTTAATTGACAGTGAGATTAAGAAGAATGAAACTGGGAAAGAAACAAAACTCATTGACAAGCTTTAAAACACTACTACCTTAAAATAAATTGTGCCCAGACTTTCCTTTTGTGGGGGGGTGGGGGGCAGAGAATTCAGAAGCTAGCTTGCAAACTGCTGCATTATCTTGACTTGTTCTTTCAGTAAGAACTCTCTCCCAAGCTGCATGCAGGTCCACAACACCATCTGTTCTCATATTAGAATCAGGGGTTCTTCCCACTGCCTTAGCCATAACCAAAGGCTAAGCCACCATCATTATTCACCTGGTTTATTAGTAAGACACCTGTGCCACATCACTCCTGACCCCCTGCACCCCAGCACCTAACCTCATCATCCCCTCACAACCACTCCCTGTGTTCCTCAGGACTTTATTCAGCACCCAAGGGTGAGATCTTTCCCGGCTGTTTGATCTCAAGTTTCTACATAGGGTTGTATCTCTCCATTCCCCATTGACATTTGTTCTTCACAGAACATTTCATGTTTAATCATCAGTGTCTGTACTAGAGTGTAAGCTCCGTGAGGACAGGAACTCGGTCTGTGTTCATGCCTGTGTCCTCATTGGCCAGAGGAATGCCTCGCCCTTCCTGGCATTCAGTACATAATTGACTGATGTAATGACTGCAGGCTGCTGCCACATTCTGTATTTTGATGTTAAAACTGGCTTAGTTAGAGATGACTAACCCCTCACATACACACACACAACTCAATCCTTGGCTCAAAACCTAGTTCTTCACTCAGCGAAAGAACTGCAGCTATCTGATGTGTAGGTACCTGAGGCAGGTTCTCAATCTTAGTGTAATGGTGCCCTTTTTAAAGGAAGGAAACAAAACTTCAGCACCCCTCTCTCCAAATTCATCTGACCATTGCTCTGGGTCAATACATCAGCTGGAGAAACTTTAGCTCACATTGTGAACTATAAAACTGCCCTTCAGTTGACACTGTGTAGAAAATATTTAATGGTAAGCTATTTTTTAAGATTATCATGAAAGTGAAAGTAAATTTTAAAATCTTTATAAAACATGTAGACTCTTAGAAGATGTTCCAAGCTTCAAGCTCTTTGGGGACAAGAGTTTTGGGTTCCTGTGAAACACCCAGAAGAGCTGAATCCTGATTACTGGAGGCAGTTCAGGGCTGGCCCATACGTGATACTGCCTCCACGCCCCTCACGGCCTGATGGTGAGTGTGGCCCCCTGGGGTGTACTAGGCTTGGCCTAGAAAGGTGAGGTCTCCTGTGCAGGGGTGCAGTGAGGAGGTGGGTGCAGTGGGAGGCAGGTAAAGGCCTTGAAAGCTACCCCTCAGCCTGCTCCAAATCTGAGCCCATACTTCCTGAGTGGGTTCAGGTCTGGAATGGGGCTAAGAAGCTTGCATAAAGTTTCCTGAAGTTTCTGATGCACAGCCAGGCATTAGCACCACCAACTCAGGGGATTCTTACTAGCTAAAGTGAAGCATTTTAGTTTTCTGTTGAGACTAGAGGCTTTTAAATTTGGGTCCAGGGTTCCCTCAAGGGTTTCAGTAGAAATGGCATGTACTCTTTTGTACAAAGCTGTATTTTTCTGGGGAAAAGGATCTGTCATATATCCTTAGCCACAGCCAAAATGAGGTGCAGGTCCTGGGAGACCATCTCCTTTGTGGAAATCCCTCCAGCAGTGGCACCTCATCCCTTCAGATATAAAGACTTTGACATTCCAAGTCTGGAGTGGAGGCACTGGGGATCAATCTGGTTCAAGCAGAGCTATGCAATGGACTTGCAGTTACCAGGACTGGGCTTGTTCATTTGCTCAGAAACTGGGGCACATCCTCCATAGAGCACTCTGAAAATCCCTGAATGGTCAAGTGGCAATATAGATTTCCTTGTAAGTGGAAAGTACCTGGTGCAGGCGGAAAGAATAAAGGAAGACACTCCCCCTTCTGCCCCACTGGCCTTCCCCTGGAGACTCAACTTGGGTTGGAAGAAAGAAATGATGGCCTGGGCAAAGGGCCCTCCATGGGGATCCATGATGCTGGGTTGTTTATGGAGTCTGGCCTCAAGGAAACAGAGGGGACCTTACTCTCTGCCCTGCAGAGCTAATTGAGAAGCACAATTAATTATCTTGCTGTACTCACAGCAGAGGCAAAGGGGCAATTTTCTTCTGGATGAAGAATTATCACCTCCTACCTTCCTTTGTTCACTATTTGGCCAACCAGCAGATATTGAGACTGCTGTCAGGACTTGGGCTGGGAAGGTGCCTTCTACTCTAGTTCTCTTCCCAAAGTGCAGTTGCTGGCATTCAGGATTTTCTGTGGATCTGCTTTTCATCATTTATTTATTCCAGCAGTATTTGTGGCCCCTACTGTATACTCAGACAAATGTGGGCTTAATCATATAATTTATTGTCCAAACTAGGACACTTGTGAGAGGAAAGGAATGCTATTATCTACACCAGGACAACAGGTATAAACTCAGACTAGCTGGAGCCAACCATGTCTGGTCCCACCTTTAGGAACTAGTGAAGAACAGAACTAGTGAAGGACTCTGCCAGAGGGAGGTCAGTCTCCACCCAGGCCTGGGGCCCTTCAGTGAAATTAATGGGTATACTGCCGGAGTGTCAGCAGGATATGGTGGAGACCCTCATATTCCCAGTTTCTATCAAGTGGAGAAGAGGGGATGCTGTCAGCTGGGGACTGGTCCCAGGCTCTAGTGGGGATAGGGATGGAGCCAGAAAATAGATCTTCCCTTTGGCAATGCCAGTTGATTCTCTGTGCCTTTGTTCTGTGTACTAGAACAGGACTCTGGCCTGTAGTTAATCCAGGTCTGGGTGGAATACCCAGGAAAGGCCAGTGCACTCAGTGAGTGATTCTAGAGTTCCAGTTGGGGCTGAGCCCTTGCTGTGGGCATAAAGACCAGCATCTGTTCCCACTCCAGCAGTGAAGCTTTCACAGCCTGCTGTAGGAGCCCCCAAAGGGCTAATGTCTGACTGATGCTGACAGGAAGGTTTCTGGAAGGGACTGTTGTGTAAGACTTCCAGGTGAAGGATGAGGTTACTATGATGGTTATGGGATGGGAGAACCATGCTACAGCCCTTTGTGAGAGGCCTTAAGGCCTCCAAAGAAATCCTTAGCAGGAAACCTGGAGAAAACTCAATCATGGCAAGGCAGTGAAGTCAGCCCACCCTCTGTTCACCTCACCTGCTAATTAACATATCTAAATGGCACCATCCCCTCAGGAGAATTAGTTGTGCCTTGAGGGCAGAGCCCAGAAACCATACTGGGCATATTGATGGGTAAATTTACATGTTTTTAACATGCCTCCTATCCTGCTAGCTGCTGTCCCTTAGAGGGTTCCAGAAGGAGGTCTCTCACCTTTACTCTGTGCAGTGTACAAGTGTGCATGCAGGTGATATATGGAGCAGAAAGAAGAGATAAATGCTTCCTTGTCCACTGGCTTCCACACAGAGATCAGACTCATCACAGGGCTTGTTGCCTGAGGATTCCTCCACCACAAGTGAGCCTGGAAACATTGGTTTCTAAAACCTACTGCTAACAGTAACCCGGGTACCTCTGACCTGAAGTTCAAGTGTGTTCCCAGAGCAGTGGGCCCCGCCAGGCTCCCCACTGAGGGATCTGTTTCTTCAAATCCATGGGTGTCACCACAAAACCCTCCAATCCTGGGTGAAATGTTACCCTAGGAAAGGACTACAATTGGGCCTCATGGACCCAGGTCTGTCCTCATGTGCCCCTGGGACGTGTACAGGCCTGGCCTGTTCTGAGTGTGCCCTTCCCTGTACAGTCCCTCCTGAGTCAACTTCATCCCCTCTGTGTGTGCTCCCCTCTGCCCATGGGCTCTGAGGTTGCTCAGGACAACAGGCTCCGCACACTGGGCACCAGACCCACTCCTGTTTGTCTCTGCAACTGTCAGAGAAGCCTGGGCCTGGATGGTGGGAAATGAGAACCAAGTGGAGGGCTGCTGAGGTTCTTGTGCCCAGGAGGGTTGTCTGGCGTGGCAATGTTGACAATGCAGGACTCTGAGGACAGACGCAGACTGCAGAGGCCAACTTGTTCTCTTCCCACTGTGACACGTGGTAATGGACGCTGAGAGACCCGCCAGGCCAAGACTTAAATCCTATTCATGAACTTCACCTTGTGCTGTTTTCAGAGCTGTTTGTTTCCTATGAGCTTGTGAGGGTCCAGAAACAGGAAGATGCCCTAGTTCTGTCACTGCTGTCTCTGGCTTACAGTGAGTTGAATGAATGAATGTATGTGCACCCGTCTCTGGGTCTCCTTGCTTTTTCCTGGAAGTTTCTGTGAGTTCCGCTGTACATGTTCACTGGGCCTTCCTCTACACTGTTTGCCTCCACATCAGAGAGCCATTTCTGTGCAAGTCTACACATGGGATAACTTCCTGTGTGTGTCTTAGCTTCACCTTGCTTTTTGTCTTCTCTCTGCCAGTCAGCCACCCATCTGGACACCAGGGCTCTTGACTCTTCAGGCCACGAGGTGCTCCTGGAAGGGAAATACAGCCTTCATCTGCTGCTTCCTGCTCCATAGATACTCCACCTCCTGCCATTGCTGCTGCTACCTCAGTCATTTGCTGGTTCATACCCCAGCAGGCGCTTTCTGGTTTCACTTTAATGATGGGCAAGGGGCTTGGAGCCAGACTAGGGCCTGAGCTTTGTCTCAGTGGGACCAGGGGGCTGGAGTGAGTAACCTCCTTGTGAGCTGGAGTCGAGTCCCCCCCATCTTTATAAACCAGGGAGGGTTTAAAGGTTAGGCAGGAGAGCCTGAGATTCTGGGCACTGGAAGCTGCCTACTACAGAGGAGGAGAGTCCGCTAATGAGGCCACTCTCCAGGAAGGCTACTCAGCCAGGGACTGCCAGCACTGAAGCAGACAGTAATGAGGAGTGACTGGGCTGCAAGAAGCAGGTGCCTAACAGGGTTAACGAGTGGGGACCCAGCAAGATGGCTTAATGGCTGTACTGGCATTTCAAGGGCAGAGCTCTGCAGGGGCCAACCAGGAGCCTGGTAATGAGGGGATGAAGAGCTGGGATTGAGAGGAAGCAAGTCAGATGGCTAAACAAAGGTCCACAGCCTGATGCTCTTCATGGTACTGGCCTGGATGGGCCTTTGGCCCCTCCAGGGAGCAGAGGACAGGAAGGGTAATGAGCTAGATCTGAGGAGCACTGATGAGTGCCAGGGACTTGGTACTGAGGCCTGCTGGCAGTAACCGCACTGATGAGCCCAGGCTTGACAACCAAAGGAGCTCTCCAAGTGGCCTCATGGCAGAGCCATTTGCACCTCTTTGCAGTGCAAAAGCTTCTGTAATGCTAATGGATGCGGCCATTACTGGGCCTCAAGGAGGCAGGATGACTTTCCAAGACTAGTTCTATCTCTTGAGAAAGCCAAGATAGGGCACTCCAGCCTCCTCCCAGCCTGATAAGAGAAGCAGGGCCAGAGCCTGGTCTGTATCATACTCTGGTGCCCTGGCACACTGGGGGTAAGTCTAAGCATTTGCAGTTCATTTTTTTCAGCCACATGGAAAGAGGACTTCAGCAGCCAGCTGATAGAACACTTTTGATGGTAGATTGCACTGTGATTGGGGGCATACATCTCAGAAGATACTGTTTCTCCATACTGATTTGAAAAACCTTAGCATGCATAGCTATAAAAAAAATGAAAAATAAATGGTCCTGAGTCCTGATTCATTCTGTCAATAAAATTCATCCGTACATTCCTGAACAATTAAATTCCTATCAATTTCATTAACGTGTGTTGTTAATAAATTTTCCTTTTACTGAAATTAAAACCTTTCAGTATCCATTGTTGCTTTAATCAATTGTTTCCTACATTTTATATAAAAATAGCTGTAATAACTCAATCTAGAAGATTCTTTTTTTTAAAAAAAATCTTAAAATATTTGGGCACAGGAAATTAATTAATTTCAGTTCCTAAGGAGATTTTGTGGCATAGAAGTATGACAAGGTAAGCTGCAAAAGACTTTCAACCATTAAAATATGGCACTACTATAAAATCCTATAGGGATAGCCAGTCAAATGAAGATAGCAGTTTTGTTTTGTTTTTAGATACAAATTAAAGAGAAAGAGAACAATGCAAAAATTTCCACTTGTGGAGGAAGAGCTGGTTTGAGATTTTTTTTTTAGACAGGTGAGGGTGGATTATACATCACTTGGAGTTTAGATTTCACTTGATGTATTTTAAAGTGTTGTGGCAGTTTTATTTTAAAATGTAAATATTTACCAAATCCCAGAATCACATCCTTTGCGTGTTTTAAAACTTACTAAATGCCAAATTTAAAATGTACAAGATGCCTCTGGGGATGTAGCTCAGACATAAAGTGCTTGCCCAGCATGTGCAAGGCCCTGGGTTCAACTCAAAGCACTGGAAAAAAATGTACAAGATGTGATATATGATTTTTCAAAATTTATTTTAATGGGAGTACCTCTAGCAACAGCCCTTTCAAACCAATGGTCTGGTGGCCTCTCCCTTCACTTCAACTCTTGCCACCATCCCCAAGGGGTGGGGGTGGGGGAGGAAGCCAAGTTGGAGGTGGTCCTATTGGTTGTTGCTCTTGGAGTCTAAACCTGCCCTTCCCTCCAGATTCCAGAACCTTGACTTCTGGGTTGGACCTAGGGGCAGACATCAGCTTGAGGGAGTGAGAAGGGACAGGTCTACAGGCACTTTGACCATGAAGACTCTAAGCCTCCCACAGGTCAGAGAGGAAGGTCTACCTCGGGCCAGGGCCAGTTTCTCTGCTAACGAGGGTAGACATGGCTGTGCCCTACAGACTCAGCCTACATCCTTGGCCATACCACTCATCCCATATCTGGTCACTTGACCTGAGAGGAGGCCATCTACACAGAGGTGTGGTTCATTTTAAAGCAGAGACATTGTTCTGAAGAGGAGGCTGAAGCCCAGTCCAAGTTGGGGCTGGGGAATTCCTTCCAATCACCAAAAACATACTTTGGTTTCTGCCCCCACATTTCTGCTCCCTGTTTTGTCCTAGATTTCTATATCCAGTTCGCCTGAGTGTGGCTGTGCTGGCTGTCTCTTCCCCCCCGTTCTGCACCTCCAAGCCCTCAGTCTGAGCACCAGGAGGTTTCTCAGGAGGCAGCAACCTCCAGGAGCCTCAGGGGCAGGAGGGCAACAGGGCCTCCCCTCCCTCCATAGAGAGGGACAGTCTGGTCAGGGACATGGGACAAAGGAGGGAATCTTCTCTAGCTGACAGCCCCTGAGATGAGTCCAGCTGCATTTATCCTTGACTCCTCCAACTGCAGAGGGCGCTGTTGAGTGTGGTGGTGGAAGGCAGGAGCCAAGTCTATCACCTGGCTGCTGGCACTGTGGGTGGGACAACCAGCTGTGTGATTTGAGCAGGACCTTTCCTGCTTTGGGTCTCAGTATCTTTATCTGTGAATGGGGGCTACCGTGAGGATCCAGCAAGAGAGGCTGGGGTGGGCAAATGACTGTAGACATCCAATCTGCTCTTCTTGGGGGCTCCTGTGATGTCCCTCTGCTCCTCTTGCATGGAGCCTTGTGGCTGCAGCAGACCCTGGTCCCATGGAGCCCCTTTCACGGCTGCACCCCCTTTCCTGCCAGGCTTCCCTTCCTCTCTGAGTCCCCAGGGCCTTTGTAGAAAGGAGGACCCAGGGGAAGATGGTGGAGATGAAACTACCTGGATAGTGGAGGAGTGGGGGCAGGTGGATGACAGAGGGGTCACACAGCAGCAGTCTGTTTGATGCTGTGGAAGCTGAGCCTGGTGGGTGACGTGGGGATGGACATGGCCCGGGCCACAGGCACTCTGAGGGAGTGATGGTCCTGCCAGCGGTGCCACCGTTTCTTCACAGCTGAGCGTACCTGCAGGGAGGAAGTTTAGTCACCAGCCAGGCCAGGTCTCTCCCTGCTCCCTGACCCTCCTAGGGCTGGTTAAGGGAGGCCAAGTTGGCCCTTGTACTGCTGCCCATACACCAAAGGACCGATCAGTCCCCAAACTGAGGTCTTCCCCAGACCCTGTTGCCTCCTCTGAAGGGCTCCCTTCCCCATCCCTCTTCTGGAGAGGCCAGCCCTATACTTCCTGTGCCTCATTTTCCTGAGTGTTCTGGTTTCCTGTGACACTGCCACCTCAAATTTAGCATCCTGGGCAGGACCAGAGGCTTTTTAAGTCAGTCCCTGCAGCTCTCCAGGGCCTTGCTGTAGCAGGTGTTACAAGGGTGGCCCAGGTTGCATGCCTGGCTCCCTCATCCTACATAGGGGCCTTCTCCCTCCTTGCCGTGTAGCCTGTATCTTTCCTGCCACTCAGCACACTCTGCCGGAGAGGGAAAGCTATCAGTTCTGCTCATTTCTACACCCCATCGGATCTGTTCCTGTTTGTATCGTAATGCAAGAATTCTGTAAAATGGATCAGTCTGGCATCCAAGCCTGACACATGGTTTGAACAGAATAAAATTCCATAAGCACCTGTTGGCATTCACTTTAGCAGCTCCTGCTCCCCCTTGCCCAGGCCCAGATTTAATTGACATGCGACCTTATCTGCACAGATACCCAGCATAGCCCTGTGCAATCACAGGTCAAGTGGCCTCTGGAAAACATTTGGGTTCCTCCAGAGTGTTTGAAAGCTCACAAGCCTTGGGACTCTGTCTGCTCTTTGCTGTACCCCATACCCTGCTCATGGATTTCATCCTCCATTGGCACATTCTTTGAGGTATCTGCTCTGGAATTCTAGGCCTCCTTAGCTGACCACCCCCCAGAGCCTGTCTACTATGTGTGGTCTTTTTCTGTGGTGGTCTTTTCTGAGTCCATAAAGAAGTGATTGCATGGCATAGGTGTTTCCCCTTTCTGCATGCTTCCTCCTGTCACCACCTCTGCTCTAGTTTCTCTTTTCCATAAGTCCTTGCAATTTTGATGCCCTGCCCACCCGGCTCTGAGGTGTGCATGGGGCACTGACATGTTATTTCTGGCCTGCTTAGTAGTTGACCTTCTAAACTGGTCCCAGGCCCTTCAGGAGGAGTCCTGTTTCCCTAAGGTATCTCTCCTTAGCTCAAGGCAGAGCTAAGCAGAACCAGGGACCAGGCTCTTCTGAAAGGCTGGGCAGCTTGACTAGAAGTACTCTAGAGTTGAGTCTGAGTACACTGGTGTCCTGAGTCTGAGGACACTGAGAGCCCAGGCCACCCCAAGGGCCCAGTCTTGTACCTCTCCATTGAAGAAGCAATAGAAGACAGATACAAAAAAACCCTAGAAAGGAAGGAAGGAGCAGTCAGAGACCTGCAGAGGATCCACCTGGCTGAGGATGGGGTGGGGATAGGGTAGCTGGGGGCTAACTGGCCAAGACCCTAGGGATCAGAAATGGGTGGAGCCTCAGAAGTCATGGCTTCAGCCCTGTGATACAGGTACATCAGAGTCCACTCTGAGTGAGGGGTGGTCTCTGGCCTAAAGCCAGAATTCCAGCCCTCAACATTCTGTACCTGTTCCAAGGCCTCAGGCTGCAATCACCCTGAATCCTCAGAAGCGCTGGGTACCTGAGTCCCAGGTTGGTGGGGTTGTGGGGGGTTGGGGGTGGGGTGGAACCAGGGCTTAGTCCAGGCAGCTTGCCCAGTGTCTGGGGCTGGGGTGAGTTCTGAGTATGCAAGCACTTGTGTTCTCAGCTCGTGTTAGCACAGCCCATGCCTGAGCATCCAGGCCTGGAAAGCTCACTGCCACATAGGGGAGGGGGGAGGCCCACCTGGAAGGACTGCAAACCTGGAAGGACTGCAGGAAGGAGTTGAAGTAGATAAACACGATCTGTGACAGGTCATCCTCACCAGGGTTGATAAAGAAGAGCATGTAGGTGATGCCCAGCAGGGGCAGTAGCACCAGGGTGGCTTTCACCGCCTTCCTGGGGGACAAGAGGGTAGTAACGGGCTTGAGCTCATGCTCTAAGCTCATGCTTCTGCTGGGAACTTGAGCCAGCTCCCTGGTGAGGACTCAGAGGGCCCTGCCTGGAGGTAGGGGGACCACTCAGATGACCTCCTCATTTCCCCTGGGTCAAGGCACACAGGTGTTCACATACCTGTACTGAATCGTCTCTGATGTGGTGGATGCTCGCAATTTTGTCATTAGGATCCTGACAATGTTGAACAGAAATACAAAATTGATCTGAAAGAAGAAGGAAGAGAAGGAAAAAGGAAAGACTGTGAGTGGAGGGGGTGGCGGGCTGAGAGGTAAGCCACTCCTACCCCCCCAGATCCCCTGAAAACCCATCTCCCGAACATGCCCTCCAGCCTCTGCTCTTCCCTGACAGCACATGGAGATGCCCCATTGGCTCCAGGGCCTGCTCTCCACCCCTGCCCCAGGGAGAGTAGAGGCCACCCTTTGGGACAATTCAGAAAGCCCCAACCTGCCCTGCTCAGGGATCCCACACAGCCAGACTCTAGAGCTCTCCCTAAGCTCCTCCTCTCAGCCATAGGGTCCCCACTTGTTGACTGAGGGTCTCTGAGGCCCGCAAACTGTCACTGGGTCCAGGTTGGCTGAGGTCCTTTCAGCCCTGCTCTGGGCGGGGGCAGTGGCAGCCAGATGGAGCGGTTAGTACTCCGTTGCTCGTGGAAGGAGTGATTAATCACACCACTGCCCCCGCACCTTGGAGCCTTTGCAGATACCCCTAGTAACCTTTGTAGACACCCCCAGTTGAGGAAGATGAATAGGCTGCTGGGCGGCTCTGGGGCTCCTGGAAGGGCCTCATTTATCTTCATTCCAAGCCTCCCCTGTGCGTGGGAGCCACCCCCAGCCTCTGCCCTCCACCTACCGGCTAAGCTCTGCTTCCTGCCGCTTGGGTCTCCATTCTCTATTCTCAGACTCCAGCCTGTCCTGCCTCCTCTCAAAGAAACCATTCCAGCCCTTCAGCAAGCACTGGCTATTGTACCCTGAGGGTGTCCAGCCTGGTTTCTGGTTTTATTTGACCATTCTTTCACTGAACCAATTTGCCATATGCCAGGCTTTAGCTAGGCACCAACAATGAGGAAGTGGTAGGCAGACAGGATCCCTGCTTGCAGAAAGCTTGTGACCTACTGGGGGTAGATGTGTATGGGGAGAGATTATATCCTCTTAAGGTCTGGAGTGATGTGAGAACTAAAGGTGAGTCAGTGTTAGCCAGTGAAGCTGGGGAATCCTTCCAGGCAGATACCAGGCCTAGAGAGAATGGCCTGGGACAGAAGGAACCAGGTCCCCAGATGGCTGCCAGTGTGTCTGCAAGTGATGCTACAGGAGTACCGGGACAAGTTCAGAGAGGGAGATGGAGCTGCCTGGGCCCAAAAGAAGAATCTACATCTTTCATCAAGGAGCCCTTGCAGGACCCTCTCACCAAGCCCAGAATGTTTCTGAGGATGGCCCACTTGGCTGGGCTCTCGGGCTGCTGCAGGTGAGAGGGTACTGGTGCAGATGAGGCCAGCTGCAGCAGGTTCAAAAATAAACAGACCTGGCTAGTTGCTATTTAATGGGCAGTCTGTAAACCACCCTGGATCTGCTGGGGAGGCAGGACACATGCTAAATCACCAGCTGGTATTCAGGATCCCCTCTTTGTTCCCACATCTTCAGCATTGACATGTGTGCAGAGGGCAGGGATGGGGAGAGAGAAAGGAAGGGAGAGAGGGAGAAAGGAAGGAAAGAAGGAAGGAAGGATGCTCCCAAGGCCTGGGGCCTCCTCTCCATGCCTGGGTTTAAAAATGGCAGGAACTGAGTGTGAAGTAACACAGAGAGAGAGAGAGAGAGAGACCAGGAGCCAGGGCACCTGGTCTATCTCCATCTTCCTTCCTTCCTTCCTTCCTTCCTTCCTTCCTTCCTTCCTTCCTTCTTTCCCTGCTTCCTTCTTTGTTACAATATGACTATCATTATTTTGTCTCCTTATTGTAGAAATGAACTAAGAAAAAAGAATCTTTTCCTTCAGGCCAATATGGCCATCTTGTGTGAAACTTTTTAAAATATAATTCTTCAGACTATTGACTTAGAACTTACAGGGGAAATGGTATGGCACCCATAGACAGTGTGGGGACATGCTGGACCATGTGCTCCTGCCTGCTAGATCTAGTTCTATCCAAAACAAAGTAAAATAGTATTAGCAGTCATTCATAGAGTAGGTGCAAAAACCATGGGTTAGTCTTCAGTTATAGGGCAATGAAACCAATTGCCTCAGCCCTATCGCCCATATAAGTATGTCTCAGACAATGTAGTTATCCACGTCGAAGGAAGAGGAATTCATGAAACCTATTTTTAAAGTATACATGCATGACAAGGGAACCCTAAATGTGATGCATATTTAAGGAGAGGAAGCACATGACACTGTAGCATGAAACTGTTCCTTACACATAATTTATATAACAGTAAACAGGATGCCAAATACCCAATAAGGAGCTCCTCAAATGCTGTTTGCAGCTAAATGGATGGAACTAAAGAACATCATGTTAAGCGACGTTAAGCTGGGCTCAAAAGGTGAAAGGTTGCATAGTTTCCTTCATATATGGAAGCTATGATTCTATAAGATAAATGTACACATAAATACATATATGATCTTACATACACAGACAAACATACACACACACACACATAGAGAGAGAGAGAGAAAGTGATTGTATTAGTGGGTCTGTTTGAGGGGACTACAGGAGGCTGGAGAGTGAAAGAGAATGTGAGATAGTGAGAAATATTGAAGCATTGCATCTGGGAACAAAGATGATATAATGTAACTCACTGTAATCTGGTTCTATCGTATCCTGAGGCACATTTGAGTAAATGCCCAGGATAATATCTTGGTCCTGAGTGGACTTCCAGAAGCTCTGCACATCTCAGACCCTCCTCCTCACCCGTGCCCAGCTAACAGCTCCCTGTACCACACATGCTCCAGGAACACATCTATCTCCCAACATGGGTCTATAGAGTCTGTGACTTGTTGCCAGGGAGCCCCTCAAGATGGAATTGGGGGTGCCAATTTCATCTTCCCTCAACCTGGTTACCAATCTGTTTCACAGTTCCTGGGAGACTGGTTCTCTCTGGATGCCTGAGTTTTCTAGCTAGGCAAAGCTCCAAAGACCCAAATCCTGAGTCCTACTTCATGCAGGACCTTGATGGGCCATGAAGAAAGCCCAGAACACAGTCTTCTCTGCCCAGGAGCCGAGCATATCCAGGACCCAGGGTGGGAACAGCAAAAGCCCTGCTAGTTGCTGTTACAAGTGTAGGTTCCCAGTAGTAGCTTGGATCAACTGGGATGCTCCTGGGAGGTTTGTGGACTAGAAGCCACCATCCATGGACTGCAGGACTCAGCTTTAGCCAGACAGACCTGATGTGCTGTATGTTACAGAGGCCCAGCCTGCATCTGCTGGGCCCCTGGCAGGGACAGTGCCCAACATGAGGCACCTCTGGTGTCATGGAGCAAGCTCAGCTCAAAAACAGGGATAAATAGGCAGCTTCCCCACCTCCCACCTTTGAAGGGTCAGTTATAGGAACTTTGTGTACAGTTCCTCAGAGGCGTCATAATGAGAGGAAGCCTGACTGTCCTGCCTTACCTGTCCCAGCTTTCTGGGACAGGCCTTCATCAGAGGGCCTGGTGGGCCATCTTTGTCTACCTTGGAGATCATTACCATTCATCTCTTCTGATTTCCTTACTCCCCTCCTTTTGGTGACTTCCAAGGTTCACTGGACTCCATCTTTGGAGTGTCCTTGAGCTGAAGGTTTTTCACCACTGCCTAAAATTTCACTGTCAGGCTCTGTCTCTCTACTTTTGCTCCCACCATCTTCTATGCATTGTGAGACTACCTTCCAACTTAATACCTGGTTTGGAGTCCTAGTCTCCTAGCTCAAATTTCCACTGTTCAAGTGGCATTTTTGTGGCCTTAGGCCCATTGCTAACCTCTCTGAGCTTCCACTGCTCACTGGGGACAACCACACAGCTTGCCTTGCAAATCAGCACAGGATGATAAAATTATGGAGCATGAAGCCCTGAATCTGGCCTAATGATTGCCACATCTCTCTCCCAGGGAAACAACCAGCAAGAAGTCAGGTTTCCTACATACTCCACCACCCAAATCACTTCCCAGAACCAGAAATAAGTAGGTGTCTCTTTGCAGCAGAAATATAGCTGTTTTAAGTGGCTAGGGACAGGGAGGCAGTGAGACCTCCAACCACGAGGACGGCAGGCAGGTGGTGACCAGGCAGGCGACCTGTCCTGTGCCTCAGCTCTGTCAGCTGTAAGTGTGACCTTGGGCAAGCTTCATCTGTATCCTGGAGAGCATAATCCCTACTTTTGCACTTCAGGGATGTAAGGATCAGAAGTAACACAGAGCTTGTGGAAGGGCTCAACTTGGAAACCCAGAAACCCTTGTCTTTGTAATAACTGGGAGGAAAGGCAAGGTGGGTGTGGAGCCAGAAAAGGGGCACACCTCACCTGAGGAAGCAGGAAGCTGGGTCTCCAGGCCTCATCTCCCCTTCTCTGTCATTTCCTTACTCCTGCATCATTGGTCCCCAACTATGCCAGCCTTTCTTGGCAGGGTCCCAAGCTCATCAAAAGCTCTATCTCTCCACTATGGGCTTTCAGCAGCTGGCTGGGAGGGAATGGATCATAGGGTTTCCATTCACTCTGAGGGGTGAGTGACTCACTGCAGCTGGGAGTCCAAGGACAGTCCTTCCCCCACCTGCTGCTGACAAGGACTGACTTCTGCCTCTGAAGGAAGTAAAGCCCTGACTGTGGCAGTGGGTGGAAAACTTCATAGTTATCATCGGCTCAGATCCATCAAGGACGTGCCAAAAATGGGGTCCAGTGAATTCCAGAAGTCTCAGAAAGGAAGGGAGTAAGGAAATAAAAGAGATGAATAGTAGTCGTTTCCATGGTAGACGAAAGACCCACGAGGCCCTGCTGTATGCACGGGAAGGACCGCCTCTTTGTGTTTTCCAGAAGGCTCCGTGGCCCTTTAAGGAAGCTGGTATACACAGGAGACTGAAATTACCACGCCTGAAATAAGTCTTACGTAAATGCCAATTTCTTATAGGGCTCTTTGTATGTTATTTTTTTAAAAATGTATGATATATAATGGGTTCTTTTTTGCGGAATGCAGCCTCTACTTAAACTCTCTCTTAATTAAAGCTCGTTGTGGATTAAAGACACGGCAGCAATTATACCTTAGATGGGAATACATTTGGTAAAGGGCGGGGAGCTGGATGAGGAACAATTGCTCATTACTCCGCATTTGGTAATCTGCTGCTCCAGGCCGGGGGTGGTGGGTGGGGCCCGAGAGGGGGTCGCTGGGGGCAGAGAGGAACGCAGGTCTGGGCTGAACAGAAGCCTGCAAACCCTCTCTTGCCACCAGCTGCCTGCTCACCTGGCTATCTCAGCACTGTACTTGGCAAGGGGCCATCAGACCAGGGAAGGCACTAAAACCTACCTGGTCAGGCTTTTTCTCCATCCAGAGAAAGAACCCGAGGTCCAGAGAAGCACCCAGGGCTGCCCCAGGGCACAGAGCCTGAGGAAGGGATTGCTGGGTGGTGATGAGAAGCAAGGTGGCGGGTAAGGGGGTAGCAGAGTAGGCTCAGGTTGCTGCCCCGGCCATATCTTTTCCTCTGCTGTCCTCCCCATGCTCCAGCCCCCACCTAGTCCCCACTGAGAACCTACCAAGAGCACAAGGATGATCGGGCCCTGATAGATGTAGTCCACCAGGTCACCAGGCTCCTTGCCAAACCAGCACCTGCAAAGATGGGGTAGCTGTTGGTGGCCTCCTGAGCTGAGCCTGGAGGACCACTCCCAACTTGGAACCAGAGTCCTCTTGACTTGGCCCTTCCTGAGCCCCAATCTCCAAGACCCTAGGCTATCTTTGGCTCCACCTGGTGGGTCTGGTCTCCCCAGCTAGGTTGAGGGCAGGCCTGAGGTTTCCTATTCAGTCCCCTCCCCCACTGCAGACTGTAGGGCCCAGGGATGGGCATGCAAGGAGGTACAGAAGTGAAGGGAGAGCTGTGCTCCCCCTCACTGGCCTACAGCCTAACTGCCCTGGGCCACCTGTTCCCATGTTGCTTGGAACCTGAGCTCTGTGTTCCAGGCATTCTGGACACAAAGCAGCAGGTGTGGGGATGGAGCTTTCTCCCATCCTGGGTCCCGTCTTCAGTCTTTGAACTGAGCTGCCTGCACCCAGTGAATGTAGCCTACCACCTGGCAGGCCTTGCTGGCTGCCAGAGGCTCGGTTTATTCTCCAGGAATGCTGGTCATGGGAGATGCTTTAGGGTCCCAAGGAAGGACTGGGCCAGGTCTCAATCTGCCTCTGCCAGAAATGATCAGACCTAAGGAAGGGTCCACCGACCTTGGGATATTTTGTGTCATCCACAGCCTCCAAGATCATCCAGTATATCTCAGCCTCAGCCAGGAATCTCCTTTCATCTGAGTTTCTGGATTCTGCTTGAACACCATCTTTGATGGGAAGCTCACTACCTATCACAGCAATCCTCCCATTCCCTGGCAATTTTTACCTTTTGAGCCTTTCCTAATGTTGAGTTCCTGGGAACTCTACTCCACCTCTGAATCCCATCTGCTCTCTCCAGTCCTGAGAGTTGCTCTCACCTAGGCTGTGGCCCAGGACACCAGTCTGGTTCAGGGAGGAGCTAGGATGGGCCACTGGCACCCAGGCACAGACTGGGATAGAATAAGCTCTTGCTGGACTCCATCAAATGCTCTTTGACATGGCCTTGGATGCCATCTGGATGGAAAGCCTGAGACCTTGGTCTCTTCCACAAGTCCTTAGTCAGACCTGCCACATCCAGTTTGAGTAGGACATTTTGAAAGCCAAGTGGGTCGTGTACATGGGGCACTTGAAACCACAATTCCTAATTAAATTCAACAAGCAAAGCTACCTTGAGGCTTTCTGTGTGAACTCTGCTGGGGTGTGGGGACATTTCTTTCAGTCTAAGCACAACAGGAAAGTAATCTGTCCAGGCATGGCTATGATTCCTTCCCCATGGCTTGGCCCCAGCCCAAGACTGATCCCTGTGGCTGGCCCATCCCACTTACTGTTCATTCTCGTAGTACAGTTTTCCAATGGCCCAGGCGATGATGATGGGGCAGGGGACGCCTGCAAGGACAGACATGGGCTGCAGCAGACAGATGGACAGGGACTCTCTTGTGGGACCCAGGGCAGGAGATCATTTTTCTGCTCTTCCAACTACAGGACATCCACAACCCCAGGGGTGCCCTGTTCCTTGACTCTGCCCCCACTCAGCTATCCTCTCCAGACAGGGGATAGCATGACTTCTGGGATTCTGTGCTGGAGAAGTAGAGAAAGCCAGTTTCTCTTTTGAAGCTAGAAACAACTGTCTTTGGATTGGTCACTCTGGGCAGGAGGATGAAGGCCTTTGGAGTACACTTTGGAGGGATTCTTGGCTTCCTTCTCAGCATGGCGGAATCGCCATACCTGGGGTTGGGGTGCACCTGGGTTTGCGGTGGCAGGCAGAGCTGTGCTCTGGCCCTTGTCCCCAAGATAAAGGGAGATGACCTCATCAGCAGTGCCCCTCCCCCTAAGACCCCGCTGCCCTGGGATCCTCACACCATCCAATGAAGAGGAAGAGCCATTTGCGCAGGCGCTCGGTGGAATAGGTCATGACGATGGCTGTATGCAGGTAGCAGCCCTCCACGAGCATCCAGAAGAAGTTGGTGACCACGAAGTAATTGAAGATGGTAGTGATGCAGCGGCACCAGACCTGTATGTGGGCAGGGGTGGTCAGAGGCTGCTACAGGCTGTGTCAGGGTCAATTCTGCCCAGTCAGAGCAGCAAGGCTCAGGATCTCCCAAAGGGAGTTTTTGGATATGGCATTAAACAGCACCGCTCACTGAGAAGGTTCATCCTCCCTCGGCTCTCACACTCTGTGGGATGAAGTAAGAGGCCACTGTCTCTGGTGCCTGTGTGTTTTTACTCCTCTCTAACCTTTCCCAAGTTCTCTTTTTAATTAAGAAAGAGGGAGGCTGGTTCTGAGCTTTCTGCATCCAGAGACTGGGACTCAACAACATTGTTTTCATTGTCATGTTTGGAGTCGCCTTCAATCCATACCCAGTGGGACTGGGTTCCATTTAAGGATGGAATATGAACTTTCATTTGGAAAAAATGAAAACATAGTGAGTGCAGTGAGAGGGGGAGGAAGCCAGGGAGAGATTCTCCAGAGCCTTTGGCTCTGGGTTTGGGGTGTTTGGAACTTGGAGTAATCAGCTCTAGCTCTGCAGGGAGCCCTGCTAGCTCCAGGGCCTTCCGTGCCCCTCTCGGTGCCTCACAGTAACTGTCCTGCCTTACATGGTAGGGTAGGAAATGAAGGTATGAAGAACTGTATGTGGTTGTAGTGGTTGCCATTGCTGTGATTTCCCTCCAGCAGAGAGGAGTCTGTCCTGTTCCTCTGAGCGAGGCAACCCTCTAAATCACCTTGCTTGAGATGCAGGGAGGGCATGAGGCTGCCCAGAGCCATGCTGTGAACCACACTGAGCCAGGGTCCAGGCTGCGGGCCTCTAGGCCTGAGCTTTCCAATAGCCCCTACACGGTCCTCTTTATCCTGGGTTCGTCCCCAGAGCACCTTCAGAGCCAAGGATGGGATGTAGAGAATGGTGGAAAAAGCAGGTTTGGACATGAACCAGTTGGGCATCAGAGCAGTCATGGGAAGGCCTATCTCCTCCCTGTCTGGCTCTGACATCCAGGCTCCTGGGTTACCCCACTGTGCCAAGCTGCTAGCTGCTTTGGGCCTTTGCCCTATGGCTTCAGCCCTGACCTTGGGCCCAGGCAGCTGCTGTCTCCTTCCTTCTAGAAAGTCCTGCTGATTTGGGAGGCTAAGAATTCCCTTCTCCTAACCCTGCCTTTTGTGCAAGTCAAGTGATATCTCATCAAGACAAGCCAATATTGGGGCCTGACATCTCATTGCACCTGCTTGGCCCCAAGACAAGATTCAGTGCTCAGAGTCAGGCTATTGAAGAAAATAGACTGAGCAACCTCTAAGGGTGTGCCAAAGATCTCGGTTGGCCCCATTCTAGTCTGCAGTTTTGCAGTGACTTAGACACAGCATAGTAGCGGTTGACACAAATCCAGGGTGGACTCCAACATGTGGGGGTCCCATGATGTGGAGGCATTATTATAGCAATGTGACCTTGGCAAGTCACTTGACCTCTCTGAGCCTCAGTTTCCATGTCTGTGGAGGGCGTAACACTCCTTCCATTCTCCCATTGGGACCACATGAGACAGACTTCAGCAGAGGTTACTTCCAGTTCCCTTCTTTCTGACGGAACCAAGTTAGACAGATGGGGGAAGAGAATTGGAAAAAACCACCTGGCATCAATTGTGTGCAGCTCCCAAGAGCCTGACCTACAGCTCTGGCCCCACCTCCTGACCCTGTTGGGCCACTGACTGGGGTGGAGGGGAGCTCACATCTGGTTTTGCCACCAAGTGTCAAGCAAAGAGGTGAGCACCCCTAGAGTCTGGGGTCCCAGCCCAGCTCCTCACTCCCCAGCAGTTACCTCATTGCTCTCGTGCACTTCGTGGTCAATGAGCTGCAGCAGGAACCACATGGCATTTCTCAGGATGAAGGTGCTGATGAGGTTCCAGTGGATCACGTTCCGCAGGCAGCGGATGCTCCTATGGGAGGTCAAGGTCAGCCAGGGTCAGAGCTCAGATGGGGCTGAGACTAAGGGTCAGCTAGCGTTGAGGGTCTTCTAGGACTGGACTCCTCCAAGCCAGATGGAGACTTAGCTTGGGGTGAGGGCAGGGCTGCACTGGAGCCAATTCTCCTCTCCACCCCCAGTGGCCACAGTTGGCTTGCTTTGCTCCCCCTTCCCCCCCCCACCCCCACATGCCTGCTGGTGGTCAGTACCCTGACACCTGGCTCAGTGTTCCTCTGCCCACTGGCTCTGGGCCCCAGAGTAGAGGAGACTACGTGGGCAAAAGGAAGACCAGGAGAAAGCAGAGCAGGAGGCAGACTCACCGCAGCACCAGGAAAAGCAGGAAGGCGGCCACCAGGGCCACCACAGAAACACAGTGGCCAAGGTAGTTGACAACAAGGGCAATGCGGTAGTGCAGGTCATACTTCCTCTGCTAGACAGACAGACAGACATGGGCAGATGGAGGCACTGGTGCATGGGGGTGGGGTTGGGCACTCCAGCCATGATCATCCCTGTGTGCCCTGACCTTGGTCACACCATGCCTGGATCCTAGAGTTTAGTCCTGTTAGCCCTGGTGGCTCTTGTGATTATAAATGGCTGTGGTCAGGTCTCCCAACATGCATTTAGGGGGCACATTTGAACATGGTCTATTCTGAGATGTCTCAGAAATGTAGGTACAAATTAAAAAAGAATCTAAACTCTCTAATGCCACATCTGGGTTTGGTCTTTACTCAGACCCCAGCTGACTAAGCAATGGAGGGTGAGTTTATGCATTTCTCTGGGCCTCAGTTGTGACACCTCTATAACAGGGCCAACCTAATAGAGGGAGGGGGAATAAAAGAGAATGATGGATGGGGTGAATTTAACTATGATATATTGTAAGAACGTTTGTAAATGTCACAATGTACCCCCAGTACAACAATATGATAATAAAATAAAATAAATTAAATTGGAAATGGTGAAAAAAATGGGGGCAACCTATCCTCTTACCTCAGAAGCACTGACCTATGAGAAATCTGGGGAATGGGCTGGGATTGCTCTTCCCTGAGCACAGCCATGGGGGAGGTCTGCAGAGCATTTGGGAGTACTAGTCAAACTGGGTCTTGGTTTTAAGTTTTTCTTTTTTTTTAAAGAAAAGATTCTATTCAAACTGAATAAAAGTCAGTTCACTTTTTATTATTGCCAAGTACTGGCAATTCTAAACAATGCCAGTGATAAAAGACCCCTCCCTTCCTGACAGGATGGTTCACACCCCCAACCCCCATGCACATTGTTCACCAATGTTAGAGCAGCCAGAAGAATGGCCAATGAGGGCAGAGGGCTGGCAGGAGCCTCTTTCTCTCCAAATCTTATGCCCCTCCTGCCTGCCCTAGAGCCATCGGGCTCACATTTGCTAGCATTACTTTCTCAGGCAGACAAATGTTTTTGCCTCTGTACTTGGACTTCATCTGAGGAGAGAACCCAGCCCCACTGAGGGCTGCATTAGGCAACTGAGGAGAGGAATGCATCTGGGACACACCATTTTGGGTGAAAAGTGAGGCACAGCTTGCTGGGGACTCAGCACAGTGTTAGAGCTTGCCCAGGATGTGGGAGGCCCTGGTTTCATCAAAATAAAAGGACAGGGAGAGGGAGTCTGGATCCAGGGCAGCACAGGTTTCACTTTCACGGTTGGAGAGGCTCAAGCAGGATCCAGATCCCTGCAGAAATGGCCCTAGTGGACGGCACTGGTTCCACGGGGAGTCAAGTCAGAATGGCCAATGGGAGACTGCGGCTCAGAGGAGGAAGGAGTGTGCTTGCAAAGCCACGGTGCCATTAGGTGTCAGGAAGCACCGCTCACATGGCCGATTTCTGTGTTCCAATCCACCACAGATCTGTCTCCCACCAGCCCAAGTTCTCCTAGAAGTGGGACTCCATGCCCCCTTCCTGACTCCCTCCACAGTGTTATACAGCACAGAGCAGAACATGGGCAGGGGCAGGAGGTACAGAAAGAAGTGGGTGTGTGGCACAAGGACCAGTTCTGCTATTGTTGGGATCCACTGTGCTGAACCTGAGTCTGTATGAGGACCAGGGTTGGAGCAGGTAAGGCCACTCACCTTGTCATCCAAAATGGGCTCACATTGTGAGTAGTTGATTCTTGAGGCCCATGTCCCATTCTCCAAGCATTCTCGGTAGGCATTCCCTGCAGAAGATGCCAACTGCCAAGAATCAGGTCACTCCCCTCCTCACGAACCCTCCCTGGCTCCCTGATGCCTACAAGATGAGGTCCACACTCCTTAGCTCCCCTGGGCCCCAAAACATAACACATGTCTAAAAGCTTACACGAAAGCCATTTATGAGAAAATTGCACAAAAGACTTGCATGCAGCTAAAATGCACACTAAAACCCATTTTAGACATAATCTTTGGTTCTTTGTACACTTCCTTTCCTTTTGTTCCTTTGCTACAAAATTGAACCCAATTGTGAGCAATGGATTGTGGCTGAAGATGTGCTTTCAGCACAACAAGTAATTTCCATCTTTGCCTCCATCACTACATTTATGAGTCCCATCCTTCTTTTCACCAATGAAGAGCCCTTGCATTTTAACAATAGCTGCCATTTACATAGCATGTGTTTCCATGGTCCAGGTCCTCTTTTGGCTGCTGCTAGTGGACAGTGAAGTAGGTACTGATGCAGCATTAACTCACTTAATAGAGGAGGAAACTGAGGCACAAAGAGATTAGGCTATTTGCGAAGGATGCAGAGGGACAAGAGGTTTCAAATGCAGCAGGATTTGTGTACTTGACCTTAGGTTCCCGGTTGTAGTAAACAGGAATGAAGGACATGTGGGGACCCCAGGGCTGTGCTCCTGCTCTGAGGCTGCCCTTGCCCGGAAGACACCTGGTGATGTCTCAGTGCTGAGGGCTAGCATCCACATTACAGGTAAAGTGTGACATGTGACAAGACATTTTGGGGCAGCAATGTATGATGTACAGCAGTGCAGGTTTTCCCAAAGGGAAATGTATGAATGTTGAAAACGCTCATGTCTAGCAATCAATCCTAGTTCTGACCATAAAGGTCTAGTTCCAAAGCTCCCCCCTTCCAGATAGCCTACCTAAAACTTTCCTGCTGAGACACTCCAAACCCTTTACCTGCTCTGCTCTGCATCACAGCATTAGCACGCGCTCCACCTCCCAAACCTGAGTACAATTCTGAAGAAGCCATTGTTTGGGGGTGATTTGTATTGGGGTTCTGCAGTTGTTTGTGGGTTTTTCTTTTTGGCTATGTTAGATATACAATATAAAGCTAATTAAAATAAATAGCTCATAGAGCTCCGAGTCACAGAGCTGGAGGGGAACTTCATATTGTTTTTGGAAGCAGTGAGTTCTGAAATAATCAAGTTACTTAAAACCCCACTTCCGCTGAGCCGACAGTGAGTTAAAAGCCATGGAACTATTAAGGAGCACTTGCTGAGGAGCAGAACAATGGGGGAGATTCTATTAGCTTAATTATTCTTTAATTTGGTGCTCCAAGCTCATAGATTTTTTAAACTTGGGCTTGTTACTGGCCTAGTTCTGCCCCCAGGGCCTGTCAGTAAGAGGTCCATCTCAGGCAAGATCCACTGTACTAGTCATGGGACTGTCCAGTCTCACCCTAATTCTGTCCCTCAAGAAGGGTGACCTATCCCTCACCCCTGCTCCTGGCACTTGACCCCCCAGGTGACCTTGGAGAATCTGATGCCTAGGACCTCAGCAATGCTCCTAAATGGGATGGGCTATCTCAACATGCCAGGGCAGGAAAGTTGCTGGATGAAGGAGCAGAGGTGTCTTGGATGGATGGGTCCTTTTGCAAAATCCCCCAGCCTCTTTTTGATGGGGCTCTGAACAGGTCTGTATGAGGTGAGATAGGCCCTGATCCTGGCTGTGGTTCAAGGCCAGAAAAAAAAGTCTCCCTGGAAAGTGGTCACAAGTGTTATACAGCTTTCCCAAAGAGGGCTAGGCCTCTTTCTCCAGGAAGGTCTCCATGACTACTTCCATTTCAGTGCACCCCCCAGTCCTGACCACCTGGA